>NC_090352.1:3580321-3882821 GCF_035084215.1 Heptranchias perlo
GTCTCCACCCCTTTCTCCTCTCCTTTGCATCTGGGAACGGAGCATTCCTCAGGCACATAGCAGAAGAGTAACTTTCCTTATCCTAATTTGAGTTCTTTTTTTCTTTTTCTATAATGAATGAATTGATTTTTTGAAAGCATCTTAAGTAAACAGAAAGGCTCTGATTACCAACAGCTATGTTTTGTTGATAGTTAGAAAGTCCCAGCTGTGCTGGAGAGATGGAGTGATAGGTTTCAGTGCTATTCAATTTAATACTGTATTTACCAACTCCATGTGTGCAAATATTCAATAAATACAATAACAGCATGAAGTGCACTTTAAAAGTTGGGAACTCAGGACTCCCAAACTCTGGGAATCACCTTTCCAGTGTACCCTAATACCACTGTGCTCCCAGATGTTGGAATCCTTCCTCCACTGACACAAAACCAAGGGTCCCCTCTCCCCAGTACCCCCATATCTTTTAAGCTGCCATTTTGTTGTCTTAGCTAGCCAAGTGTATACAATGACAACAACAACAACTTGCATTTATATAGCGCCTTTAACGTAGTAAAACGTCCCAAGGACCTTCACAGGAGCGTTTTTAGACACAATTTGACTCCGAGCCACATAAGGAGATATTAGGACAGGTGACCAAAAGCTTGGTCAAAGAGGTGGGTTTTAAAGAGGAGAGATCTTAAAGGAGGAGAGAGAGGTGGAGAGGTTCAGGGAGGGAATTCCAGAGCTTAGGCATGGCCGACAATGGTGGGGTGAAGGAAGTGGGGAATGCGCAAGAGGCCAGAATTGGAGGAACGCAGAGTTCTCGGAGGGTTGTAGAGCTGGAGGAGGTTACAGAGATAGGGAGGGGCAAGGCCATGGATGGATTTGAAAACAAGGATAACAATTTATAACAAGGTACATTTTATAGCAAACATGTAAAAACTTAAAGAATTTTCAGAAAAAAATTGACTACCATAAAATTGCCCAACTCCTGTAAGCCACCTCTGTTAAATCAGCAAAATCATTCAAGATTATTAGACATTCAAAGCTAATATCACATAATTGCTGGGCTTATATCTGCAAACCTCTGAAATGTCACCAGAGGGCAGCAAAACCTCTACTAAGAATGAGACACAAACCTGCTGCTCCAGGGGCTCAGAGAATGAAAAAAAGGAAGAGAAAAATGAAAAGCAGAAATAAATTAGGATAGTGAGAGAAAGAGAGAATGGCGAGAGAGTAAGAGTTGAAAGAGGAGAGCAAGGAGAGAAAGGGAGAGTGAGAATTGAAGGAAGAGGTGAGAGGTAAAAGAAGAGTGAGAGATGAAAGAGGAGAGGAAGAGAGTGAAAGGTGAAAAAGCAGAGCAAGAGAGAAAGGGAGAGTGAGAGAGGGAGTGAGAGAGAGTGGGAGTGAGAGAGAGAGTGAGAGGGAGAGTTAGAGAGGGAGAGTGAGAGAGAGGGAGTGAGAGAGAGTGAGAGGGAGTGAGAGAGGGAGTGTGAGGGAGTGAAGGAGTGAGAGTGAGAGGGAGTGAGCGAGAGAGTGGGAGTGAGAGAGAGTGTGAGAGGGATAGTGAGAGAGAGAGAGGGGAGTGAGAGAGAGTGAGAGAGAGTGTGAGGGGGAGTGAGAGAGTGAAGGAGTGAGAGGGAGTGAAAGGGAATGTGAGAGAGAGTGTGAGAGGGAGTGTGAAGGAGTGAGAGGGAGTGTGAAGGAGTGAGAGGGAATGTGAGAGGGAGTGAGAGTGAGAGGGAGTGTGAGGGAGTGAGGGAGTGTGAGAGGGAGTGTGAGAGGGAGTGAGAGACAGACTGAGAGGGAGTGAAGGAGTGAGAGTGAGAGGGAGTGTGACAGTGTGAGGGATTGAAGAAGTGGGAGTGAAAAAGTGAGAGTGAGAGGGAGTGTGAGGGAGTGAGGGAAGTGTGAGGGAGAGAGTGAGAGGCAGTGTGAGGGACTGTGAAGGAATGTGAGAGGGAGTGTGAGAGAGAGAGAGTGTGAGGGAGTGAGAGGGAGTGAGAGAGTGAAGGAGTGAGAGGGAATGAGAGAGTGAAGGAGTGAGAGGGAGTGTGTGAGGGAGTGAGAGGGAGTGTGTGAGGGAGTGTGAGGGAGTGTGAGGGAATGAGAGGGAGTGTGAAGGAGTGACTGGGAGTGTGAAGGAGTGAGAGGGAGTGAGAGGGGATGTGAGAGGAAATGTGAGAGGGAATGTGAGAGGGAGTGAGAGGGAGAGAGAGTATGAGGGAGTGTGAGAGTGAAGGAGTGAGAGGGAGTGAGAGAGAGTGTGAGGGAGTGAGAGGGAGTGAAGGAGTGAGAGGGAGTGAGAGAGAGTGTGAGGGAGTGAGAGGGAGTGAAGGAGTGAGAGGGAGTGAGACAGTGTGAGAGAGAGTGTGAGGGATTGAAGAAGTGGGCGTGAAAAAGTGAGAGTGAGAGGGAGTGTGAAGGAGAGAGAGTGAAGGAGTGAGAGAATGTGAGAGATTGTGAGGGAGTGAGAGTGTGAGAGAGTGTGAGGGAGTACGAGGGAGTGAGGGGAGTGTGAGGGAGAGAGAGAGAGACAGTGTGAGCGGGAGTGAGAGGGAGTGAGAGAGGGAGTGAAGGAGTGAGAGGGAGTGAGGGAGTGAGAGGTAAGATGACACAGGGGTGACCAAGTTGAAGAAAATAAAATGGGTTCAAAAAATGATAATTGGACATAACTCAGTTCTGATGAACCAATGGCGAGGTTTGTATTTTAATTTGATTTCTGGTCCAGTGTTGTCACACAGGCCACTCCAGGCCGGTCTGAGCTGAGGAACGGCCAAGGAAAGGCAACCAGGTGATCAAAAACAACACACAATCTGAGGACCCCTCTTCACCACCACTTGTCACCAACACCAGCCCACATCGCTGCTCGAGTACTGCCTTGGCCTGGACTGTGTAAACACAGTCCCATTGGGCCAGAAAGACCCTGTACTGGACGATTATATATTTACTCCCAATTATTAGGGAAGATGGCGCTACCCAGTGTGCAACTGAACTATACAGAGCAGGAACATTTGCGATTCACCGTCACCTTGGAAAGAATTCAGCGGCGGCAAGGAATTATGACTAATGGCCATTTGTTTCTTGTTCTCTAAATGCGATCATTGTTTGAGCAGTTAGTGCTGATGATCTGAGCGTCTGAAATCACTCAGCCTGAAAAAGATGAATCAAAGCACACGACTAGAATAACACAATCAAAGAAGCATCCTGAGTTAGTGACTATTGGCAGCTCTTAGTTCAGCTCTCACACACACTTGTGCTCAGTGAACTCCTCCAGACCTGTTTCCCAGTGACTCATTGCTACTTTATTATTACAAGGTGTCAGGCATGGCTCAGTGGTAGCACTTTTGCCTGAGTCAATGAAGGTCATATGTTCAGAGTCCCACTCCAGGGACTTGAGTACATAATCGAGGCTGACACTTCAGTGCAATACTGAGGGAGTGCCGCACTGTCGGCAGGTGTTGCCTTTCAGATGAGATGTTAATCCGAGGCCCCGTCTGCCCTCTCAGGTGGACGTAAAAGATCCCACGGCACTATTTCGAAGAAGAGCAGGGGAGTTCTCCCCCGGTGTCCTGGCCAATATTTATCCCTCAACCAACATCGCTAAAAAACAGATTATCTGGTCATTGCTGTTTGTGGGATCTTGCTGTGTGGAATTTGGCTCCTGTGTTTCCGAAATTAGAACAGTGACTACACTTCAAAAGTACTTCATAAGAACATAAGAACATAAGAAATTGGAGCAGGAGTAGGCCAATCGGCCCCTCGAGCCTGCTCCGCCATTCAATAAGATCATGGCTGATCTGATCCCAACCACAAATCTAAAGAACACAAGAAGTCGGAGCAGGACCCGGCCACATAGCCCCTGGGCCCTCTCCGCCACCCACAGGGCATTGACCGATCCGAACTCAGCTTCATGTCCAATTTCCTGCCCGCTCCCCATAACCCCTAATTCCCTTTACTTCTAGGAAACTGTCTATTTCTGTTTTAAATTTATCTAATGATGTAGCTTCCACAGCTTCCTGGGGCAGCAAATTCCACAGACCTACCACCCTCTGAGTGAAGAAGTTTCTCCTCATCTCAGTTTTGAAAGAGCAGCCCCTTATTCTAAGATTATGCCCCCTAGTTCTAGTTTCACCCATCTTTGGGAACATCCTTACTGCATCCACCCGATCAAGACCCTTCACAATCTTATATGTTTCAATAAGATCGCCTCTCATTCTTCTGAACTCCAATGAGTAGAGTCCCAATCTACTCAACCTCTCCTCATATGTCCGCCCCCTCATCCCCGGGATTAACCGAGTGAACCTTCTTTGTACTGCCTCGAGAGCAAGTATGTCTTTTCTTAAGTATGGAGACCAAAACTGTATGCAGTATTCCAGGTGCGGTCTCACCAATACCTTATATAACTGCAGCAATACCTCCTTGTTTTTATATTCTATCCCCCTAGCAATAAAAGCCAACATTCCGTTGGCTTTCTTGATCACCTGCTGCACCTGCATACCAACTTTTTGATTTTCTTGCACTAGGACCCCCAGATCCCTTTGTACTGCAGTACTTTCCAGTCTCTCGCCATTAAGAAAATAACTTGCTCTCTGATTTTTCCTGCCAAAGTGCATAACCTCACATTTTCCAATATTATATTGCATCTGCCAAATCTCCGCCCACTCACCCAGCCTGTCTATATCCCCTTGCAGGTTTTTTATGTCCTCCTCACTCTCTACTTTCCCTCCCATCTTTGTATCATCTGCAAATTTTGATATGTTGCACTCGGTCCCCTCCTCCAAATCGTTAATATAGATTGTAAAGAGTTGGGGACCCAGCACTGACCCCTGTGGAACACCACTGGTTACTGGTTGCCAGTCCGAAAATGAACCATTTATCCCAACTCTCTGCTTCCTGTTTGATAACCAATCCTCCACCCATGCCAGAATATTACCCCCAATCCCGTGATTTTTTATCTTAAGTAATAATCTTTTATGTGGCACCTTGTCGAATGCCTTCTGGAAGTCTAAATACACTACGTCCACTGGTTCCCCTTTATCCACCCTATACGTTATATCCTCGAAGAACTCAAGCAAATTTGTCAGACATGACTTCCCCTTCATAAAGCCATGCTGACTTTGTCCTATTAAATTATGCTTATCTAAATGTTCCGTTACTGTCTCCTTAATAATAGACTCCAAAATTTTACCCACCACAGATGTTAAGCTAACTGGCCTATAATTTCCAGCCTTCTGCCTACTACCCTTTTTAAATAACGGTGTTACATTAGCAGTTTTCCAATCTGCCGGGACCTCTCCTGAGTCCAGGGAATTTTGGAAAACTATCACCAAAGCATCCACAATCCCTACTGCCACTTCCCTCAAGACCCTAGGATGGAAGCCATCAGGTCCAGGGGATTTATCCGCCTTGAGTCCCATTATTTTACTGAGTACCATCTCTTGAGTGATTTTAATCGTATTTAGCTCCTCCCCCCCGAGAGTCCCCTGTTTGTCCAGTGTTGGGATGTTCTTAGTGTCCTCTACTGTAAAGACTGAAACAAAATATTTGTTCAGCATTTTTGCCATCTCCATGTTTCCCACCATTAATTTCCCGGTCTCATCCTCTAAGGGACCTATGTTTGCCTTAGCCACCCTTTTTCTTTTTATATAACTATAGAAACTCTTGCTATCTGTTTTTATATTTTTTGCTAATTTCTTTTCATAATCTAACTTCCCTTTCTTAATCAATCCTTTAGTTACTTTTTGCTGTCTTTTGAAGAATTCCCAATCTTCTATCTTCCCACTAAGTTTGGCTACCTTATATGTCCTTGTTTTTAGTCGGATACTATCCTTGATTTCTTTACTTAGCCACGGGTGGCTGTCATTTCTTTTACACCCTTTTTTCCTCAGTGGAATATATTTATTTTGAAAGTTGTAAAATAACTCCCTAAATGAACACCACTGCTCATGTACCGTCTTACCCTTTAATCTATTTTCCCAGTCCACTTTAATCAATTCCGCTCTCATACCATCATAGTCTCCTTTATTCAAGCTCAGTACGCTTGTTTGAGAATCAACCTTCTCACCCTCTAATTGGATATGGAATTCAACCATGTTGTGGTCGCTCGTTCCAAGGGGATCCTTAACTAGGACATTATTGGCTTTAAAGTGCTTTGGGATGTCCTGAGGTCATGAAAGGCGCTATATAAATGCAAATCTTTCTATTTACCATTTGAACAAAAAAAAACTCAACTAAAATAGGACAATATTTACCAATCGGAATTGTAATGTATCGAGATGTAGATCAGGGTAAGGTTTATTGGTGGTTAGAATATTATAGCAGTTTATAATCTGGGGACAAATCATGAGTTGCTTCCAGATTGTTGTAAAAACATAATGTTCCTCATCGAAGAGAAACTGAATCCCTTACCCAGTCTGGCCTACATGTGACTCCAGTCCCATAATGCCCTCGAAGGTGACCTCCCTCACAAGCCACTGAATTGTAAACAAGTTTAAAACCATCGTGGGACCGCCATCAGCACAAGGACTGCGGAAGTTCAAGGAGAAGGTCCATCACCACCTTCTCAGGGAAACTAGGGAAATGGCAATAAATGTGACTTTGCAGCCATGCCAACATCCCGAAAACAAATGAAGAAGCTTTAGCCTCTTGTGCGATGAGTCTGTATTTCAACTCAATGAGGATGCAGTGAGGAGCTAGGATGTGTTGGATAGTTTTGTTCGAAGTCAGAACACTTAGAACTTACCAATCACCAACTCACCTCTGGTTTGTGGAGGTACAGGGAAATGGCAGTGCTGTGAATTACTCATGGATGAGAAACTGAGGGGGAGCGAGCCTTGGCTTAGTGGTAACATTCCACCTCTGAGCCAGAACGTGAAGGGTTCAAGCTCCACTCCAGACAGTGGAGACTAGAATATGGTCTCAATCCTGGGTTGAGATCCAGCTCGTGCCCAGACAGAGTGACCACTGACTCAGGGTCAGAAGGGTTGGGTTCAGACCCCACTCCGGGCAGTCCTGGAGTCTGGAACACTGGCTTGGAATACTGGGTTGATGTCCAGCAGGGGTACTCGTGTCTGATGGGGGCGGGTAGCACCCCCTCATTGTAAAGGATAGGTTGTAGCCCCCCCCCCCACTAGGAGAAAGTCCTCTGAAGATAAAAACCATGAGGAAGGCAACAGGAAACCACCTCAGCTCCTCTTCCCTAATAAGTGGCTCAAGATTCTTGTGTGTGAGACTTGAGTTAGGACCTAGTCCTGGGGACAGAACACAACAGACAGATGAATCTGAGGTTTCTGCTACACTTAATATAACTTTTTTTCCATTGTTGAAAAAACGATAATGAATTGTTTCAGGACATTCACAGAACCTGGTATTGGGACTGTCATCAACATTTGTTTATGTTTGATTTTAGCAATCTGGTAGTTTGCTTCAGTGCTGCCACGTGGGTACTCAGACTTGTAATCTCCTGGAATTATCAAGGTGGCAGTCAGGTGGGGCATCTCTGATGGCCTAAATAGGACCCTCTATCTGCCCCAGCTGTAAGATGTGGCTCAGATGGGTAGCACTGAGTCAAAAGGTTGTGGGTTTAAGTCCTACTCCAGAGGTCTTGCATATATAATCTCAGCTGACACTCGAGGGGAGGTGCTGCTCTGTTAGAGGTGCTGCCTTTCAGATGAGATGTTAAATTGAGACATAAAAAAATCCCACGGCCACTATTCAAAGAAGAGTGGGGACGTTCTCCCTGGTGTCCTGGCTAATATTGAGCTCTCAACCAACATTGCTAAAAACAGATTATCTGATCATTTATCTCATTGCTGTTTGTGGGATCTTGCTGTGCGCAAATTGGCTGCTGCATTTCCTACATTACAACAGTGACTGTACTTCATTGGCTGTAAAGCACTCTGGGATGTCCTAAGGAGGTGAAAGGTGCTATATAAATGCAAGTCTTTTTTTAACTGCTTCATCCTTGGGTTTTGAGACTTAGCACTTTGACTTCAAATCTGGTTGAATGCTCCTCACAGAGAGGGAAATATCAGCTTTTTAACTTTATTGATCAGCCTGCTAAAGTTATGATTTTAACTGTTGATGTACAAAGCCTGTCAACAAATTAGGTGAGAAGGGAACAATCATGAAACAGCTCACTGATGTAAACGGACAAGTTAGAAGCCAAAAAAGAAAGATCAGTATTCAGTTCAAATGTGAGAGAGGGTGAGGGTGATAGAGAGCAGAGCCTGGGGAAAGGGGCAGCAGATAGGTGGGGGAGGAGGGACAGAGCCTGGGGAAAGGGGACAGCAGATAGGTGAGGGAGGAGGGACAGAGCCTGGGGAAAGGGGACAGCAGATAGGTGAGGGAGGAGGGACAGAGCCTGGGGAAAGGGGCAGCAGATAGGTGAGGGAGGAGGGGCAGAGCCTGGGGAAAGGGGCAGCAGATAGGTGGGGGAGGAGGGACAGAGCCTGGGGAAAGGGGCAGCAGATAGGTGAGGGAGGAGGGACAGAGCCTGGGGAAAGGGACAGCAGAGAGGTGAGGGAGGAGGGACAGAGCTTGGGGAAAGGGACAGCAGAGAGGTGAGGGAGGAGGGACAGAGCCTGGGGAAAGGGGCAGCAGAGAGGTGAGGGAGGAGGGACAGAGCCTGGGGAAAGGGACAGCAGAGAGGTGAGGGAGGAGGGACAGATAAAGTTGAAATGAGAGAAAAATATCTAGGGTAAAGATGAAGAGGAAAAGAGAGAGATCTATGATGGTGTATATATATAGATGGACAGAGAGAGACCAGAGATTGAAGATTGAGGGAGAGAGAGATAGGTCTGTGGTGATGGGGTATATATAGATGGTCAGAGAGATCAGAGGTTGAAGATCCAGAGGGAAGGGCTGGAAAGATAAAATAAGAGAATCTGTGGTGTTCTGGTGACTGATGAAAGTGATAGTTCATATAGAGGGGATTGTTCATATAGAGGGGATTGTTCATATAGAGGGGATTGTTCATATAGAGGGGATTGTTCATGGCAGACAATGAAAGCAGTGCTGACAGAAAAATAAACCATCACCTCTCCGAGCACTGATGTGATGCAAGTTAAATTCACTCGCGCCTTTTATCTTCTGCAGTAACTGGGACTTAATATCAGGCTGTTGAGTTAACTTGATGGTAGTGCCAGCCCAACAGTACAGTGACGAGGTCAGATCAGCTTTCTTCAGCAGAGAGAGCTGGATGACCTGGTAAAGTGTGCCTCCTGCTGGTCAGTATGGGGAGTGTTGCCAAGGAGCTGTTCTTGGGAGACTGTCCCATCGATTCCCTTCAGTAGGACATCATGGAGACTGGAAAGCAATGGAACCTGGAACTTAGGGAAAATGCTACAGTAACAAAAATAATAAACGGTCCATGTGATGCTTGTCCAACTTTCCATTTCCAAGAGCTTCAGTCATATTTGGCATTTGTTGTCTGGGCCTTTGATTTCTTAAAAAAAAAACACATTTGCAATCTTTGGCAAAAATCCACCAGTAAGCTGGGAAGGTTTTGTGCCAAGCTTTTCAAAAAGGGCTTTCTCTTCACTTCTGAAGCCAGGAATGATTAAAAACATTAATTGGATCCTGTTTTGTTTTGTTTTAAAATAGAGAAGAAGCTGATTAACGTAATCTAAGAGTGACCACTCCTCCATACAGCCCACTATTTGTTCAATGTTATTCTTATGTCACTGTCATTTTGGTTCCGTTGATTATTCAACTAATTAACTCTAGAAAAAGATTCTCACAAGTTACTTTCAATTTTACCTCAGGGATTCTGCTGAATCACAATGAACACTTATTACCCGGGTCTGGGACAAATCAATCTTTGAAAGGGGAAATCTTTTATGTTCATTGATTTCTCCCACCCCATCTCGAAATCCTGATTGTAATGAAGGGAAATACCTCTACACTTTTCGAGTATCTTGCTCTGCTTTATGCTTCAGAACTACCTGGGAGGAGATATTTTCTGTTCAACTTGGGAGGGGACATTTTGTGATCAATCTGGGAGTGGACATTTTGTGATCAATCTGGGAGTGGACATTTTGTGATCAATCTGTGAGTGGGCATTTTGTGATAAATCTAGGAGTGGACATTTTGTGATAAATCTGGGAGTGGGCATTTTGTGATCAACCTGGGAATGGACATTTTGTGATCAATCTGGGAGTGGACATTTTGTGATAAATCTGGGAGTGGGCATTTTGTGATCAACCTGGGAATGGACATTTTGTGATCAATCTGGGAGTGGACATTTTGTGATCAATCTGGGAGTGGGCATTTTGTGATAAATCTAGGAGTGGACATTTTGTGATCAATCTGGGAATGGACATTTTGTGATTAATCTGGGAGTGGGCATTTTGTGATCAACCTGGGAGTGGACATTTTGTGATCAATCTGGGAGTGGACATTTTGTGATCAATCTGGGAGTGGACATTTTGTGATCAATCTGGGAGTGGACATTTTGTGATCAATCTGTGAGTGGGCATTTTGTGATCAATCTGGGAGTGGACATTTTGTGATCAATCTGGGAATGGACATTTTGTGATTAATCTGGGAGTGGGCATTTTGTGATCAACCTGGGAGTGGACATTTTGTGATCAATCTGGGAGTGGACATTTTGTGATTAATCTGTGAGTGGGCATTTTGTGATCAATCTGTGAGTGGACATTTTGTGATCAATCTGGGAGTGGACATTTTGTGATTAATCTGTGAGTGGGCATTTTGTGATCAACCTGGGAGTGGACATTTTGTGATCAATCTGGGAGTGGACATTTTGTGATCAATCTGGGAGTGGACATTTTGTGATTAATCTAGGAGTGGGCATTTTGTGATCAACCTGGGAGTGGACATTTTGTGATCAATCTTGGAGTGGACATTTTGTGATCAATCTGGGAGTGGACATTTTGTGATCAATCTGTGAGTGGACATTTTGTGATCAATCTGTGAGTGGACATTTTGTGATTAATCTGGGAGTGGACATTTTGTGATCAATCTGGGAGTGGACATTTTGTGATCAATCTGGGAGTGGACATTTTGTGATCAGTCTGGGAGTGGGCATTTTGTGATCAGTCTGGGAGTGGGCATTTTGTGATCAGTCTGGGAGTGGGCATTTTGTGATCAATCTGGGAATGGACATTTTGTGATTAATCTGGGAGTGGACATTTTGTGATCAATCTGGGAGTGGACATTTTGTGATCAATCTGGGAGTGGTCATTTTGTGATCAATCTGGGAGTGGACATTTTGTGATCAATCTGGGAGTGGACATTTTGTGATCAATCTGGGAGTGGTCATTTTGTGATCAATCTGGGATGCGACATTTTGCATTCAACCTGGGAGTGGACATTTTATGATCAATCTGGGAGTGGACATTTTGCATTCAACCTGGGAGTGGACATTTTGTGATCAATCTGGGAGTGGACATTTTGTGATAAATCTAGGAGTGGACATTTTGTGATTAATCTGTGAGTGGGCATTTTGTGATCAACCTGGGAGTGGACATTTTGTGATCAATCTTGGAGTGGACATTTTGTGATCAATCTGGGAGTGGACATTTTGTGATTAATCTAGGAGTGGGCATTTTGTGATCAACCTGGGAGTGGACATTTTGTGATCAATCTGGGAGTGGACATTTTGTGATTAATCTAGGAGTGGACATTTTGTGATCAATCTGGGAGTGGACATTTTGTGATCAACCTGGGAGTGGACATTTTGTGATCAATCTGGGAGTGGACATTTTGTGATCAACCTGGGAGTGGACATTTTGTGATCAATCTGTGAGTGGACATTTTGTGATTAATCTGGGAGTGGACATTTTGTGATCAATCTGGGAGTGGACATTTTGTGATCAGTCTGGGAGTGGACATTTTGTGATCAAGCTGGGAGTGGGCATTTTGTGATCAATCTGGGAGTGGACATTTTGTGATCAGTCTGGGAGTGGGCATTTTGTGATCAATCTGGGAGTGGACATTTTGTGATCAATCTGGGAGTGGACATTTTGTGATCAATCTGGGAGTGGACATTTTGTGATCAATCTGGGAGTGGACATTTTGTGATCAGTCTGGGAGTGGGCATTTTGTGATCAGTCTGGGAGTGGGCATTTTGTGATCAGTCTGGGAGTGGGCATTTTGTGATCAATCTGGGAGTGGACATTTTGTGATCAGTCTGGGAGTGGTCATTTTGTGATCAATCTGGGAGTGGACATTTTGTGATCAATCTGGGAGTGGACATTTTGTGATCAATCTGGGAGTGGTCATTTTGTGATCAATCTGGGATGCGACATTTTGCATTCAACCTGGGAGTGGACATTTTATGATCAATCTGGGAGTGGACATTTTGTGATCAATCTGGAAGTGGACATTTTGCATTCAACCTGGGAGTGGACATTTTGTGATCAATCTGGGAGTGGACATTTTGTGATCAATCTGGAAGTGGACATTTTGCATTCAACCTGGGAGTGGACATTTTGTGATCAATCTGGGAGTGGACATTTTGTGATAAATCTAGGAGTGGACATTTTGTGATCAATCTGGGAGTGGACATTTTGTGATCAATCTGGGAGTGGACATTTTGTGACTAATCTGTGAGTGGACATTTTGTGATCAATCTGGGAGTGGACATTTTGTGATCAATCTGGGAGTGGACATTTTGTGATTAATCTGTGAGTGGACATTTTGTGACTAATCTGTGAGTGGACATTTTGTGATCAATCTGGGAGTGGACATTTTGTGACTAATCTGTGAGTGGACATTTTGTGATTAATCTGTGAGTGGACATTTTGTGACTAATCTGTGAGTGGACATTTTGTGATCAATCTGGGAGTGGACATTTTGTGATCAATCTGGGAGTGGACATTTTGCATTCAACCTGGGAGTGGACATTTTGTGATCAATCTGGGAGTGGACATTTTGTGATTAATCTGGGAGTGGACATTTTGTGATTAATCTGGGAGTGGGCATTTTGTGATTAATCTGTGAATGGACATTTTGTGATTAATCTGGGAGTGGACATTTTGTGATTAGCTGGGAGTGGGCATTTTGTGATCAATCTGGGAGTGGACATTTTGCATTCAACCTGGGAGTGGACATTTTGTGATTAATCTGGGAGTGGGCATTTTGTGATCAATCTGGGAGTGGACATTTTGTGATCAATCTGGGAGTGGACATTTTGTGATTAATCTGGGAGTGGGCATTTTGTGATCAACCTGGGAGTGGACATTTTGCATTCAACCTGGGAGTGGGCATTTTGTGATCAATCTGGGAGTGGACATTTTGTGATCAATCTGGGAGTGGACATTTTGTGATCAATCTGGAAGTGGACATTTTGCATTCAACCTGGGAGTGGGCATTTTGTGATCAATCTGGGAGTGGACATTTTGTGATCAATCTGGGAGTGGACATTTTGTGATCAATCTGGGAGTGGACATTTTGTGATCAATCTGGGAGTGGACATTTTGCATTCAACCTGGGAGTGGGCATTTTGTGATCAATCTGGGAGTGGACATTTTGTGATCAATCTGGGAGTGGACATTTTGTGATCAATCTGGAAGTGGACATTTTGCATTCAACCTGGGAGTGGACATTTTGTGATCAATCTGGGAGTGGACATTTTGTGATCAATCTGGGAGTGGGCATTTTGTGATCGATCTGGGAGTGGACATTTTGTGATCAATCTGGGAGTGGACATTTTGTGATCGATCTGGGAGTGGACCATTTGTGATCAATCTGGGAGTGGACATTTTGTGATCAATCTGGGAGTGGACATTTTGCATTCAACCTGGGAGTGGACATTTTGTGATCAATCTGGGAGTGGACATTTTGTGATCAATCTGGGAGTGGGCATTTTGTGATCGATCTGGGAGTGGACATTTTGTGATCAATCTGGGAGTGGACATTTTGTGATCGATCTGGGAGTGGACCATTTGTGATCAATCTGGGAGTGGACATTTTGTGATCAATCTGGGAGTGGACATTTTGCATTCAACCTGGGAGTGGACATTTTGTGATCAATCTGGGAGTGGACATTTTGTGATCAATCTGGGAGTGGACATTTTGCATTCAACCTGGGAGTGGACATTTTGTGATCAATCTGGGAGTGGACATTTTGTGATCAATCTGGGAGTGGACATTTTGCATTCAACCTGGGAGTGGACATTTTGTGATCAATCTGGGAGTGGACATTTTGTGATCAGTCTGGGAGTGGGCATTTTGTGATCGATCTGGGAGTGGACATTTTGTGATCAATCTGGGAGTGGACATTTTGTGATCGATCTGGGAGTGGACATTTTGTGATCAATCTGGGAGTGGACATTTTGTGATCAATCTGGGAGTGGACATTTTGCATTCAACCTGGGAGTGGACATTTTTGATCAATCTGGGAGTGGACATTTTGTGATCAATCTGGGAGTGGACATTTTATGATCAATCTGGGAGTGGACATTTTGTGATCAATCTGGGAGTGGACATTTTGTGATCAATCTGGGAGTGGACATTTTATGATCAATCTGGGAGTGGACATTTTGTGATCAAGCTGGGAGTGGGCATTTTGTGATCAATCTGGGAGTGGACATTTTGTGATCAAGCTGGGAGTGGGCATTTTGTGATCAATCTGGGAGTGGGCATTTTGTGATCAATCTGGGAGTGGACATTTTATGATCAATCTGGGAGTGGACATTTTGTGATCAATCTGGGAGTGGACATTTTGTGATCAATCTGGGAGTGGAAATTTTGTGATCAATCTAGGAGTGGGCATTTTGTGATCAATCTGGGAGTGGACATTTTATGATCAATCTGGGAGTGGACATTTTGTGATCAAGCTGGGAGTGGGCATTTTGTGATCAATCTGGGAGTGGACATTTTGTGATCAATCTGGGAGTGGACATTTTGTGATCAATCTGGGAGTGGACATTTTGTCTTCAAATCTCCTTCCATGACACCATTTCTGCCCATTGACATCAGCAATTGGAAAATCCACCCACAATCCATTTATTTGTGACATCATCTTGACGTGACAGGAGGAGAAAATGTCTACTCCCAGGCCACCTTGTAGTTCCGGAACATGAAATTGAAGGAGGTTATAAGTGGACTGATATATTTATTACATTTGTGGGGCATTTCAGGAGAACATACTTTCGGTAATGAATTTGAAGTGTGGCCACTGCACAGTCTGCACACTGACAGTTAATAAATAATAACACGGGCTATGTACTGTGTGGTTCTACATGTCACGGATGGCTTTAGCAATACTCCTAGACCTTGAAAATTCACCACTGGCACAGTATCATTTGGTTCTTTATATTATTCTATTTTGCTACTTAATAAATAAATAAACACGGATTACAAATATTGTCCCCTGAAGCACTTTGGAGCAGTAATACACAACAAAGGCAACGGAGAGACTCGGGTTGATCCTTCATTCCACCGCATGGGTTTCTCAGCTGCTCAACCGTGGGGGAGTGCTGAGCAGAAGCCTGGCATTGGCTCAATCTTGCACATCTCTTTCAACGAGACTGAGGGCTCTACTGAAAGCAGCCTGAGAACCACAGAATGATACAGCAGAGAAGCAATTCAGCCCATCGTGCCTGCGCCCTCTTTTTGAGAGAGCTATCCAATTAGCCCCATACCTCTGCTGTTTCCAATTCCAATTTCCAATTCCCTTTTTGAAAGTTACTGCTTCCACCGCCCTTTCAAGGCAGTGCGTTCCAGATCATAACAACTCACTGCGTAAAAATATCCCTCCTCGTCTCCCCTCTGGTTCTTTTTTCTAATTATCTTCAATCTGCGTCCTCTGGTTACCAACACTCCTGCCAGTTTACAGAAACTTAACGGCATGTGTGAATATAGCAGAGAGACTTTATCCTGCCTTTCAGTGGCAGTAAACACCACAGTGTAAACTATTGAGCTAGATCTGTCCTCAATGTCACCGAGTGACCTGATCCTCTGTGATAGGGTGAGAATAAGACTAAATCTCAGGGATTAGATATTGTAAAAACTCAAAGCATCGTTACTAGAATCCAGAGTCATTTACATTGCAGTCATGTCATCAGTAAATCTGTTCTTTCAAAGAAATCCAGGTGGCTTTAGAGGGAATTATTCACTAATTGGTTTAAGAAAACTCCATCACAATATGATTGCCATTTGTTGCTCACACATGGGCATCTTGTGACCTTTCCTGAAATGGCAATGATTTCCTCCGATATTACTTTCCTGAATTTGCAAAAGCTTTTAGGAAAAGCAAGCATTTTCCCATGGATGTAGTCATCTGTCTGTAAAACAACAAGGAATGGCCACAGGAGAGAGTGCAGCCTCACTATCACTAGAGGCATCAAAGGGCTCTTCCTGCTCCCCAGCAAGGAGTCAAGTCTCAATAAGATAAGCTGAGGATCTCGGACAAGCAGTCAGTGAAAGAATCAAGATACTCGGATGATGTGAGAGCCTTAAAGTTCAGATTTCTGGTTGCCATTTGTTTATCAGTATTAGAAAGAAAAGAAAGAAGTTGCATTTATATATTGCTGTTCACAGTCTCAGGACGTCCCAAGATGCTTCACGGCCAAATAAATATAGTCACTGTTGTAATGTAGGAAACGCAGCAGCCAATTTGCGCACAGCAAGATCCCACAAACAGCAATGTAAGAAATGACCAGATAATCTGTTTTAGTGATGTTGGTTGAGGGATAAATATTGGCCAGGACACCGGGGAGAACTCCCCAGCTGTTCTCCAAATAGTGCTGTAGGATCTCTTACATCCACCTGCAGGGGCAGATGGGACCTCGGATTTAATGGTTTTTTCTTTTTATTTCCTTCCGTGTTTTAGCCCCCCTTTTATAAGAAGGAGGCGGGGTTAGGGTGTGTTCATGTGCAGAAAACCAAAAAACCCAAAATAAGTGTCAAATTATAATTTTATTATATCGGTCCAGGATGCACTCCAGTCCCTGCGATGCTCACTGGTCACGGGAGTCGGATTTAATGTCTCATCCGATGATAATTGTACAGTTTGTATCAATTGGGGTTAATTGTATTCAGGTGGTGGGTATCGAATGGGGACTCTCTTGGATCCTTTTTATAGGAGAGCTTAGCTAGGGTGTGGGAGGATGCAAGAGGAAACTCTGTGAATAAAGGCTTGGAAGCAACTAGAGACCAGGATCCAATATTGTATCCTCCACCACATGACTGTCCAGTTTTAACATCCGACAATGCAGCACTGAAGTGTCAGCCTGGATAATGGGCTCAAGTCTCTGGAGTGGGACTCGAATGCTCAGCCTTCTGATTCAATTCTACACCGGACAGCAAATTTAACTAACTGACCCATCAGAGGAGTCGCAGTCTCCATTCATTGTAAGGTATCGCTGTACTGGACCCCACAGGCCAGAGTTTGCAAGGTTTGAACTATAATCCCCCCACACCCCACCTCAGGTATTGTGAAGGCTAAAGATGGTTTATCTTCACTGTTTAACATTACCTAATCCCCATCGCACTCATTATATTTAGCAGAAAACATAACCATCTGAGAAATCATCTTAAAACAAATTAACATTTTAATGAGGTTCATTAGAAGATTTATATATCCGTCGCTTTAGGACATGGTATTAATTTGATGAAGTGTTAGTTAAGTAGGTTTCTAAGAAATGAATGAGAGAGAGCAGGGTACTTGAAGCATGACCTACAATTCCAGCTCGAGGAGGTTGCTCTATCACTGCACTGTTTTAGACTTTATTCAAATTGTTTTAGACTTGGCAAGTTTTCAAATTGCAGATAAGATAATTTTCTCCTTAATCTAAAACTGTGGGTCATATGTTACATTCACAGGCATATAAAAAAATAATTCCTACTTTAGAAGAGAGTCATTTGAAACTGCGGGAGATGGTTTGTTCTGGTTGTATTAACTTATGGGCAAACCACACATCTTGAACATGGACAAAAACACGCAGTAGACATCCTTGGAGATGAGTCAGATGTTCTCAACACAAATGTGTGCTGTCCATCGCGGTATATCTGTGAATGTAACATATGACCCGCAGTTTTAGATTAAGGAGAAAATTATTTTATCTGCAATTTGGAAGCTTGCCAAGTCTAAAACAATTTGAATAAAGTCCATCCTTATGATCTGTGAAGGATTACTTTCTTCTGATGGTTCAATTGATAAATTTTTTCAGTGTGGAACAGGTCGGCAAGGTCTGTGCTCAGTTAGCTGATCTCTCTTGGGAAGGCAATTGGGCGTCAAAATTGGCTTCCAACGCCCCGAGCTAAAAATGGGAAAAATCAGTCAGGGTTCCCTCCGTTCATTGCTATATTAATGAAGGAGATAGCTTGCAAAACTGAACAGGATAAGCTGCGGGAGGATATGAATATACTTGGGAATTGGGCACTCAGGTGGCAGGTGAAATTCAACGTAGAGAAATGCAAAGTGCTTCACATGGGGACAAAAAATCCAGGAAGGGACCATTACTTAAATGGAAAGAAACTAATGTGTGTGGAAAATGAAAGAGATCTGGGGGTCCTGATTGACAATAAACTGAAACTATCACAACAATGCTCGGTGGCAGTGAATAAAGCAAATCAGATGTCGGGATGGAATAAAACGTCAAAATTGAGCCAAAATAGTGAGGTCATCCTGCCACTTTATAAATGATTGGTGCGACTGCACTTAGGATACTGTGTACAGCTCTGGTCACCCACAGGACGGACAGGATATCATGGATACTGAAAGGATACAGAAGAGAGCAACCAGAATGATTGAGGGAATGGAGGGATTGGATTATGAGGAGTGGTTATGTAAATTGGGCATGTTCTCATTGGAAAAGAGAAGATTGAGAGATGATATGATTGCTGTTTTTAGGATTCTAAAGGGACTAGATCATGTCGACTATGACAAGCTGAATCACCTTATCCAGAACAGTAGAACCAGAGGACACGGCCTGTGCTAGAGGGGGGTAAATTCAAAACTAATCTGCAGAAACAATATGTCAGTGAGTGAGTGGTCAATCTCTGGAACAGACTCCCTCGGGAGACAGTGGGAGCAGTTAGTATTGATTCATTCAAATGCAAATTAGACAGATTTCTTTCAGAAAATAACATTTTGGGATACAGTACATGAGTAATTTGAGATCTGACATGTGGTGAGTGTAACAGGCTTTGGAGGAACAGGTGACTTTAGACCGATGGTTCCCAAAGTTCTCCATCACTGGGGTTTTCCTCACCTCATGTCTGGGTCTGTTGGAGACTCACTGATAGAGATTGATTGCCATGATTAATCAACAATTCCAAAGGTCGACCAATGCATGTGAGGCCCAGAAGTAATGTCACAGAGGGAACAGGATAGTCAAGAGTGAAATTTGATTGGGGTTTGTGTGTATTGCAATGATCCATCTTCAGACCGCATTCATTGTATAAGATGATCCAACAAGGGATCTGTAAACAGTTAAAGAGCTACAAACACCTCCAAAAACCCTCGTTATTAATGTTCTTTCATTAGCTGATCTCTCAATCGATTGTGGATCAAATTTTTCTGGTGGCAAGAGTTAAGAGTGAGGATTAATCACCCAGAGGTTTCAGGGAGGTGAATGACTCCCTCAAGCTCTCCCAGTTGATTACTGAATGGGGCAAATTGACCTTTTACAGTCTCTGTGCCAATTAAACCGTACATCGTCTGGCTTTCAAATCAATCATCAATTGTCTTTGAACAACTCACCCTATAAATATGGGAAACAGTGTCAGTGATCTAACCAATAACTTTATACTGGATTAATCTGGTTCTAGACTCCCGGCATATCTTTCAGAGAAACCCTCCATTCCAATCTGCTGTTGAGAATTGGATCTCTAGATCTTTCCCTATATTATTAATCCTAATATTTTGTAGGTGTTGGGTCTTGTACATTCTTGGAGAGGCGGGAGACCCTCGACAGCTGCTTCTGTCAACAGATTTCAAGTTTCCGACACCAAACCATTGGGCATTCCCAGCTATCCCAACAGTATGCTTCAACTGGAAACAGTTCAAAGAAATTCCCATTGGGAATCTTGAATTCCTGAATTATCTGGAAAGATTCAAAAATCTCCCTGTTAAAGTCACCCCCCAATATTTACATTTTTCTCTCCAATCATTCGGTTATCTCCAATCCCTCTCAGTGGATTATGCCAAATAAGGGTAACTAGTGTCTTGTCGAGATCTCCATTAACCAAAAGCCGTTAACCAGCCTTAATCAGTGGGCTCTGCCGGGGTCTACTAGGACTGCTCGCAGAGGCTAACCTTTTAATCTCCAGAGAAACCAGCAAACCTCACTCAATCTCCATTGAGAGGGGAAGTGAAAGGATCATCGGTCTCCTGAGATACAAATGGAACAGCTGCCCAAGGACCTTCTAGTGATAGAACTCGGCAAATGTCATTAAAAAACAGACAGGCTGCAAACTGCCTGTTCACTCACATCCGGGACTATACGATATGCTTAAGACAAGTGTAATATCGCTGAGTTTTGCTCAGAAATGGATATTTTCACCATCCATTGAACTTCCAATGCAAAATTACAGGAATCAGGCAAGAAATCACACTACAGGTATTGAAAGTGTAGAAATTTACAGAATATATCGCTGGATGTTACCGCCCTACGTCAAACCAGCTGCTCTGATGATGATAAATGACAGACTTGCATTTATATAACACCTTTCATATCTTCAGGATGTTGTAAAGTGCTTTACAGCCAATGAATTAGTTTTAAAATGTAGTTGCTGTTAGAAGGACAAAACCTGGCAAGTTGTGATGGTGTTAATCTGTGTTTGATGTTGGTTGAGGAACAGTTGATGGCCGGGACGCTGGGAGAACTCCCCTGCTCTCCTTCGAATTGTGCCATTTACATCGGCCTGAGAGAGCAAACGGGGCATCGATTTAAAGTCTCCCCCCAAAGTGCAGCACTCCCTCAGTACTGCACTGGAGTGTCAGTCAGGATTATGTGCTCAAACCTCTGGAGTGGGTCTTGAACCCACGACCGTCTCAAGGGTGAGACTGCTCCCACCGCGCCAACATGACAACAGGGCCTAGAAATTCGACGGCACTGCGCCCGTTTCTCAGGCGCAAAATGGCGCCTAAGCATCCAATATGGCGGGCGGGGCATTCTGTTCATTACACACAGAGGATGGCGCCTTCCCGTATTAGTAAAGGCTGAAAAAGAGGCATCTGTGGCCTGCGCCTGAAACAGGTACGAGGCCCTTTGCATATTGAAATCGAGGGCCTAATACTCTGAGGTCCTGTTTGCCAAGTTGGGATGCCCTGAACACAGCTGGCACCAGGCCTTAAAGAGACTATTGGAGGCCGCTACCAAAAAGGAAGGTTTTTAAAAAATACTTACCTGAATAGTCCTGCTCCTCCCAGCTCGACTGCACTGCCAAAGACCAATGCTGGCCCTCCACTCGGCTCCCTCCCTCAGGAGGTGACGCAATGGCCTGAAATTGAAATCCTCTTTGCTGGCAAGATCCTTGGTGGAGGCCCAGGTGTCTGCACCGCGTGTAAATGATGCATGATGTCCGAGGTCCAGTATCAGGTGGGCCTCGGGCCTACCCATTCAGGCACAGGGATCTGTTCCCATGCACCCGGTTCGTGCCGTTACCTGGTATTTTAAGTTAATCAGATTTCTATGCACAGTGTTCGATTTCTCAGCCAACAGACCAGGTGAACCCCTTGGCTTTGACGCTACTCTGAAATCAGCCAGTAGGAGGTGAACAAGAATTGCTCGGTTGACTCACTCAGATTTGATCTCCTGTCTCGCACACCATGTTGGGGAGATTGCTACTGTTGTTCATTTCTTCACATTCTTCCCTTGGAGAACAGTGTGAAGGATTCACAGGCCGATTCACAGTCTGATTCACAGGCCGATTCACAGGCCGATTCACAGTCTGATTCACAGGCCGATTCACAGGCCGATTCACAGTCTGATTCACAGGCCGATTCACAGTCTGATTCACAGTCTGATTCACAGGCCGATTCACAGGCCGATTCACAGTCTGATTCACAGGCCGATTCACAGGCCGATTCACAGTCTGATTCACAGGCCGATTCACAGGCCGATTCACAGTCTGATTCACAGGCCGATTCACAGTCTGATTCACAGTCCGATTCACAGTCTGATTCACAGGCCGATTCACAGGCCGATTCACAGTCTGATTCACAGGCCGATTCACAGTCTGATTCACAGGCCGATTCACAGTCTGATTCACAGGCCGATTCACAGTCTGATTCACAGGCCGACAGGCTGTGATGTGAACGGCTTCTTCCAAGGCCGTAACCATCTGTATACCCTGCGATGGAAGGGGGGGGGTTAGTCCTATACAGCAGGAGGGTTTTTTGGGCTCCCACAACCCATATGAAAAGGGAGGGGCCACCCTCACGTATCCCACTCGACGTCAACCCAGAATTCAGAGCTGGAGCTCCGGCCCCCGCTCGCCCGGGACTGTCTGGAGCTCCGGCCCCCGCTCGCCCGGGACTGTCTGGAGCTCTGGCCCCCGCTCGCCCGGGAATGTCTGGAGCTCCGGCCCCCGCTCGCCCGGGACTGTCTGGAGCTCTGGCCCCCGCTCGCCCGGGAATGTCTGGAGCTCCGGCCCCCGCTCGCCCGGGAATGTCTGGAGCTCCGGCCCCCGCTCGCCCGGGAATGTCTGGAGCTCCGGCCCCCGCTCGCCCGGGACTGTCTGGAGCTCCGGCCCCCACTCGCCCGGGACTGTCTGGAGCTCCAACCCCCGCTCGCCCGGGACTGTCTGGAGTTCCGGCCCCCGCTCGCCCGGGACTGTCTGGAGCTCCGGCCCCCGCTCGCCCGGGAATGTCTGGAGCTCCGGCCCCCGCTCGCCCGGGACTGTCTGGAGCTCCAACCCCCGCTCGCCCGGGACTGTCTGGAGTTCCGGCCCCCGCTCGCCCGGGACTGTCTGGAGCTCCGGCCCCCACTCGCCCGGGACTGTCTGGAGCTCCGGCCCCCGCTCGCCCGGGACTGTCTGGAGCTCCAACCCCCGCTCGCCCGGGAATGTCTGGAGCTCCGGCCTCCGCTCGCCCGGGACAGTGTGGAGCTCCGGCCCCCGTTCGCCCAGGAATGTCTGGAGCTCCGGCCTCCGCTCGCCCGGGACTGTCTGGAGCTCCGGCCCCCGTTCGCCCGGGACTGTCTGGAGCTCCGGCCCCCGCTCGCCCGGGAATGTCTGGAGCTCCGGCCCCCGCTCGCCCGGGACAGTGTGGAGCTCCGGCCCCCGCTCGCCCGGGACTGTCTGGAGCTCCGGCCCCCGCTCGCCCGGGACTGTCTGGAGCTCCGGCCCCCGCTCGCCCGGGACTGTCTGGAGCTCCAGGTAGGGAGTCAAAATCTACAGGAGGACATCATTCATGCAGCCCCGAGTGGCCTGTTTCCGAGAGAGGCCTGAGAGAAGGTCAGTCCACCAACCTGATCCACTTAGGATTGCTCCCTATCTGGTTTTAGCCCAAATTTGAGTAAGGTGTCTGCAAATTTCTAAAAGGTGAACCTGACAGCAAGGGCCCAGAATTTCCTGACACACCGTGTATGTACAGCGTGATGTCGATTTACGGTGCAAAAGATGGAGAAATTTGGGCGTGAGTGATGCCCGAATTTCCTCGATCTTTTACACTGCTCTGCAAAACCTCCCTGAAGTTCTCTGCCGCTCATTAACATAGCTCACACCCCCTCTTCCCGTCCAAAATTGCTACTCACCCAAATTTCCTGAATTTACGCCAGTTCTGAACAGGCTGTAAATTTACACCTATTATTTTAGGCCCAACAAGAGCCAAAGTCAGATTTCTGATGTTTTATGGTGATTTTGTTTTAAGAGATTTTTTTTATTTCTCCTCACTGGGACCTAAATTGTATTCTCTGATTCTTTGAATTCATCTTTATGGCAACAGAGTAATTTCCATTATAGATTGAAAAACTTCCATGATTTCATTTCCTCAAATAAGCTCTAATGTACATTAATGATGGCTTAGCGGCTTCAAACTTGAATTTTCACACGTAAAGTGGGACTTAAAGATGGAACGTGCTGTGAGTTCTGCGTTTCCTCGGGCCCCGATGGTTTACGCTGATTCTAACTTGTTTTAAGCAGGTTTTTACTTTCCGTCGTATGCTAATGAGATCCTCAGGAAATTTCGGCGTAACTTGCCGATGTGAAGATCGGTGTAACTTGCCGGTTTTTGCCGTTACAGGAAATTCCGGGCAAATCTGTTTCTTTTTAAAGTAGTACTCCATATTTCCCAGCGTAGGAGCATTAGTTACAAGGATCTCAGTGAATCAGTAAAGCAAAGATGTGAATTCCTGTCACGAATCCACCTTTTACCTTGTTTCTTGTCCCTACTTTGGATATTGCCCAGTGTGGCCACATTGTTAGAAAAGGAGTAGGGTGCCAAATTTCAAACACAGACACGGAGTGGTGAAGAAGTCCAGCATTGTTACTTTATTACCCTATTTATGTCTAGAAAATCTCACTTCAAAATTCAGCTAGCAAAATGGAACAATAATATAAATATAACAAATTCATTATTGTCTCCACACTCCTCAAGCTATTTACAGTAGTTTGAGCACAGAATACCCTGTAGCAGAAATGATAAAATATTCACTAGATGAATTAATGTGTTACATAGTTGTAGCCTTATGCTTCCAGGTGAGGAGGCCATACTAAATAAATTGGTCGTCAATCATCATTTGTCAATTTAAAATGAAGGTGTCACTTAGCCCCATTTTGATTTTGTCTTTCCCCTGTCACCTCCATTAATCCTTGATCCAAACCCCCGTCCTTTAACAGTACGTGTTTGGCAGGTAATTTGAAGCTTTGCCAGGATTCTGTCGAGCAATGCTAACCCAGTGAACCAGAGATGACGATTTTCAGCCATTTTTGTTTCCAAAGTACAGGCCCAGTTCAACCCTTATTCTCGGGATTCCCAAATCTTGGTCACCCATGGGAAGAATATCATCTGTGGTCACCAATTAAATATCCTGTCGAACCAACATGACTTCAGGCTGCCTCAGCAGTAAACATGGGTTTTCCAAATGCAAATTGAGGCATAAACGCCCATTGAATTTGACAAAAGTGAGTTTTGAGTGAAC
The DNA here is from genome assembly GCF_035084215.1 of Heptranchias perlo. NCBI lineage: Eukaryota > Metazoa > Chordata > Chondrichthyes > Hexanchiformes > Hexanchidae > Heptranchias > Heptranchias perlo. Next base: position 3,605,359 of record NC_090352.1, read on the forward strand.
AGGACTGCCAATGATTAACACCAGTGTATTTTACATGGCCTTACAGTATAGTACTAGGGCACAAATCTAAAACTTTACTAGTGTATTTCCATCATGGTCATTATCAAACGGAGAGAAGATGAGTTGCTCAGAACAGGTCCAGAGAAAAGAGGCAGTGTCCCCAACTGCTGACCCAGCTCTCTGGCACCCTGACCAAACCTCAACCCTACTGCTGGAGATCTTTAGTGTGACAATGATTATCTGCTCTGATTGTGACTTAATGCTGAGCGAGGTCTAGTTTCCATCACATGTGCATCAAATGGTCTATGACTACTGCAGAAATGAACTCCTCTCCTGGATAAAACTCTGAGACGTTGGCAGTGAAATAAGGCTGCACAGTATGGCATCTATTGTCCATCCCTACTTGCCCTGAGAAGGTGGGCCTTCTTCTTGAACCGCTGCAGTCCATGTGATACTCTTTGTAGCGCTTTAATACAACTCAATAGCTCGCGAGGCCACTTCAAAGTTAAGAGTCAACCACGTTGTTGTGAGACTGGAGTCACATATAGGCCCAGACCGGGTAAGGACGGCAGGTTTCCTTCCCTAAAGGACATTAGTGAACCAGATGGGTTTTTACCACAATCCAACAGCTTCATGGTCACTTTAAAAGATTTTTTTTCAAAAATGAATTCAAATTCTCAACCTGCCAAGGTAGGAATTGAACTCATTTGCTCAGGATTACTAGCCCACTAATATAACCATTACATTACCACACCCCTGTGCATTACAGCATGTCCTGCTCTACACCCTGGTGCATGGTCAGCCTCTTTACCAAGATCAAGAAACTGGCTCTGGGCTTGTGTCCCTTACGTACATCCACAAACGGAGATTTCAGTTCAGAACGAGCATGGAGGAGGCCTGGTGGAATCAGTACCCTCTGCAGTGGGAGTTCACCACGTGGAGGAGGGCCTGTTTTGACCGAATTACCCAGGGGAAGCCCAAAGCCCAGGCTGTGGCGTTGTCCAAATTAGAGGGCCAGAAAAAAAAACATAGCGATAAAAAAGTAACAGCACAATGAAACTACTGAAGCAGTGGGCTGTGTGGATGGGTTTGGTTTAGTTTATTTTTATAGTGTATTTGGTGCTGGAGTTACTGCCTCTTTCTATCCAGCAACCCATCTCCTTTTGGAAGTGGCCCTTTGATATCCACTGACTGTTCTGTACAAAATACACGGTCTACAAATATACCCCCGTCAGAAATATCTTCACCAAAGCTTTAACTGTAGGCTCCGAGTACTCTGTACTCAGTCACATGATCTCTGATGGCTCGGCCCAACACTTAAAATGGCCCCTGAGAAGTTGGGTTTCGGTGCAGGTAAATGGCAAACTAGATCCCACAACACAGGTCTGAAGCCGAGCGAGCCCAGGACAGCGATGCATGATGAGGAATGAGTTCCTCCCGTTTGTTTTGCTGAATCCACGGGGCCCAACGTAAGAGTTCCTTCATCCGAATATTCATAATTGCAGTTTTAACAACAACAATTTGCATTTATATAGCGCCTTTAACATAGTAAAACATTCCAAGGCATTTGACAGGAGCGATTATCAAACAAAATTTGACACTGAGCCACGTAAGAAGATATCAGGACAGGTGACCAAAAGCTTGGTCAAAGAAGTAGGTTTTAAGGAGTGTCTTAAAGGAGGAGAGAGAGGCGGAGAGGTTTAGGGAGGGAATTCCAGAGCTTAGGGCCCAGGCAGCTGAAGGCACGGCCGCCAATGGTGTAGGGCTGGAGGAGGTTACAGAGATAGGGAGGGGCGAGGCCATGGAAGGATTTGAAAACAAGGATACTTTAAGTTGACGTAGTGTTTAGGATGCATTGTGACGGAATGTGATTTTAAACAAATGCAATATGAGCGGTGAACAAAATGTGTTGAATATTTACGTTCTTTCAGCAGCACGATTCCCTTAGAGCTTACGGCTTGTTTGACGTTCTCCTGCGTCTAAGACATGTGCCCATTGGATAAGCAGAGTGTCTCATCAGGGATGGGAAGTTGGAGGCCTCCTATCACTCGTGCAAGAGGCCGTGACTCGCTTAGGACTGAGGTGAATGTGAACGATTGGTCCCTTGCACTGGCTGGAGGACATTGATCGTAAACTATCAGTCACCAGGCCTGTATTGAGATCTATGTACCTAATCCACATCTAAAGACATGGGAAAGAGAAAGGACCTAACAAAAAATGAAGTAAACTTCAAAACATTTGACAGGAGTGAAAATATTAAAAATAAAAATTGCTGGAAATGTTATCAGACAGAGGCAGGGAGGGATTGAAATATTGTCCAATTGTAATTATTTTTCTAGTGACTCTCCGTTGCAGCTCGTGTGACGTCCACACAATTTACAAATACGCCACAATCAGAAATATCTTTCACCAAAGCTGCGGCCATTGGGATTCTGAAAGGATGTACTGGCCCAGAGAAGCAACAGAGGGCAAGAAAGGTCTTCACACAATCAGGAAAAACAGTGATTCTCACTTGAGGGTGGGGAAAAAAAAATGAGTGAAACATTTGCTGATATCGGGAATCTGCACAAGGACGTTCTCATGTCACCGTTCCGCAGGTTTGAGTGAAGAGGTTAAACTCAATAAAATGCACAGCCGTACATTTATGAGTGTAAGGAATCTTACAACACCAGGTTATAGTCCAACAAATTTATTTTAAAATCACAAGCTTTCGGAGATTATCCCCTTCGTCAGGCGAATGAGTGAAAAGGTTCTCAAATCGCATAATGCGATTTGAGAACCTTTTCACTCATTCGCCTGACGAAGGGGATAATCTCCGAAAGCTTGTGATTTTAAAATAAAACTGTTGGACTATAACCTGGTGTTGTAAGATTCCTTACATTTGTCCACCCCAGTCCATCACCGGCATCTCCACATCATGTACATTTATGAGGCAAGTGCGGAATTAGGCAGATGATAAAAGCATTTCCTTTGCTCATCAGACACTGGAGGTTGGGGTATTGTCTTGGGTGTGTGAGGAAACCATAAACCTGTCTAGTAAGAATGTGCCAACAATGCTGCTGTATGTAGTGAAGAGAGGAAATTTTCTCTCAGGATTGGTAACTTGTTTCCCGTTCAATTAAGGCGTACCAATGAAGCCACTTCTATCAGTTAAAAAGACGCACCCCACCTTCTCCCCTTCCGGGAACACAGCTTGATGGGCACGCCCAGTGCAAAGGGCACCAAGAATGACCAAACTGTGTTGTTAAGGATTGGATTAGTGCTCAGTTCCCACAATGCTGTTTGAAGTTTCTGGACACACACAGAGGTAATCAGAAACCTGAAAATTTAACTTTTCCCCTGCTAAGTCCAAAAAAATTATTGCAAAGCAAGCTCCAGACTGCTCCAACCACCCAAACACCTACTCTACATTCATCGAACTACGAATTACATGATAAGGAAAACAAAACCTGCATTCTCCCAGGACCATATTTGGTCAACCTATCCAAAACATCATCATTTGTAAAATTTCAGAGAAAATATTAAAAACCCTTTAAATACAGGACATGTTCATTACAGTAAAAACAATCCATGCAATTCATATCTGCGGTTACTCAGTATAGTCCTGAACTCCGCAGTGTAAGGGTCGACATTTTTACTGGTCTGGCGATGGAAGAGGCCCATCAGGCTACGATTCTGGGCATCCCTGGGGAAGGGGGACACTCTCAGACCGGCAGTTTAATAGTAAACAAACCACTGGAATGGTAAGGGAAAAATAGTGTGTGTGTGTGTGTGTGTGACAGGAATGAGGGGGAAAATATATATAATGGTCTGTATTTAGACAATTACGTATGGGCAAGCTATGATTTAAAATTTGACGACAAAATCTATATCTCACGCACAAATTAGTAGATGATAATTCTGCAGAATAAGCTGTGGAAACTGCCTCCTTGTTAGTAGTTTTTGACATGCTGAATATAAAGATCAGGCTTTTAGTGTAACCAGTGGGCACACCCGAGATATACTGTAAATCGGAAAGGGAATGTTAGGCCTTAAAGATCATCTATCCGACTACACTCTGTTTGAGCTCAAGTCAATAGCTCAAATATCTTGGCACCTTCTTTCTGGTTAGCTTGGCAGCTCTCCCTTGTGCTGAGACCCAATCCTTAATGTGTAATAAATGGGTGTTCAGCAGGCTAAGTATCACAGAGAGAAACCCTTTTTTATTCTGTAAGGTGTTGACACAAACCCAGCTAACGAATAAAGAGCGAGCGGAAAAGATTCTGGCTTCGAATTTTGATCGGCCGCCTTGGAAAATTACATCACTTTATCATTATTTTTTTTAACTTGCTACTACTGTCTGTCCTTCAGACCCACACGTGTATATACATACAAATAAGGAAGCACAGAGACTAGAGTGGATTCAAGTGGATTCTGAAACTCCTTCCTATTCCTACTCAACAGGTCAGCAATTATGTTGGAACCTTGTGTATACAGTCACATTCCAGCTCCTGGTGTACTCAGTCAGGCTTGGTTTGAGAAACGCCTTGTTTTGTTGACTTTTCTGACCTTTAAGATTTGCTGCCTATTAGCCCTTAAAAGGACAGCTCGGCCTGTTGAGAGTTTTGGACAAACTGAAACCACTATTAAGAATTTGCTTTTGCCTGGATCCAACTGAGTGCAAACATGCAACAGGAAGTGATGTACAGTGATTCCCTTGTCACCCTGCTTTCTATGGGAAACAAACAGAAACAAATTAATGGTGAGTGGCCTTTTGTGTCTTTTCTCAAATATTGACAGACGTTAAGGAGTAGATTCAGGAGCTATGACATGACAGGCACAGTAAGGAGGAGAGGCACAGAGCTAGCAGGAAATATTAAACCAATTACCACATCATTCTGCGAGTGCTCAAGGTCGCCATTATTCTGTTTTAGAGTTCATTACAGTTGACCGTTTTACTGTCACACAGACACTCACATTTCCGTCATAAACCAGGTGTCCAGTTATTGCACACTTATATACAGGGAAAGCTACACAACTGGAAAATACAAGCTGTTCACCTGTACACCCCCTACAGAGAACAAACAGGTGTCGGATCATGTGATAGTCACACGCGCGACACTCCAGGAGTGAGATTCCCGGACCTGCTCCTAGAACTTCAGCTGTCTTCGCTTCATGTACTTCTTATCTTCGTCTTCTGAGGAGGTAAAGAAAAGATCCAGTATTAGACGGGCCACACACACGGTCGTTAATCTCAGTCGGGGCATTTGTTCTTTACTGAATCTACACCAGACTTCTTGTTTTAATCATACTTTATTTAAATTTTTCTTCATTTTAAGTAAGTTTTATTTTGGTGGCACTGAAGTAACTTGTGAGGCCAATATTGTATCATTCAGTCCGCTTTCTTCAGCATTTAAATTTTACAAGACAGTTTTAAAAGGCGGTTTAAATTCCGAGGCTATCAATTTAACTTACAGACACGTTCCTAATATTCTCCATTTTATTATTTAACTGCATCATTACTCCTCAGTAACATTCCTCTCATTACTCCTCAGTAACATTCCTCTCCTGATTACTCCTCAGTAACATTCCTCTCCTGATTACTCCTCAGTAACATTCCTCTCCTGATTACTCCTCAGTAATATTCCTTTGATTGTCCCTCAGTAATATTCCTCTGAATGTCCCTCAGTAATATTCCTTTGATTGTCCCTCAGTAATATTCCTCTGAATGTCCCTCAGTAATATTCCTTTGATTGTTCCTCAGTAATATTCCTCTGAATGTCCATCAGTAATATTCCTCTGATTGTCCCTCAGTAATATTCCTCTGATTGTCCCTCAGTAATATTCCTTTGATTGTTCCTCAGTAATATTCCTCTGAATGTCCATCAGTAATATTCCTCTGAATGTCCCTCAGTAATATTCCTTTGACTGTTCCTCAGTAACATTCCTCTGAATGTCCGTCAGTAATATTCCTCTGATTGTCCCTCAGTAATATTCCTCTGATTGTCCCTCAGTAATATTCCTCTGAATGTCCCTCAGTAATATTCCTCTGAATGTCCCTCAGTAATATTCCTCTGATTGTCCCTCAGTAATATTCCTCTGAATGTCCCTCAGTAATATTCCTCTGATTGTCCCTCAGTAATATTCCTCTGATTGTCCCTCAGTAATATTCCTCTGATTGTCCCTCAGTAATATTCCTCTGATTGTCCCTCAGTAATATTCCTCTGAATGTCCCTCAGTAATATTCCTCTGAATGTCCCTCAGTAATATTCCTCTGATTGTCCCTCAGTAATATTCCTCTGAATGTCCCTCAGTAATATTCCTTTGATTGTTCCTCAGTAATATTCCTCTGAATGTCCCTCAGTAATATTCCTCTGAATGTCCCTCAGTAATATTCCTCTGAATGTCCCTCAGTAATATTCCTCTGATTGTCCCTCAGTAATATTCCTCTGATTGTCCCTCAGTAATATTCCTCTGAATGTCCCTCAGTAATATTCCTCTGAATGTCCCTCAGTAATATTCCTCTGATTGTCCCTCAGTAATATTCCTCTGATTGTCCCTCAGTAATATTCCTCTGATTGTCCCTCAGTAATATTCCTCTGATTGTCCCTCAGTAATATTCCTCTGAATGTCCCTCAGTAATATTCCTCTGAATGTCCCTCAGTAATATTCCTCTGAATGTCCCTCAGTAATATTCCTCTGATTGTCCCTCAGTAATATTCCTCTGATTGTCCCTCAGTAATATTCCTCTGAATGTCCCTCAGTAATATTCCTCTGAATGTCCCTCAGTAATATTCCTCTGAATGTCCCTCAGTAATATTCCTCTGAATGTCCCTCAGTAATATTCCTCTGATTGTCCCTCAGTAATATTCCTCTGATTGTCCCTCAGTAATATTCCTCTGAATGTCCCTCAGTAATATTCCTCTGAATGTCCCTCAGTAATATTCCTCTGAATGTCCCTCAGTAATATTCCTCTGATTGTCCCTCAGTAATATTCCTCTGAATGTCCCTCAGTAATATTCCTCTGAATGTCCCTCAGTAATATTCCTCTGAATGTCCCTCAATGTAGAAAGATTTTCTCTGAGTGTAGAAGAGCATGCCAGGAGCAGCACCAGGCACACCTAAAAATGAGGTGCCAACCTGGTGAAGCTACAGCACAGGACTACTTGCATGCTAAACAGCGGAAGCAACATGCTATAGACAGAGCAAAGCGATTCACAACCAACGGATCAGATCAAAGCTCTGCAGTCCTGCCACATACAGTCGTGAATGTTGGGGGACAATTAGACAACTAACGGGAGGAGGAGGCTCCGTGAACGTCCCCATCCTCAATGATGGCGGAGTCCAGCACGTGAGTGCAAAAGACAAGGCTGAAGCATTTGCAACCATCTTCAGCCAGAAGTGCCGAGTGGATGATCCATCTCAGCCTCCTCCCGATATCCCCACCATCACGGAAGCCAGTCTTCAGCCAATTCGATTCACTCCATGTGATATCAAGAAACGGCTGAGTGCACTGGATACAGCAAAGGCTATGGGCCCCGACAACATCCTGGCTGTAGTGCTGAAGGCTTGTGCTCCAGAACTAGCTGCGTCTCTAGCCAAACTGTTCCAGTACAGCTACAACACTGGCATCTACCCGACAATGTGGAAAATTGCCCAGGTATGTCCTGTCCACAAAAAGCAGGACAAATCCAATCCGGCCAATTACCGCCCCATCAGCCTACTCTCAATCATCAGCAAAGTGATGGAAGGTGTCGTCGACAGTGCTATCAAGCAGCACTTACTCACCAATAACCTGCTCACTGATGCTCAGTTTGGGTTCTGCCAGAACCACTCGGCTCCAGACCTCATTATAGCTTTGGTCCAAACATGGACAAAAGAGCTGAATTCCAGAAGTGAGGTGAGAGCGATTGCCGTTGACATCAAGGCAGCATTTGACCGAGTGTGGCATCAAGGAGCCCTAGTAAAATTGAAGTCAATGGGAATCAGGGGGAAAACTCTCCAGTGGTTGGAGTCATACCTAGCACAAAGGAAGATGGTAGTGGTTGTTGGAGGCCAATCATCTCAGCCCCAGGACATTGTTGCAGGAGTTCCTCAGGGCAGTGTCCTAGGCTCAACCATCTTCAGCTGCTTCATCAATGACTTCCCTCCAACATAAGGTCAGAAATGGGGATGTTCGCTGATGATTGCAGTGTTCAGTTCCATTCGCAACCCCTCAGATAATGAAGCAGTCCGTGACCGCATGCAGCAAGACCTGGACAACGTCCAGGCTTGGGCTCATAAGTGATAAGTAACATTCGCGCCAGACAAGTGCCAGGCAATGACCATCTCCAACAAGAGAGAGTCTAACCCTCACCCCTTGACATTCAACGGCATTACCATCGCCGAATCCCCCACCATCAACATCCTGGGGGTCACCATTGACCAGAAAATTAACTGGACCAGCCACATAAATACTGTGGCTACAAGAGCAGGTCAGAGGCTGGGTATTCTGTGGCGAGTGACTCACCTCCTGACTCCCCAAAGCCTTTCCACCATCTACAAAGCACAAGTCAGGAGTGTGATGGAATACTCTCCACTTGCCTGGATGAGTGCAGCTCCAACAACACTCAAGAAGCTCGACACCATCCAGGACAAAGCAGCCCGCTTGATTGGCACCCCATCCACCACCCTAAATATTCACTCCCTTCACCACCGGCGCATCGTGGCTGCAGTGTGTACCATCCACAGGATGCAATGCATCAACTCGCCAAGGCTTCTTCGACAGCACCTCCCAAACCCGCGACCTCTACCACCTAGAAGAACAAGGGCAGCAGGTACATGGGAACAACACCACCTGCACGTTCCCCTCCAAGTCACACACCATCCCAACTTGGAAATATATCGCCGTTCCTTCATCGTCACTGGGTCAAAATCCTGAAACTCCCTACCTAACAACACAGTGGGAGAACCTTCACCACACAGACTGAAGTGGTTCAAGAAGGCGGCTCACCACCACCTTCTCAAGGGCAATTAGGGATGGGCAATAAATGCCGGCCTCGCCAGTGACGCCCACATCCCATGAACAAATTTTAAAAAAATTCCTCTGAATGTCCCTCAGTAATATTCCTTTGAATGTCCCTCAGTATTATTCCTTTGAATGTCCCTCAGTATTATTCCTCTGAATGTCCCTCAGTAATATTCCTCTGAATGTCCCTCAGTAATATTCCTTTGAATGTCCCTCAGTATTATTCCTCTGAATGTTCCTCAGTATTATTCCTCTGAATGTCCCTCAGTAATATTCCTCTGATGATCCCTCAGTAATATTCCTCTGAATGTCCCTCAGTATTATTCCTCTGAATGTCCCTCAGTAATATTCCTCTGAATGTCCCTCAGTAATATTCCTTTGAATGTCCCTCAGTATTATTCCTCTGAATGTTCCTCAGTATTATTCCTCTGAATGTCCCTCAGTAATATTCCTTTGATTGTCCCTCAGTATTATTCCTCTGAATGTTCCTCAGTATTATTCCTCTGAATGTCCCTCAGTAATATTCTCTGAATGTCCCTAAGTAATATTCCTCTGAATGTCCCTCAGTATTATTCCTCTGAATGTCCCTCAGTAATATTCCTTTGATTGTCCCTCAGTATTATTCCTCTGAATGTCCCTCAGTAATATTCCTCAGTTTGTCGCTCAGTAATATTCCTCTGAATGTCCCTCAGTAATATTCCTCTGAATGTCCCTCAGTAATATTCCTCTGAATGTCCCTCAGTAATATTCCTTTGAATGTCCCTCAGTAATATTCTCTGAATGTCCCTCAGTAATATTCCTCTGAATGTCCCTCAGTAATATTCTCTGAATGTCCCTCAGTAATATTCCTCAGTTTGTCGCTCAGTAATATTCCTCTGAATGTCCCTCAGTAATATTCTCTGAATGTCCCTCAGTAATATTCCTCAGTTTGTCACTCAGTAATATTCCTCTGAATGTCCCTCAGTAATATTCCTCTGATTGTCCCTCAGTAATATACCTCTGAATGTCCCTCAGTAATATTCCTTTGAATGTCCCTCAGTAATATTCCTCTGAATGTCCCTCAGTAATATTCCTCTGATTGTCCCTCAGTAATATTCCTCTGAATGTCCCTCAGTAATATTCCTCTGAATGTCCCTCAGTAATATTGCTGTCATGAGTTGATAAATGATTGTAGATAAGTGGAGGCACAGTAATATTAAGATAATTTTATCTTAGCCATTTCTTTACCATTTTCTTTTTTCCCTGCAGACTGAAGCCTGTACCCTGGACATCCTGTCCCTCTATTTTGCTGGCCTTTTCTTAGTCTCTGTCCCTTCAGTCTTGGGAAATGCAGTTTGACATGCAATTTGAGCCTTTCCAAAGGTCTTCAGAATTTGTGTTACCCTATTGTGACACTCCCCTTTAATTAGCTCCATCCTCTTAAATTTAACGCTAATGCAATTTTTCACTCCCAACTTTACTGTGCTCCTTGAGCCAATCCATCTGAAGTAAGACTAAAGACTGAGCAAAAGATGAGCAGAGGTTGCTTTCTCATTTCCTGATCTGGGCCTTTTAACTAGAAATGCTCTGCTTTGTGGAAAGGCTGTGATCAGATAATCTGTCTGTAGTGAGGCCTAGCAGATACCTGCACTCACATCCTCCACAACTTCGAAAGTAAGAAGGGGGTTGTCTTTCCACTGCACTATGAGCTGCAACAATCTTGATTTTGGTTGGTTTAAATAGACTGGATTCTAAGGCCGAAAGAACAGTACTGCGCCAACACTGACCAAGGAGTGTACTTGTTATATACAAGGAGTAGTTGAGGTGAATAGTATAGATGCATTTAAGGGGAAGCTAGATAAACACATAAGGGAGAAAGGAATAGAAGGATACGCTGATGTTAACTTGGCCTGTTAACTTGCAGCATCAACTCCATAATCCCCCAGTTACTATAGAAACACATGGGATTGCCATTCAACCTCAGGTGGGGAAAAAGGAGGAATGTTCTGGGGATGAAACTTTATGATCATTTCTAAAAGCATTAATAGGCGGGTTCCAAAGTTTAACAAAGTATTTCAAACAAGGAAATATTTCAAAGCTTTCCTCCATAATTGGGATCTGCCGGCAGGTTTAGTGCTGAACAGATGGTGGATTTTTGATGATAATTTACCAGATGGTGCAACATCTCATTATGAAGCTCAATTTCTGCCCTATACTACTTAGAATTTAAAGCACAGAAACAGGCCATGCGGTCTATCTGGTCCAGGCCAGTGTTTATGCTCCACATGAGCCTCCTCCCACTCCTCTTCATCTCACCCTACCAGCATATCCTGCTATTCCTTTCTCCCTCATGTACTTATCTAGCTTCCCCTGAAGTGAATCTATGCTATTTGCCTCAATTACTCCTTGTGGTAGCAAGTTCCACATTCTCACCACTCTTTGGGTAAAGAAGTTGCTCCTGAATTCCGTATTGGATTTATTAGTGATTATTTTATATTTATGGCCTCTAGTTTTGGTCTCCCCCTCAAGTGGAAACATCATCTCTACGTCTACCCTATCGAACCCTTTCATAACAAGTGACACTGTTTGTGAGCAACACTCCACCTGAACTAGTGCAGCTAATTTCATAGATTTTAGGAAGATTTTTTATGAAACAATTAATTGCTTTAGCCTCAAAGTCCAGCATTTTAGGAAATGCACAGTAACCTCATTAACATTAAGCAGGTATAGGGAGTCAGAGCTCTTTCTTATATTAATTGCGCAAAAGAATCATTAAGTTAGCTTTTCAAGACTAGGGGGAAAAGCAGAGATGCCTTATAAAGCATGCACTTTAGCAGGAATTTATCTTTTAAATGTTTTATCAGATCAGAGGTGAAAGGTCATGTTCCTTGCCCTTTAAAGCAAGTAGTCTATCTCTCATTTAACAGGAAGGAGACCTGGAACTACAGTTGGATCGAGATCATCTTGAAAACATGATTTAAAGCATCTTAGTTACCAAGATAAGCTCAAAGGGCTGGGACTCTACACTTTACAGAGGCGTAGACTTTGGGGTGATTTGATCAATGTTTATAAGATGATGAAGGGAATAGATTATGTTTGTGTGGACAGTTTAGGGAGGGAGGACCTGACCTGCGATCATGCTTACAAGTCAAGTAAAGGCAGACCTTGGTTAGATGTCAGGTGGAGGTTCTTATCCGAGAGAATAGTGGACCTCTGGAACAGGGTGCCAGCTCGGACGGTGGACGCTGTTTTACTGAATTCCTTTGAGTGAGAGCTGGACCTGTTTCTGGCTGGGGCGGAGATCACCTCGTACAAGAGGTGGGTGATGTATAACATTAATCAGGGCCAGGGTGGTCTCCTGGACTAGTTCCGATCACCTAAAGGGGTCGGAGAGGAATTGTCCAGATTTTTTTCCCCTAATTGGCCTGGGTTTTGATCTGATTTTTCGCCTCTCCCAGGGGATCACATGGTTTCAGGTGGGGTGGGGTGTGTATATATTGCGATGCACAAGGTATGGAAATTATGTGGGATAGGCTGGATGGACCAGAGGGCCTTTTCCTGACCGTCATTGTGCGTATGGTCATATCACAAAATAAAATGAAACACCCCTTGCACCTCAACAACAACAGCTTGCATTTATATAGCGCCTTTAACATAATAAAATGTCCCAAGGCGCTTCACAGTAGCGATTATCAAACAAAATTTGACACCGAGCCACATAAGGAAATATTAGGACAGGCAACCAAAAGCTTGGTCAAAGAGGTAGGTTTTAAGTGCTTCTTAAAGGAGGAGAGAGAGGCGGAGAGGCAGATAGGTTTAGAGAGGGAATTCCAGAGCTTAGGGTCTAGGCTGCTGAAGGCACGGCCACCAATGGAGGAACGATGAAAATTGGAGATGCGCGAGAAGCAAGAATTGGAGGAGCGCAGAGATCTCGGAGGGTTGTAGGGCTGGAGGAGGTTACAGAGATAGGGAGGGGCGAGGCCATGGAGGGATTTGAAAACAAGGATGAGAATTTTAAAATCGAGGCGTTCCCGGACCGGGAGCCAATGTAGGTCAGCGAGCACAGGAGTGATGGGTGATCCAGACTTGGTATGAGTTAGGATATGGGCAGCAGAGTTTTGGGTGAGCTCAAGTTTATGGAGGGTGGAAGATGGGAGGCCGGCCAGGGGAGCATTGGAATAGTCGAGTTTAGAGGTAACAAAGGCACGGATGAGGGTTTCAGCAGCAGATAGGCAGAGGCAGGGCGGAGACGGGCGATGTTACGGAGGTGGAAGTAGGCGGTCTTGGTGATGGACTGAATATGTGGTCAGAAGCTCATCTCAGGGTCAAATAGGACACCAAGGTTGCGAATGGTCTGGTTCAGCCTGAGACAGTGACCAGGGAGAGGGATGGATTCGATGGCTAGGGAACAAAGTTTGTGACGGGGACCAAAGACAATGGTTTTGGTCTTGCCAATATTTAGTTGGAGGAAATTTTTGCTCATCCTGTCGGACAAGCAACATGACAAATGAGAGACAGTGGACGGGTGGAGAGAGGACGTGGGGGCTGCTTCTACCATCATCTAAAAATATTTCAAAACCAATCTCCCTAAAGGGCTGATACTTTAACAGAGCATCACCTATAACACAGGTCATCAGAGTTTAAAAGTATACTGCTAGATCATCCTTACCTGATCTCACTGTCCCAATAGACTTCAGAGAGAAATGATTGCAGGGAGAAAGCAGTCAACAGCAAAAGGCAAAGCTAAGGTTAGGTTAAATGGCATTTTAAAAATGTAGCAACATTTCTGTTGAATGAAGTAGCTTTTACACAAGTGAATTGGATCTTCAATATTCATTCATATTGTAATGATCTGGAATGCACTGCCTGAAAGGGCGGTGGAAGCAGATTCAATAGTAACTTTCAAAAGGGAATTGGATAAATACTTTAAAAGGAAAAGCTTACAGGCACTATGGGAAAGAGCAGGGGAGTGCAACTAATTTGACAGCTTTTTCAAAGAGCTGGCACAGGCACGATGGGCCAAACAGCCTCCTTCCGTGCTGTATGATTCCATGATTACAGCAGGCACAACACACCTGTGTGCAGTTTTATAGAACAAGAAGAAATCAGATTGCAAAGTGTTCGTTCATTAATGAACGCAGAAGGTAGAAATTTCTCCTTTTTTTTCTTCAGCTATAAGTCACGTGACAGAAATTTTCACTTATTTACTTAATCAAAAACAAAGCTGAGGGGAAACCCACAGGCTTTAGTTCGCAAAAATAGAACAGTGTTGCTGTGAGGCAAAATAAACGGGTTTTACAGCAAAATATGGAATTTCTTCTGGGGGAGGGCGGGAGGGGGAGGGGATTGGGCAAGAAGTTCAGAATAGGACAGGAAGTGGCAGATGACCTCAACGTGCCAGGCCTGGGGCCTATCAAGTGCTACACTCGGCCCGAAGGAGGATTGTTAATGAAATGCTGTACACAGATAAAGGACTGAGAGGGAAATCAACAGGAAGTTATGCTGCAGAAGATAAAAAGCACATATCGAAAAATACTGCGAGGCAGAAAACACATCTGCTTACTAGAAACAAAGAACCTCATTAACGAGATTTTAGAGGGAGACTATTTTGAGAGCAAATGTTGAATTTGATGAACCGTTTCTGTATTCTCTAAAAACACAGAACTGCTGTATTCAATTTTAAAAAGTCAAGTATGAAAATTGTTTTCATAACGTTCAGCACAGCCGCCAATTAAAGTGTATTCACAAGATAATGACGGATGAGAAAGGCCGTTCGACCCATCTTAATTCATCCTTGTAGAAAAACCTGATAGTCTCTCTCTCTCTCACCCATTGTAGGAATAAATTGGTCCTTACACGAGTCTAAGAGTGTTATGTGACTCCACTGTTCTATGTGGGAGTTCACCCCCTGTGTTGGTCACTTCCTGTGCGGATCACTCCCTAATATCAGTCCTAGATTTCGCTTTTATTAGTTTAAAAGAGGGAATTAAACACATAAGGTACAAAAATATGAAAGGGCATGGGAAAAAGCAGGGAAATTGGATTAGAATTGGTAGCTCCTTTGTGGACGTTACAAGCAGCATCGGAATGCTGGATTAAAATGGCCGTCTTCTATATTTCTGTAAGTTTATTTCTCCCTTATGCGGTTTGCATTTCCAGCCCCTTATCGATGTCACAATTGGTGAAGGTCAGGGCCCGTTAAGGTCAGTGATACTACTTGCAACAGTGTGGTCACAACTAATGAGTTTCACTATTCACCAGAAAATCTTTTAGTTGAGGAAATGCACAGTAACCAATGGCAACCCCAGTCACTGCTGAGCGGCTTAGAAAGCAAAAGTTCCCTCCTACGTAAACTGCACCAAACGTTCATTTTGAGTCAATCTTTGAGCAATAAATGAACGAGCAGAAAGGGAACACACTGTCTGCGAACAGATACTTTACCAGACCAATATTTTAAGGGGTTATAACTCAACAACATATTAATTTGTCAGATTACAAGGTCTGGGGGAGAAAGGGCCCGTTTCTTGAATTTTGAATAGCCTTTAACAACATTTAAAATTCCAAACTATATCTTGGGAGTCGAAATTTTGTTTCAAGTAAATCCCGAGAGCCAATCAAAGACTGAAACCAAACCTTGCTGCCACCTGTCGGGGTGTGTGGCTGCTGAATGTACTGGTTCTATTTTATACACACGTGCTGTACACTGAGGACTCTTTCATCTGATGCACTATTCCCTTCTCATTAAACAGGAACATACAAAAGCAAAAGTGCCTGGATTATTTTTGCCATCTTTAGTGAATCACAATTTTTTTTTAAATGTAGCTTCTCTCCTATTTTAGATCCCACTTTTCCATCACAGCTGGAAGGGTGAGATGATCTGGGGGTAAATACCTATAGGCCCATCATTAATACTCTTTATTTTATTGGCCTTCAGAAGTTGTATTTTGTCCCTCTTTACTTTCATTCCTTACCAAGACAGGGTTCTCCATTTGTATGAGAATTAGTGAAGAATTTTTTTTAAAGTCCCGGTAAGATAGAATATTACTGATCCAACATGAGCCAGAAATTGCAGGAACTGTTCCTGTATAAAGACAACTCATTCCACTTTAATTACTGCGACCAGATCTCATGGTCAAGGGACTTCAGATATGATTGTCACCTCCAGCTGTTCGCACAAGGATTAAAACAAAATGATGTGGAATGAATAATTTATAGTTCAATATGTAAATCAGACGTTTCTCCTGCTCTGTTCTAAATCTCTTACGTTTAATATCGTCTCTATGTGTCCTTGTTCTAAACACCCCAGTCACTGGAATAAGTCTGTTTCTATCCATCGTGTCCCATTCCTTCATCATTTTAAACACCTCAGTCAAATCACTCATCAGCTCCACGGTTCAGATGAAAACAGACCCAATTTTACAAGTCTTTTTTTGTATTTGTATTTCCTCACACCAGGCAGCATCCTAGTGAATCTGTGCTCTCCCCTCTCTTTTAGTGAGAGGGTGGAACCTAAAACTGCACATAGTCCTCCAACTGTGGGTTTTATTCAGATTCACCATTCCATCTCGACTTTTATATTCTATACCACTTGCCATAAAATCCAGTATTCCATCAGTTTTTTTATTGTCTTATCCACTTGAGGAGCTGCTTTTAATGTCTTGTAAATCTGAACCCAAATTCCTCCACTCTTCCACATCACCCAGCCTTCCCCCATTCAAAGGGACTTCAGTTACGTGGGTAGACTGGAGAAGCTGGGTTTGTTCTCCTTAGAGCAGAGAAGGTTGAGAGGAGATTTGATCGAGGTATTCAAGATCATGAAGGGTCTAGACAGAGTAGATAGAGAGAAACTGTTCCCATTGGCGGAAGGGTCAAGAACCAGAGGATACAGATTTAAGGTGATTGGCAAAAGAACCAAAGGCGACATGAGGAAAAGCTTTTTTACGCAGTTATGATCTGGAATGCACTGCCCGAAAGGGTGGTGGAGGCAGATTCAATCGTGGCTTTCAAAAGGGAATTGGATAAATACTTGAAAGAAAAAGATTTGCAGGGCTACGGGGAAAGGTCAGGGGAGTGGGACTAGCTGGATTGCTCTTGCAGAGAGCTGGCACGGACTTGACGGACTGAATGGCCTCCTTCCGTGCTGTAACCATTCTATGATTCTATAAGTATAATAATTACTTTTTTTCAACCTAAACATACCACCTCACGTTCATTGATATTGAACTCCATCTGCCATGTTTTTTTTACCCTTTCCACCATCTTATCAATCTCCCCTCAGATTTCATCCTCAGAATTATTTACTACGCCTCCTATTTTAGTATCGTCTGCAAATTTCGACCCCACTCCCTCTATCCAAACCATTGATGCACACAGTGAACAGAAGTGGTCCCAGAACAGAATCCAATGGGACCCCACCACCTACTGCCAACCAATCTGAAAAGCTGCCCTTAACTCCTCCTCTCTGTTTGCCTCTCTAACCAGTTTTTAATCCAACTTGCTACTTTCCCCCTAATTCCATATCCCTTAATCTTCTCCAGTAATCTGCTGTGTGGGACCTTGTCAAAGGCTTTCTGAAAGTCCATGTAAATCACATCCCCTGCATTTCTCCCAATCCACCATATCGTTCACCTCCTCAAAAAACTCCATCAAGTTTGTCAAGCACGATCTTCCTTTCTGAAACCCATGTTGGCTGGTTTTAATTATTTTCTCTTCATCTAGATATTTCCACAATTTCATCTTTAAAGATTCCAAAATTTTCCCTAGATGTTAAACTAACTGGCCAGTAGTTACGTGGGCTACCTAGGTCTCCCTTTTTGAACATAGGTGTGACATTGGTCAATCTCAGGTCCATGGCACACATCCATTCTCAATAGAAACCTGAAATATCATTTCTAGGGCCTCAACTATCTTGAGCATCATGCAAATCTGCTGATTATTGGTGCTTAACAGGAAGCCTACAAAACTACTATCTCGACACATTGCACCGCGATGCACTGATCTTACCCACATTAAATGGGCGTGAGAACTCAAGCAGGTCCTCGGATTTAAGAACCAAGGCAACTGCTGTACTTTGACCTGTTTGACATACTTGTATTAGGAATTGGATTCTTGGCTCAGACAAGGAGAGCCGCTACTGATTCTAATCAGCACCATTAAGAAACCTTTGAAGAAGGCAGTGCTGGCAGTGCTGTCTTCGATGAACCTAGCCACTGAAACAATGGAAATTAGGGAGCCTGATGTCTATAGTTAGTTTATCTTCAGAAAACTTCCTGAGTCTAACTTCTTAAAGTCTTCTTTATACTCTGCTGTTAATCAGAGTCTATGTGTTATATCAATTCTGGATGTTGTTTCTAACATGCTACAGGAATGCGAGAGAACATGCTTTAATACAGCGTCTTTCTTGTCCTCAGGATGTCCCAAAGTGTTTCACAGCCCAATTATTACTTTTGAAGTGTAGTCACTGTTGTACTGCAGACAGACATGAGAACGTGTTAGCACTCTCGCCTCTGAGTCAGAAGGTTGCGGGTTTAAGTCCCACTCTAGAGACTTGAGCATAAAATCTAGGCTGACACTCCAGTGCAGCACCGAGGGAGTTCCCCCGGTGTTCTGACCAATATGTATCCCTCAACCAACATCACTAAAAAAAACAGATTATCTGGTCATTATCACATTGCTGTTTGTGGGACCTTGCTCTGCACAAATTGGCTGCCGCGTTTCCTACATTACAACAGTAATTACACATCAAAAAAGTACTTCATTGGCTGCACAGTACTTTGATGGTGAAGTTGTGAAAGGCGCTGTATAAATGCAAGTTCTTTCTTTTTACTGCTCCTAAGTGATTCCCTGTCAGAAGGTGTAGAGGAGTTGGCTGGCCGCAGTGAGCACTTTGGAGGGCTGAAGAGAGGAAGGGCCGTGTAGTCTTTACTTCCTTTAAGGAAGGGCTCCTGGCCAATCATTTCCCTGCCAGTAATGCCCAAAGCTAGGTGGATTTGGGGAGTCATCAGCCAGCTTTGCCTCCCCAGTGCTACGTCAGATGTTTCAACTGTCTCTTCATCGCAGTCCAAAGCTGATTTAGAATATTTGGTGCTGCTTGCTTCTCACTGCATGGCCCAAAGTACAGGAGGCATTTCCCACGGACTGAAAACAGCAAAACTGTGGCTCAACCAACAGGAAAAAAAATCTCCAGAAACTTTCAATAACCAATAGTTAACCCCTGATCAACATACAAGATATGTCCAGGTTTATTGCTCATTTTTCATCAATGCACGCTATGTATTAAATTTGTGTTTAAAGAACGTAACTTATTTAAAGCTGTAACCATTGGTGAGTCTGGGTGTTAGGAAAAAGTTAATGATATTTGGAAGCTGTGCAACAACATCTGTGATTCACAAACATGTTATTAGCAATGTTGTGAGTAATTCTGTAGTTAGCATTGTCTAAACAATGAGTAGTCAAAGGTTGTCCTGAGTTATCAGCTGAGACAGTAGACAGAGTACCTGGTTTCTAGAGATTAAAATAAAGAAACCTGCCTTCACAACCTTGATTACTGCTGGAAAGTGACCATAGGTATCAGGTCTAACATGCACCTGAAGGTTAATTAGCTTCCAAACACTCGCCATCTAAGATCAATCAGTGGAGGGCAGTACACCCGAGAGAAAGTAAGGGAGAAAGTTGGTACAGGAAATGCCTCATGAGTAAGATAATTGGCAAAAGAACCGGAGGGGAGATGAGGAGAAATCTTTTTACTCAGCAAGTTGTTATGATCTGGAATGCACTGTCTGAAAGGGTGGTGGAAACAGATTCAATAGTGACTTTCAAAAAGGAATTGGATAAATACTTGAAAAGGGCTAGTGGGAAAGAGCAGGGGAGTGGGACTAATTGGATTGCTCTTTCAAAGAGCCAGCACAGGCACGATGGGCCGAATGACCTCCTCCTGTGTTGTATGATTTTATGATTCTGAGTGGAATAGTTGTGCCCAACATGCATGTCGGCAAGTGGCAAATCAGTAGAGGTTTAAAATCACAACAGTATCATATGTGAGATCCACAAAGAGCCAGGTTTAATGAAATCATTGATCAGTTGTTGTCAGTAATACGCTGAAATGAGGACAGTATTTCAGATACCCAAGTACCATAAGTGAAAGAAAGGAAGCAACACAGAAGTAGCCAGATTTACAAAGCTCACAGTATCTCTCTTCATTTATTCATTGTTCAATAAAAGTGATGACTAATCTGGACCCCCGCGCCCCCCCAGTGAGGACTGCAGGCTGTATTAAAATCTCTCACTTTTTTTTATTACCATGTAATGGTTTCAAAATGGGATGTTTCAGGGTTGATTTTTTAAAAGTACAGCCTATGAAATGCTGAGAATCGGGGATCATTTGTAACATTGTTGAAATGCAGCACACCCGGAGGGGGATGGGCAGTTTTGCTATTTTTTGAATGGGTTCCACCATCGCCCAAGTTCCAGTTTTTAGCAGGAGTAAATTCTGAGACTGTGACATCGTCTGGACAACCCCTTTTAAAAAGAATTGAAATCTCACTGAGTCAATAACAACCAGGAGAGCCCCAGCATCGGTTTCTGTGCCGAGCTGAGTTAGCAGATCTGAGTCGGGGAAAGTGGTGAGTGCACTCCAATACGGGGGCAAGATCAGGGTCACCTGGTAGTTTGCAGTCACTGTCTTGGCTCACACATCAAAGATGGCCATTGAGCAAGGTGCAAGCTGCCCAGAAATCTACACTCAGCAGAGGTTGGCATCAAAATCAGAGCCCGGCTATTCAGGAGTGAAATCAAGAAGCACTTTTTCACATAAAGGGTAGTGGAAATCTGGAACTCAATCCCCCAAAAAGGCTGTGGATGCTGCGGGCCAACTGAAATTTTTCAAGACTGAGATCGATAGATTTTTGTTGGGAAATGGTCTCAAGGGATATGGAGCAAAGGCCGGAAAATGGGAATTGAGGTACAGATCAGATCAGCCATGATCTAATTGAAAGGCGAAGGAGGATCGAGGGGCTGAATGGCCTCCTCCTGTTCCTATGTTCAGAGAAGGTCGGTAGGAAATCAGTCTTATTGTAGCCAGCAACACTTGGTGGCAGTCTCATAATTTTACCATCCCACAGAGGCCAAATGTGAGAGGGGTACATGGTTAAAGAGATACTGTAACCTTGCATTTGAATGATCGGAGCAGAAATTCACATTATACAGAATATTAGACCAAGCTTGAGTATATTTGGGGAGCAAAAAACTTTTATTTTAGGTAAGCAACACATGCAAAGTGATAACAAAGGTTACAGCATCGAGGCTTCAATAAATATCTTTCTTTTTAAAAAAAAACTTTTTGTTTAATTTACTTTTTGTTAGAAAAATAGCACTGCTATGAGAAGACATCATTGCCGACACTTCGTAATGTTCCACATGCAAATCAGCAGCGTAGCTCAAAAACCCACACACGATACTGAGGAGAGTCGGAGGGTAGGAAGGAGGGAAAAGTGAAAAGGGGGGGGGGGGGGGGGGGAGACAGAGAGAAAAGACGAGGAGGGGAAGGGAGAAGAGAGAAGGAAAGAGACAAGAGGGGAGGGAGGGAGGGAGGGAGAGGGAGAGAAAGATAAGGGGCAGAGACAGAGGAGGGAGAGAACCTCCATTTCCTAGCAGAGGTCAAATATAATTGGACTTAAAGACAAACAGAAGATACTGTATTTGTATCAAATGATGTGCTTCCAGGCTCAGCCTCACCTTAAATCAAGTTAGACATTCAGAGGAGGAGTTGAACAGCCTCACTGTGCTAAAACCCACAATAACGGCACAGTTTGTCTTACATCCTCCCAAAATAACTCCGAACACTTCTCCTAGTTGAGTAAGATTGGATGGTCCAGCCCACAGATGTTTCCGAGAACCCTGCCCGTGGCCTATTCAGGAGTGTGCTTCAGCAGAAACTGAGCAACTCCTCTCCCTCCTAGACGGTGGTCTCTTCCTCCCTCACAGGACCAAGCAAATTACCCCCCCTCCACTCACCACCACCCCTCCCCCCCCCCCCCCCCCAGTATTCAGTGCTGCTCCCAACAGTAGCCTCATCTTCATATCGTTACCATAGAAATCAGGGACCAACTCGGGCCGTGGATACCCAGGATTCTTCTAAAGTGGCGCCAATAGCGGCGCTGGAGAGACCACAGGCCGCCATTTCCCAGGGCGCGGGCGAGCTTCTGCTGCGAGCCCGGTCCGGTAATCGGGGAACGTCGGCGACCAGAAACTTAAAAGTCCCAATTGCCGTGTGGATGGGCCCGATTCCCGAGCCTCAGAATCCCCTCGAGCATTAGTGAGTCTGCACTATCGATCGGGCAGAAACTCAATTTGCTGAGGAAAACCCAAATACAGGTATTGGTCGAAACTGGGATTGGAACTTGGGTCTCCTACCTGGGGTGCCCAGCACTGGGCTGCCTGACTGCAGCATGTTTAAAGACAATATAAATATAACACAGAATGATCTAAAATCTTAGACTTAACCATAGCCATATTCCACAGTGTAGTCAGTTTCCCCATGTGTTGGACCCAACACATCTCCCTGCTTTACTCTGCTTCTAGTCACACTCTCCTGCGTGTTACCTTGCTGGGGTGTTAAGGAGAAACTTCAAATAAAGTAACTGTGATCTTTAGAAACCAATATCCTCATGCATAAACTTTACTGGTGCCATCTGTACATTTCTTTCTCCAAGGGACGCACTAGTCCCTGGTCTCTGCTGATGCTCCCCTCTAACCGGCCAAAAGGACCTTAGCCCTTGCGTTTCCTCTCTTCCTCCCTGTAGGGGAGCTCTTGGCCTCCCCCCCTTTGCCCCAACACTGAAGGCATCATCGGGAACATCTGGGCACAACCTCAGGTCCCACCCCTTCACTGCACAGCGCACTGCTACATTGACCTTTAACGCCACAGAGCTCTGTGTCTCTTTGATAGTCCACACAGCTGGCACACAAGAAATTTACGGCTTGCAAGGCAGAAATTCCAAATGACACAGGAGCTCCCCAATGCTGAATGGGAATATGCTGTGCCCTTTACACAGACAGATAGGTGTATAGTCTCATTCTTTGTAAGAATTAGAGGTTACGTCCTGTCAGGTCCTATCCACAGGCATAGCACAGCACTGCCCATGAACCGCTATTTGGGTATGAAAGGGCGAAGTGGGGGTTAGAATTATGTTTCCAAACATTCGAGGAGGCAACTGATAATCCAAATAAAAGTCTGGATTTTCCCCTTTAACCCTGACGGCTTCTGTTCCTAGACACCAAGCCGCCATAATTTTGCAATTGTCTGCAGGGAGGCGGGAGAGTGTTTCTGGAAACATCTGAGAGGGGTCTGGAACACCACGGAAAAGAGCAAAGTGCAGGAAGTACAGTACCTGTATTTAATACAACTTCTACTTAGAATGGCACACTGCAGGGCAGGCCAGTGGGATACTTGAGGAGAGAAACATAAGAATGACCTCTTCTCACAAGCCCAGGGAACCTGTACATTCATGAATTTGAATCTTTAAAACATCGCTCACAATTGCTTCAGCTCCTGGTTCGTCATTCCGTTAACTGGATTTTTTTTGTCCACTTCTCATTTTACAATTTTTTTATATAAGATTATGTATTAAATAACAGCTGCCCCATTAGTTAATACAGGTCCACAATTCACCATGGATTTCCTAAGGATTAGCGAATTATTTGTTAAAAACTAATCAGTAAGAAAAATAAAATGAATTCTTCTTCGGTATTGACGTCATCCTGTCACTTGCACCAAAGGAGATTCAAAACTAACCGCAACTTCCACACGAAAATAACACTGGTTTCACACCAAACACACTCATCCTGTTGTGTAAATAGGAGGGGGTTAAGGAACAATCGGATTGAATGCCACATTTCATAATTCATCCATTCATTCATCACAAAGCATTCGACACCAGGAATTATCTATTTCTCCTGCTTATTTTCACATCAGACAGATCCAATTCTAACATCTTGATTTAAAGTTAACAACATGTGTAAATTCTGACATTTCACCTTCAGATCTCCGTGGCCTGTGTTGCTGGCACTGGGCAAATGTCATTGGGGATATTTGCTATTCATTTATGGCTCAGGGGAGTACTGAGCTCTCTCGGGACAGACACAGTGACCCTCCCCAGTACTGAGCTCTCTCGGGACAGACACAGTGACCCTCCCCAGTACTGAGCTCTCTCGGGACAGACACAGTGACCCTCCCCCAGTGCTGAGCTCTCTCAGGTCAGGGACAGTGACCCTTCCCCGGTACTGAGCTCTCTCGGGACAGACACAGTGACCCTCCCCCAGTGTTGAGCTCTCTCGGGACAGACACAGTGACCCTCCCCAGTACTGAGCTCTCTCGGGACAGACACAGTGACCCTCCCCCAGTATTGAGCTCTCTCGGGACAGACACAGTGACCCTCCCCCAGTGCTGAGCTCTCTCAGGTCAGGGACAGTGACCCTCCCCCAGTACTGAGCTCTCTCGGGACAGACACAGTGACCCTCCCCCAGTGCTGAGCTCTCTCAGGTCAGGGACAGTGACCCTCCCCCAGTACTGAGCTCTCTCGGGACAGACACAGTGACCCTCCCCCAGTACTGAGCTCTCTCGGGCCAGGGACAGTGACCCTCCCCCAGTGCTGAGCTCTCTCGGGACAGACACAGTGACCCTCCCCCAGTACTGAGCTCTCTCGGGACAGACACAGTGACCCTCCCCAGTACTGGGCTCTCTCGGGACAGACACAGTGACCCTCCCCAGTACTGGGCTCTCTCGGGACAGACACAGTGACCCTCCTCAGTACTGGGCTCTCTCGGGCCAGGGACAGTGACCCTCCCCAGTACTGAGCTCTCTCGGGCCAGGGACAGTGACCCTCCCCCAGTGCTGAGCTCTCTCGGGACAGACACAGTGACCCTCCCCCAGTGCTGAGCTCTCTCGGGACAGACACAGTGACCCTCCCCCAGTACTGGGCTCTCTCGGGACAGACACAGTGACCCTCCTCAGTACTGGGCTCTGTCGGGCCAGGAACAGTGACCCTCCCTACGGTGATACTGGAACGTGCACGATCGTGGATGTCAGCTGAGAGAAAGATCATGGCCAAATGCAAAGCCCCTCGAACATCAACATCTTCCACAGAGGCAAGGGCTGTAATCCCGTGGGGGGGGGGGGAATTAAAACCTAAACAAACTATAACGAGAGTTGACAAGGTGTTTGCAGCAGATTTTTCTGGAAGGGAATATATTTTTTTTTAAAGAAGGGACCTGTGTCCATGAATCAGCTGCTCTCAAATTCACTGAGTGGAAGTTGTGTTTAATCGGATTCTGAGTGAACACAAGGGGCTGGGGCCCACAGTGTGTCCAGGCTCAGGCAGGTCAGGGACTGCTAACCCTGCACGGGCTATACCCAATTAACACCCCCTGGGAAACTACATCAATAGACTGCCTTTCACCTGCAACCTAACAGTTACCGTACAAAACTAAAAGAGAAGGTAGAGTAACCGTCAATAACACACCGATCCCTAACAGGAACTCCTCGGTCTTGCAGAGCGATGCTGGCAGGTCGGATCTACTCTGTACCTCACGCCGGGCGAGTCCTGCCAATTCACTCACGCCTATGTCTCTGCCACCTCTGGTGCTGGGTAAATTATACACGCGCTATGGCAGATGAGGCGCTGGTTGAGAACAGGACAGGCTGTGTTGGTGGCGGAGGAGCTGGTATTCATCTGCTAGAATTTCAGGACAGGTGAAGCAATGACACGAATAGGATTCTCTCCCCACCCCACCCGTTCCAACATCGCATGGGTGCCGCAGAATTTAAGATCCGTATGCAGAAGATCTGTTTACCTGTGTTGGATTTCCTGGGGCTCGTACAGTGCAATCCACAACTCGAATAAAGGATTAGCATGGCTGTCGTATACTGTGTCACACTGTGGGACTTTAACCCCATTAGAAATGGGGCTGAGCTCCACTCCGATGCAGTAACTATCTCGGATGCTACAGCTCTATCTCCAGATTGCACTGAACAGGTCAACACACTGGGGCTTTGTGCAACATGTACAGCATTGTCCTACTAGTGGCTCGAGCATAAAGAGAACTTACTTATCCCAAAAGATTAGGGCTGTAACTGTGATTAAGCCGGTCACCAGTGACATCTTACCGATCAACATTCTTAGACCATGACAGTTTAACACGTCGCTCCTCAAGGATTTATTAACCCATTAAATAGATGGGCATCACGATTATTTGAAGTCAGTTGGATTTTTATTGCTGGCTCCATTGATTTTTCTTTTGGAATGAATTTTGCCCTCCCAGCTGATCCTGATGCCATTCAACAAAACAAAAATCCTTTAATTTGAACTGATTGACTTGGAGCGACTAATTTTGCCAGTAAAGAATCAGTCAGACACATCCCCTTCCTTTGGCCGAGCTCCCTGACCTGTTCAGGAGTTATTGGGTTGTTGGATTAGATGTTTAAACTCCAGGAACCAGTGATAGGTCAAATGGTTAATCAGCTTATTACAAACCTCTTAGGTCTTCAGACATTTTGTTTTGCTTCTAGAGGCATTGAGGGGTTGTTCTCTCCAATTGGTTAATTACTGGACACTTTGAGCACAATGTGGGAAGGAGAAAGGATTGCATTGACCAATCACAATGAGCTATTCAGTATCCCTTTGAATGAATGAATGGACGAACTCAACCCACCAGCAATAAACACAACCGTGGAATAGCATTTGACTAAGTCCCGCAGCTAATCCCAGGCCTGGAACTCGCCATGAATGCCCTCTCCTCCTGGTAACACACAGTCTCACAAACATAAGCGCATTCAATAGGGCCCAAGGCATCCTTTTAGGACAGACATAGAGTATAACCCAAGTCCCACGGGAAAAAAAAGCAAGCTGGCATCAAGAAACCAGTTCCTTCTGGTCAGCGCTGCAGAAGTCCTTGGAGGTTAAAGCAGACAGTAAAGCCAGCAAATGAGAGGGGCGGAGACTAAGACAAAGAGCCAGGAAATGTCCCCAAAGCATGCTGGAAGCCCACTATTGCTCTGACAAACTACAACAGGGTCTTTACCCTCTACGTAGTTACGGGACATGTATTTGAGCGTTTCGTCCAGCAAGATGACGGGCAGGGAAATCTTCAGGACCACGACCCACTGAGGCCAGTTTAGAGCAGTCACCTGGAAAATCAGCTGTTGAGTGAGAAAGAGGAAAGAGTTACAAACTTATCATATTGTAAACAATTTTACAACACCAAGTTATAGTCCAGCAATTTTATTTTAAATTCACAAGCTTTCGGAGATTTTCTCCTTCCTCAGGCCTGAGGAAGGAGAAAATCTCCGAAAGCTTGTGAATTTAAAATAAAATTGCTGGACTATAACTTGGTGTTGTAAAATTGTTTACAATTGTCAACCCCAGTCCATCACCGGCATCTCCACATCAAACTTATCATAGAAACACAATCAACATACAGCAAACATTTGCAATGAGTTCCAGCTTAAAGCTTCGTTATCTATCTGCAACAGTGCTGTCCAATACGTTAGCCACTAGCCACTAGCCACATGTGTTGTCTCTAACTGTCCCACACCAATGTGGTCAATTCTTAAATGCCCTCTGAAATGGCCTAGTAAGCTACTCAGTTAAGAGCAACTGGAGACGGCCAATAAATGCCGGCTTCGCCAGCGACGCCCACATCCTGAGTATGAATAAATAAAAAAGGCTCATGTGGCTAATTGGGAATCCAGATGTGGCTAATTGCATCTTATTAGTAAATAAAAATGAGTAATAGACACTGTCGCTGGGCCTTTGATCTCAATACTTACTCATATGGCGCCTGCATGTGAACTTTAACCTTCCCGTGCGTTTGTTGGTAAAATGGTAAAATGAAAAGCAGTGTGTGTGAGTGTATTTTGATCGTTGTGAGAACTTTACTTCCTCGGTTACTGAACAGTGGTAGATGTTTGTTCAGTAAATGTCCACATGTGAAGTACATTTACCCGTATTGTGTGAGTGTGTGTAAGGCGTTTTCTGCTAAAATTATTGCACGTAGTGGGTTGAGAACAGATCTGGCCCGGGTAAATTGGAATCAGAGATCGGCAGGCAGAACTGTAATTGAACAGTGGGCGGCCTTTAAAGAGGAGATGGTTCGGGTACAGTCTGGGTACATTCCCATGAGGGAGAAAGGTAGGGCAACTAAAGCCAGAGCTCCCTGGATGACAAGAGAGATAGAGAGTAAGATGAAGCAGAAAAAAGGGGGCGTATGACAGATGTCAGGTTGATAATACAAGTGAGAACCAGGCTGAATGTAGAAAGTTCAGAGGGGAAGTGAAAAAGGGAATAAGAGGGGCAAAGAGAGAGTATGAGAATAGACTGGCAGCTAACATAAAAGGGAATCCAAAAGTTTTCTATAAGCATATAAACAGTAAACGGATAGTAAGAGGAGGGGTGGGGCTGATTGGGGACCAAAAAAGAGATCTACTCATGGAGGCAGAGGGCATGACTGAGGTACTAAATGAATACTTTGCATTTGTCTTTACCAAGGAAGAAGATGCTGCCAAAGCCACAGTAAAAGAGAAGGTAGTTGAGATACTGGATGGGCTAAAAATTGATAAAGTGGAGATACTTGAAACGCTGGCTATACTTAAAGTAGATAAGTCACCCGGTCCGGATGGGATGCATCCTAGGTTGCTGAGGGAAGTAAGGGTGGAAATTGCAG
This sequence comes from Heptranchias perlo, assembly GCF_035084215.1. NCBI lineage: Eukaryota > Metazoa > Chordata > Chondrichthyes > Hexanchiformes > Hexanchidae > Heptranchias > Heptranchias perlo. Next base: position 3,634,040 of record NC_090352.1, read on the forward strand.
AGCTACTGGCCAAAATCTTCCAATCATCCTTAGATATAGAGGTGGTGCTAGAGGACTGGAGAATTGCAAATGTTAGACCCTTGTTCAAAAAAGGGTGTAAGGATAAACCCAGCAACTAGAGGCCAGTCAGTTTAACCTCGGTGGTGGGGAAACATTTAGAAACGATAATCTGGGAAAAAATTAACAGTCACTTGGACAATTGTGGATTGATTAGGGAAAGCCAGCACGGATTTGTTAAAGGCAGATCATGTTTAACTAACTTGATAGAGTTTTTTGATGAGGTAACAGAGAGGGTCGATGAGGGCAATGCGGTTGATGTGGTGTATATGGACTTTCAAAAGGCGTTTGATAAAGTGCCACATAATAGGCTTGTCATCAAGATTGAAGCCCATGGAATAAAAGAGGAAGTGGCAGCGTGGATACAAAATCGGCTAAGTAACAGGAAACAGAGAGTAGTGGTGACCGATTGTTTTTCGGACTGGAGGAAGGTGTACAGTGGTGTTCCCCAGGGGTCGGTGCTGGGACCACTGCTTTTCTTGAGTGTACAGGGCACAATTTCAAAATTTGCAGATGACACAAAAGTTGTAAAGGTAGTGAACAGTGAGGAGGATAGTGATAGACTCCAAGAGGATATAGACAGGACGGTGGAACGGGCAGACACATGGCAGATGAAATTTAATGCAGAAAAGTGTGAAGTGACATATTTTGGTAGGAAGAACGAGGAGAGGCAATATAAACCAGAGTGCACAATTCTAAAAGGGGTGCAGGAACAGAGAAATCTGGGAGCAAATGTGCACAATCATTGAAGGTGGCAGGGCAGGTTGAGAAAGCGGTTAAAAAGCACACAGGATCCTGGGCTTCATAAATAGAGGCATAGAGTACAAAATCAAGGAAGTTATGATGAACCTTTATAAAACACTGGTTCGGTCACAACTGGAGTATTGTGTCCAGTTCTGGGCACCGCACTTTAGGAAGAATGTGATGGCTTTAAGAGAGGGTGCAGAAAAGATTTACTAGAATGATTCCAGGGATGAGGGACTTCAGTTATGTGGATAGACTGGAGAAGCTGGGGTTGTTCTCCTTAGAGCAGAGAAGGTTGAGAGGAGATTTGATAGAGGTATTCAAAATCATGAGGGGTCTAGACACAGTAGATAGAGAGAAACTGTTCCCATTGGTGGAAGGGTCAAGAACCAGAGGACATAGATTTAAGGTGATTGGCAAAAGAACCAAAGGCAACATGAGGAATAACTTTTTTACACTGGGAGTGGTTGTGATCTGGAATGCACCGCCCGAGGGGGTGGTGGAGGAAGATTCAATCGTGGCCTTCAAAAGGGAACTGGATAAGTACTTGAAGGAAAAAAATGTGCAGGGCTACGGGGATAGGGCGGAGGAGTGGGACTAGCTGGATTGCTCTTGCATAGAGCCGGCATGGACTCAATGGGCTGAATGGCCTCCTTCAGTGCTGTAACCATTCTATGATTCTATGTGGCTAAAATGGTGTCACCATAGCAACACCTGTGGCCAGTCTGCAATTTCTATTGGACGACACTGATCCCTGGTCCATTAAACACCTTACGTCTGCATACACATCCTGTCAACTGTCTCCATTATAAATTCCCGTGTCCACAATTATAATGAAAACTGCCTTTGTAAACCTGTCACACTGTAGTTACACCCTCCCCCTAGTGGCAGCAAGGTGCAATTACAGCGTGACAAGTTTACATAGGTAGTTTCCATGATAAATGTGGACATAGCAATTTACAATAGAAATATAAAAGATGGAATGTAAGACTTTAAAATGGGACTGAATTATATTTGTGCACCCTGGTCCAAGAATCCCGACCTCTAACCCCAATTCTGGCTCTTCCTTCCCCGTGTGCAGCACCATGGGAGATGAACAATATAGTAAATTTGCTGCACAGTTCGTGTACTCCTTATTTGGGCATCACCATTCTGTGACGCACAGTCACACACTTCTAGCACTATATGGGGGCTTTGTGTTAAAATATGGATGCTATTTGCAAGATGGCAGAAATAGAGGAACACAACATAGTATTGGTTTTGGAGCACCGTCAAATGGAATGCTTTGACCCTACCCCCTGCCCCCTCTCCCCCCCTTTGTTAGCTCCTTACACCTGATTCTACATCCATACTCACAGGCAAAGGCTCCACATAAAGGATCAAGAAGTGCAGCGACATGGACAGGCAGATGGTCCCCAGCAGCCAGATATTCACCCATGGGGGCATTCTCAACAGGGACTGGTTTTCAGACAGGCTGCAAAAACAAAAAAAAAAGGTCAAATGCCGGAAAAGATCAAAAGGCAGAAGAAAACAAAATGAACAGGTTTTATTTTGAATCTGGCGATGGAGAGATCAACACCATAGGGTAAATTCAGCAAGGCCCTGTGCTGTCTTGATAATTTACCCTTAAATACTGCAGCACCGTATTCATCAGACAACATATGGGCCAAAAGGTTTGGCCACTTCTTTTTTTACATAGCTACTTTGGGCCATTTTTCCACATTAAAGGTGCTATTATAAATGTAAGTTGTTGTTACAGAAACAGTGGGAAACTTTTGTGTGAGCCTGTGATGTCAAATCTTCCAACGTAGCACACATTTGCTACCATACAGGCCCGGATAGGTGAGGATACAGTCTGACAATCCGAACTAATGATCGCAGCAGAAAGTGAAACACACTTGAGTGAGAGGAATGGCTTCAGCTTCATTCCATTTATTTAAAGTTCACCGCTTGTTGACAGGGCCGGATTACTGCATGGGGCCGGATTAACGCACCGGACCGGATTAACGCACCGGACCGGATTAACGCACCGGACCGGATTATAGCACCGGACCGGATTAACGCACCGGACCGGATTAACGCACCGGACCAGGTTATAGCACCGGACCGGATTAACGCACCGGACCAGGTTATAGCACCAGACCGGATTATCGCACCGGACCGGATTAACGCACCGGACCGGATTAACGCACCAGACCGGATTATAGCACCGGACCGGATTATCGCACCGGACCGGATTATAGCACCGGACCGGATTAACGCACCGGACCGGATTAACGCACCGGACCGGGTTATAGCACCGGACCGGATTATCGCACCGGACCGGATTAACGCACCGGACCGGATTAACGCACCGGACCGGATTAACGCACCGGACCGGATTATCGCACCGGACCGGATTATAGCACCGGACCGGATTATCGCACCGGACCGGGTTATAGCACTGGACCGGATTATCGCACCGGACCGGATTATCGCACCGGACCGGGTTATAGCACCGGACCGGATTAACGCACCGGACCGGATTATCGCACCGGACCGGGTTATCGCACCGGACCGGATTATCGCACCGGACCGGATTATCGCACCGGACCGGATTAACGCACCGGACCGGATTATCGCACCGGACCGGATTATCGCACCGGACCGGATTAACGCACCGGACCGGATTATCGCACTGGACCGGATTATAGCACCGGACCGGGTTATAGCACCGGACCTGATTAACGCACCGGACCGGATTATCGCACCGGACCGGATTATCGCACCGGACCGGGTTATAGCACCGGACCTGATTAACGCACCGGACCGGATTATCGCACCGGACCGGATTATCGCAGCGGACCGGATTATCGCACCGGACCGGGTTATAGCACCGGACCGGATTATCGCACCGGACCGGATTATAGCACCGGACCGGATTATAGCACCGGACCGGATTATAGCACCGGACCGGATTATAGCACGGGGCTGGATTATAGCACCGGACCGGATTATCGCACCGGACCGGATTATCGCACCGGACCGGATTATAGCACCGGACCGGATTATAGCACCGGACCGGATTATAGCACCGGACCGGATTATAGCACCGGACCGGGTTATAGCACCGGACCGGATTATAGCACCGGACCGGATTATAGCACCGGACCGGATTATAGCACCGGACCGGATTATCGCACCGGACCGGATTAACGCACCGGACCGGATTATCGCACCGGACCGGATTATAGCACCGGACCGGATTAACGCACCGGACCGGATTAACGCACCGGACCGGATTATAGCACGGGGCTGGATTAACGCACCGGACCGGATTATAGCACCGGACCGGATTATAGCACCGGACCGGATTATAGCACCGGACCGGATTATCGCTCCGGACCGGATTAACGCACGGGGCCTACGGGGCCTGTGTCCAGGGGTCCCAGCCAAATACGGGCCCCCCTGATAAAACTCACCATAATGTAGAAAAACTGCATATAACCACTGGATGAGTTTCATTTAAGGGCAGTTTACTCTAATACTCGGTGTGAATATTTGACAGACTTTTTCCTACATGCATTTTACGACATGTTTATGTTTTAACCGAACGGGAGGTATGCGTGGGGTGGGGGGAAGGGAAGGTGAGGGGGGAGGGGAAGGTGAGGGGGGAGGGGAAGGTGAGGGGGGAAGGGAAGGTGCGGGGGGGAGGGAAGGTGCGGGGGGGGAAGGGAAGGTGAGGGGGGGAGGGAAGGTGCGGGGGGGGAAGGGAAGGTGAGGGGGGAGGGGAAGGTGAGGGGGGAGGGGGAGGTGCGGGGGGGGAGGGAAGGTGCGGGGGGGGAAGGGAAGGTGCGGGGGGGAGGGAAGGTGCGGGGGGGGAAGGGAAGGTGAGGGGGGAGGGGAAGGTGAGGGGGAGGGGGAGGTGCGGGGGGGAGGGAAGGTGAGGGGGGAAGGGAAGGTGAGGGGGGGAGGGAAGGTGAGGGGGGGAAGGGAAGGTGAGGGGGGAAGGGAAGGTGAGGGGGGAGGGGAAGGTGAGGGGGGAGGGGAAGGTGAGGGGGGAAGGGAAGGTGAGGGGGGGAGGGAAGGTGCGGGAGGGAAGGGAAGGTGAGGGGGGAAGGGAAGGTGAGGGGGGAGGGGAAGGTGAGGGGGGAGGGGAAGGTGAGGGGGGAGGGGAAGGTGCGGGGGGAAGGGAAGGTGAGGGGGGAAGGGAAGGTGAGGGGGGAGGGGAAGGTGCGGGGGGGAAGGGAAGGTGAGGGGGGAGGGGAAGGTGAGGGGGGAGGGGAAGGTGAGGGGGAAGGGAAGGTGAGGGGGGAGGGGAAGGTGAGGGGGGAGGGGAAGGTGAGGGGGGAAGGGAAGGTGAGGGGGGGAGGGGAAGGTGAGGGGGGAAGGGAAGGTGAGGGGGGAGGGGAAGGTGAGGGGGGAGGGGAAGGTGCGGGGGGGAAGGGAAGGTGAGGGGGGAGGGGAAGGTGAGGGGGGAAGGGAAGGTGAGGGGGGAAGGGAAGGTGAGGGGGGAGGGGAAGGTGAGGGGGGGAGGGGAAGGTGAGGGGGGAGGGGAAGGTGAGGGGGGAAGGGAAGGTGAGGGGGGAGGGGAAGGTGAGGGGGGAAGGGAAGGTGCGGGGGGAAGGGAAGGTGAGGGGGGAGGGGAAGGTGAGGGGGGAAGGGAAGGTGAGGGGGGAGGGGAAGGTGAGGGGGAGGGGAAGGTGAGGGGGGAAGGGAAGGTGAGGGGGGAGGGGAAGGTGAGGGGGGAGGGGAAGGTGCGGGGGGGAAGGGAAGGTGAGGGGGGAGGGGAAGGTGAGGGGGGGAGGGAAGGTGCGGGGGGAAGGGAAGGTGAGGGGGGAGGGGAAGGTGAGGGGGAGGGGAAGGTGCGGGGGGGAAGGGAAGGTGAGGGGGGAAGGGAAGGTGAGGGGGGAAGGGAAGGTGAGGGGGGAGGGGAAGGTGAGGGGGGAAGGGAAGGTGAGGGGGGAAGGGAAGGTGCGGGGGGAAGGGAAGGTGCGGGGGGAAGGGAAGGTGCGGGGGGAAGGGAAGGTGCGGGGGGAAGGGAAGGTGAGGGGGGAGGGGAAGGTGCGGGGGGGGAAGGGAAGGTGAGGGGGGAGGGGAAGGTGAGGGGGGAGGGAAGGTGCGGGGGGAAGGGAAGGTGAGGGGGGAGGGGAAGGTGAGGGGGGAAGGGAAGGTGAGGGGGGAGGGGAAGGTGAGGGGGGAAGGGAAGGTGAGGGGGGAGGGGAAGGTGAGGGGGGAGGGAAGGTGAGGGGGGAAGGGAAGGTGAGGGGGGAAGGGAAGGTGAGGGGGGAGGGAAGGTGAGGGGGGGAGGGAAGGTGCGGGGGGAAGGGAAGGTGAGGGGGGAGGGGAAGGTGAGGGGGGAGGGGAAGGTGCGGGGGGAGGGGAAGGTGAGGGGGGGAGGGAAGGTGCGGGGGGAAGGGAAGGTGAGGGGGGGAGGGAAGGTGCGGGGGGAAGGGAAGGTGAGGGGGGAGGGGAAGGTGAGGGGGGAAGGGAAGGTGAGGGGGGAGGGAAGGTGAGGGGGGGAGGGAAGGTGAGGGGGGGAGGGAAGGTGCGGGGGGGAAGGGAAGGTGAGGGGGGAGGGAAGGTGCGGGGGGGAAGGGAAGGTGAGGGGGGGAGGGGAAGGTGAGGGGGGAAGGGAAGGTGAGGGGGGAAGGGAAGGTGAGGGGGGGAGGGAAGGTGCGGGGGGGAAGGGAAGGTGAGGGGGGAGGGGAAGGTGAGGGGGGGAAGGGAAGGTGCTGGGGGGGGGAGGGAAGGGCCAGGGGAGGGAACAGCAGGTCTGCTGATGTGCCCACGAGAAATGGCATCTTTCACTGTCGAACACTGAGCCCATTGTGCTGGGCCCACTGCCGACGATCAGCGGACTGTGCCCCCGAGGGGAGAGACTGCCTCTCAGCACACACCGCACAGATGTGAGTGATGTAACAGGAGTCCATGAATGGACACCGTTCACTGTGTTTACAAACCTCTGCACAGCGATTGGCTGCTACTTTTACCTGATGCAAAATATTTATAAGATGTCAAGATAGGTGGAAAAAAATATCTGTGAATAATACATTTTGTGGTTTTAAAGGAGGATTCTGTAAAAACTATTCACTTGGAAAGTAAATCAGAACCTTCAGAGCGTGATATAAATTACACACACAGATTCTGATCGGGAGAAATACAGTAAGAACGAAGGGTCCTGAATTAAAGTAAAATATTTTACAACAGCGGGCCCAATCCTTGTTTGTGTTCCAAACCAGGTTTGTACTGTGTTCCTGTTTCCCTCTCCAACTGGAGACCTCAGGGCAATCCTGGAATGTTGGCAACCCTACCTTCAGGAAGGTTACAGGTCACACTCACCTGTTTAGTGCATTGCACATTTCAATGGTGACCAGGACAGACAGGGCCATGGTTGTAGGGAAGCGAGACTCAAAGACGGCACACTCAATACCTTCATAGAGCGGGTGGTCGGGTGTACACTGCATGAAGTGCCTCTGGGAAAAGCAAGAGAGAGAGAGAGGTGAACTGATTTATAAACAGCAAATGGATTCTAATCGTACATGGCCCCCATCATCACTCAGCTGTCAATGCCTATTTATGGTGTTGTCAGCCGTGGCTCAGTGGGTCGCACTCTCGCCTCTGAGTCAGAAGGTTGTGGGTTCAAGTCCCAGTCCAGAGACTTGAGCACAAAATCTAGGCTGACACACCCAGTATCAATACTGAGGGAGTGCTGCACTGTCAGAGGTGCTGCCTTTCAGATGAGATGTTAAACTGAGGCCCTGTCTGCCCTCTTGGGGAGTAGGGAAGTTCTCCCTGGTGTTCAGGCCAACATTTATCCCTCAACCAACACCTGAAAACATATTATCACACTGTTGTTTGTGGGATCTTGCTGTGTGTAAACTGGCTGCCACGTTTCCTACATTACATCAGTGACTATACTTCTGGAGCACGTGTCTATGGCATGCATGCATGTCTGGGGCGTGCAAACGACCGTGCTTGGTGTTTGCATGTGCACGTGTGCCATGTTCTTGAGTGTGCTTGGTGTTGAGTGGACTCATCTTCATTTTGATGCAGCAGCTCTTGGTTCCCTCCTTCATGCCCCTTCCATCTTGCTGTCATTCGTTTACAGGTTTGGTCATTCTTAATTTTACTGGCTCTGGGATCAGGTTGATATTAGAGACTGTGTGAAAGCAATTAGCTCAGACTCCCATTATGAAAAGAAATACTTGTGTCCACACAGCGCTGTATCACACCATGGAAATGTCTCAAAGAGCTCCACACAATGAGGTAATTTTATAAAGCACACCGACTGTTAATGTATAAACGCCCAGAGCAGGACCTGTATTATGCAGCAGAGGAAACGTCTAACCATCTGTTTTTTTTCCTGGATTGGATTCAATTAGACTCAGCTGCTGGATCAAGACGGTGAATATAGTAAAAATCAATCAATAAGACCTTCTAAAAGAGAACCAATAATATACTAATTGAGACTTCAAACTCCATTGGAAGACCAGCTGCCATCAGTCCCAAAGGTATCCCTGTGAAAGGACTATTACTGGAGTGTTACACAATTCCACCCTCCCTCCTGATAGAAGGGGTTTTAGTGAAGCTCTGTTACCAGTTGGTTGAAGGTGACCTGTGGACCCTCTTCATCGAACATGAACCACCAGGTTGCTGCTCCGACCGTCGCCAGGCCGACGTACACTGAAAGAGACCATCGAGGGCGGTAAGCAAAACCAGAGAATGAGGAAGCGGTCCAATCAACAGAATGTCCACTCGACATTTCGCTTCTTCTGTTAATGTCAAAGTACGGGTAGAGCAGGGTGTCCAACCCATGACCCCTAGGCCACGTGCAGCCCAGGCAACTGTTGCTGATTATGTTTCCTACTTGCTGGATCGTCCTGTTGGAACTTCACCAGAGAATCTTACAGCACAGAAGGAGGCTGTTCGGCCCTTCGTGCCTGTGCTGGCTCTTTGAAAGAGCTATCCAATTAGTCCCACTCCCCTGTTCTTTCCCCACAGCCCTGCAAATTTTTCCGTTTCAAGTATTTATCCAATTCCCTTTTGAAAGTTACTATTGACTCTGTTTCCACCTCCCTTTCAAGCAGTGCATTCCAGATCGTCACAACTCTCTGCATAAAATAATTTCTCCTCATCTCCCCTCTGGTTCTTTTGCCGATTATTTTAAGTCTGTGTCCACTGCTTACCGACCCTCCCACCAGTTTCTCCTTATTTACTCATACCAAAATCCTTCATGATTATTAACACCTCTATTAAATCTCCCCTTAACCTTCTCTGCTCCAAGGAAAATAATCCCAGCTTCTCCAGTCTCTCATCCCGGTTATCATTCTAGTAAATCCCCTCTGCACCCTCTCCAAGGCCTTGACATCCTTTCTAAAGTGGGGTCCCCAGAATTAAACACAATACTCCAGCTGAGGCCTGACCAGTGATTTATAAAGGTTTAGCATAACTTCCTTGCTTTTGTACTCTGTGCCTCCATTTAACAGCCTTATCAATTTGTCCTGCCACCTTCAAAAATTGGTGCATGTGAATCCCCTTAGCTCTCTGTTCCTGCACCCTCTTTAAAATTGTACCATTTAGTTTATATTGCCTCTCCTCATTCTTCCTTCCAAAACGTATCACCATTCATGGGCCTGGAGAATTGGAGAGAGCTGTTCCTAACCTTGTTACCTCACTAGCAGATAAATCCTCAGTCAGAACACTGGGATCTGTTAGTACCAGCAGCTTGAGAAACATGCAGATTAATGGGATGTGGATTCAAACTTTGAACGTAGGCCTCCCAAGGATCCAAAGTACACACCTATGCAGCCTAATGAAGACAAAAGACTTGGCCAACCCTGAGGTAGAGGGTGACACAGGGTGAGATCCCCCTGCTAGAGGCAGTGGGCAACGACGCCAGCCAAAATGTTCCATCTGCCAATAGCCTAGCTTGGCTGCCCAGTTTCAGACCTCCTGCCTTCTGCACAATCTCAGGCAGCTGGAAGCTATCCCTGAGCTCAGTCCAAGTACAGAGGCTTTTCTCTTCACCCCGAGCACTGAGCCCTGCAATAGGCCCATCTTTTAAACGTGTGCTTTCGATGTTTTGAGTAGTCATTCTCCAATTGTTTTCTCCCCAGTGATTAAGAGGTTGAGCGTGTTTTTTTTTTAGGCTTTCTGGGCAGACACCAACTTCCTGCCAGCGGACCCACAGGTTAGATTGGTCAGCCATCTTCCTGCCCACAGGGTTACGAGGACTTGATTTTGGGCACTTGTAGCAATGGAAACATTGGTAGGGAGTCAGTCGTAGACTAGAATCATAGAGAATATACGGCACAGAAGGAGACCATTCGGCCCATTGTGTCCGCGCTGGCCGAAAATGAGCCACCCAGCCTAATCCCACTTTCCAGCACTTGGTCCTTGGCCTGTAGGTTACGGCACTTCAGGTGCACATCCAGGTACTTTTTTAATGAGTTGAGGGTTTCTGCCTCTCCCACCCTTTCAGGCAGTGAGTTCCAGGCCCCCACCACTCACTGGGTGAAAAATATTTTCCTCAGCTTCCCTCTAATCCTTCTACCAATCACTTTAAATCTATGCCCCCTGGTTACTGGCCCCTCTGCTAAGGGAAATAGGTCCTTCCTATCCACTCTATCTAGGCCCCTCATAATTTTGTACACCTCAACGAAATTACCCCTCAGCCTCCTCTGTTCCAAGGAAAACAACCCCAGCCTATCCAATCTTTCCTCATAGTTAAAATTCTCCAGTCCTGGCAACATCCTCGTAAATCTCCTCTGCACCCTCTCTAGTGCAATTACATTCTTCTTGTAATATGGTGACCAGAACTGTACACAGTACTCAAGCTGTGGCCTAACTAGTGTTTTATACAGTTCCAGCATAACCTCCCTGCTCTTATATTCTATGCCTCGGCTAATAAAGGAAAGTATCCCGTATGTCTTCTTAACCACCTTATCTACCTGTCCTGCTACCTTCAGGGATCTGTGGACATGCACTCCAAGGTCCCTCACTTTCTCTACACCTCTCAGTATCCTCCCATTTATTGTGTATTCCCTTACCTTGTTTGCTCTCCTCAAATGTATTACCTCACACTTCTCCGTATTGAATTCCATTTGCCACTTTTCTGCCCACCTGACCAGTCCATTGATATCTTCCTGCAGTCTACAGCTTTCCTCCTCACTATCAACCAAACGGTTTTTGTATCATCTGCAAACTTCTTAATCATGCCCCTTACATTTAAGTCCAAAGCATTAATTTATACCACAAAAAGCAGGGGACCTAGTACTGAGCCCTGTGGAGCCCCACTGGAAACAGCCTTCCAGTCACAAAAGCACCCATCAACCATTACCCTTCGCTTCCTGCCACTGAGCCAATTTTGGATCCAATTTGCCACTTTCCCTTGAATCCCATGGGCTTGTACTTTTTTGACCAATCTGCCATGTGGGACCTTGTCAAAAGCCTTGCTAAAATCCACGTAGACTACATCAAATGCACTACCTTCAACTACCCTCCTTGTTACCTCCTCAAAAAATTCAATCAAGTTAGTCAGACACAACGTTCCCTTAACAAATCCATGCTGCCTGTCCTTGATTACTCCGTGCCTTTCTAAGTCAATGCAGGAGGAGAAATAAAGAATGGGGAGATGATAATTATAATTGAAAAAGTTCCAAGTACTTTAGTTGAGGTTGCAGTATGAGAACTGGTGATCTCAAAGTCAGGATCAGTGAATTGCTGTACCTATGGGTCCTGGATCAGTTTTAACATGCTCACCTCCGATGGCGATGTAGCGGAAGAAGAGCCAGCCACTAATGAGGGACTCTTTGGGATTGCGAGGAGGTTTGTTCATGATGTCCAGGTCAGGAGGGTTGAAGCCCAGCGCTGTGGCAGGCAGACCATCTGTTACCAGGTTTACCCAGAGCAGCTGGACAGGAATCAGGGCCTCGGGCAAGCCCAGGATGGCTGTGAGAAAAATACTACATGGAAAACAAGAAAGAATAGAAGTGATTAAACTTTAAACTGGAGAGAACGTCACTTCAGATAAAGTATCTCAACAGTCTCTACTATTTCCCAAAGACACCCTGCTCCCAAGCCTCTACCAATGTTGGCCTTGAACCAGTCACCGGAGGCTGCACAAGAGCATCTTGTGCTGAACTGCCCTCAGATTGTCCCTCCTTGTGGATCAACACTTCGCCTCAGCTCTCCAGTGGCCTGACCGAGCATGCACATTGTGTGAAGGGTGGAGACTGAGCAGCGCTGGTAGAGGCTAACCTTGGGTAATGCCAATCGCAACTGCTTATCCGTAACCACCAAGCTTTTTTTCCTTAATGTTCACACTGACAGGATTCCTTTGTGGAGCTTTGGTTGTTGTGTATAAATATCTGTATAAATATTTTTTGAAGAGGTGACTAAAGGAGTGGACAGGGGAATGTCAATGGATGTTATTTATATGGACTTCCAGAAGGCATTTGATAAGGTCCCACATAAGAGACTGTTAGCTATGGAATCGAGGGAACAGTACGGACTTGGTTAGGAAATTGGCTGAGCGAAAGGCGACAGAGAGTAGGGATAATGGGTAGGTACTCACATTGGCAGGATGTGACTAGTGGAGTCCCGCAGGGATCTGTCTTGGGGCCTCAATTATTCACAATATTTATTAATGACTTAGATGAAGGCATAGAAAGTCTCATATCTAAGTTTGCCGATGACACAAAGATTGGTGGCATTGTAAGCAGTGTAGATGAAAACATAAAATTACAAAGGGATATTGATAGATTAGGTGAATGGGCAAAACTGTGGCAAATGGAATTCAATGTAGACAAATGTGAGGTCATCCACTTTGGATCAAAAAAGGATAGAACAGGATAGAACTTTCCAAATGGTAAAAAGTTAAAAATCAGTGGATGTCCAAAGGGACCAAGGGGTACAGATATATAGATCAATGAAGTGTCATGAACAGGTGCAGAAAATAATCAATAAGGCTAATGGAATGCTGGCCTTTATATCTAGAGGACTAGAGTATAAGGGGGCAGAAGTTATGCTGCAGCTATACAAAACCCTGGTTAGACCGCACCAGGAGTACTGTGAGCAGTTCTGGGCACCGCACCTTCGGAAGGATATATTGGCCTTGGAGGGAGTGCAGCGTAGGTTTACTAGAATGATACCCGGACTTCAAGGGTTAAGTTACGAGGAGAGATTACACAAATTGGGGTTGTATTCTCTGGAGTTTCGAAGGTTAAGGCGTGATCTGATCGAATTTTATAAGATATTAAGGGGAACGGATAGGGTGGATAGAGAGAAACTATTTCCTCTGGTTGGGGATTCTAGGAGTAGGGGGCACAGTCTAAAAATTAGAGCCAGACCTTTCAGGAGCGAGATTAGAAAACATTTCTACACACAAAGGGTTGTAGAAGTTTGGAACTCTCTTCCGCAAACGGCAATTGATACTAGCTCAATTGCTAAATTTAAATCTGAGATAGATAGCTTTTTGGCAACCAAAGGTATTAAGGGATATGGGCCAAAGGCAGGTATATGGAGTTAGATCACAGATCAGCCATGATCTTATCAAATGGTGGAGCAGGCACGAGGGGCTGAATGGCCGACTCCTGTTCCTATGTTCCTAGGTAGCGGAACAGACGTGTTGGACGGGCACAGGGTGACACAATTCCCTTGTTCGTAACCAATCAGAATCATTAAGCTGAATCTTCTCTCTTTGGAGACTGTTCATGGGGTGGAAGAGCGCCTTGGTTAATTATGGAAGTTTTTGGGCCCAGACTCGGCCCGAACAGAAAGGCCTGATGCCTGCCCTGCTCATCAGTAACTCATTTTGGAAAAGCCCCTCATTAACATATTCAAGAGGCCTAACGCCTGTTTTAGGCATCTGCCCGAGACACCGAAAGACTGGACCCCATGAATTTAGCAGTGGGACCAATGCCTGTGCAGATTGGAAGCAGGCTGTCTCTCTGCTAAATTGCTGTACTTTGCGCCCCTTTTTCAGGCATAAAATGGGTACGACACATACCAACTTCTACCCCTACATTTCTTCAGCTCTTTCAGCTGGAGTTGTCTACTTTCTCTAAGCCCCAGACCTCCCGAGAGAAGGGTGGGCATAAGCATGTTGCCAACCAGGAGGAGAAGTGCATTAGCAGCAGCCAAAGAGTCTAGGATACGTGCCCATCACAAGAGAACCCTTACCAGACAACTTCGCCCACATTGGATGAGATGAGGTAGCGAATAAACTGCTTCATGTTGTTGTAGATAGCTCGACCCTCCTCAACCGCTGACACAATGGTGGAGAAATTGTCATCAGACAACACCATTTCTGCCGCCGTCTTAGCCACAGCAGTTCCTGAGCCCATGGCAATCCCAATTTCAGCCTTCTTCAGAGCGGGAGCATCATTAACACCATCTCCAGTCTGCAGAGAGGAAAGATATTAGAACAGGGCGTTGCTTTCTCCCTCACTGCCTGGATACATTATTTGCCACCATTTATTCTCCCAGGAGGCTACTTACCGCCACGCAATCTCCTTTAGCTCAGAAGGGTGAAACCATCTAAAGCTCTCCATTTCCACGATCATCAGTTTCCCTACATTAAGGGCCAGCTTGGCTCGCTGGTAGCACTATTGCCTAGTTAGAAGGTCGTGAGTTCAAGGGCCATTCCAGGACTTGAGCACATAATCTAGGCTGGCGCATCAGTGAGTACTGGGGGAGTGCCGCACTGTCAGGGGTGTCGGCTTTCAGATGAGATGTCAAATCAAGCCAGCCTGTTTAAGCCGACATAAAAGATCTCAAAACACTATTTGAAGAAGAGCAGGGGAGTTCTCCAGGCCAATATTTATCCCATACAACATCACTAAAAGAGATAATCTGGTCATTTATCTCATTGCTGTTTGTGGGGTCTTGCTCTGTGCAAATTGGCAACTGTGGTTCCCTAAACAACAGTGAATAAACATCAAAAGTATTTCATTGGCTGAGAAGCACTTTGGGCATGAAAGGAGCTAAAAAATCACAAGTTGAAAGTGGTTTTCTATCTAGCAGACTGAGTCACATTTGCATTTACAGCTAGAAAAGTCCCTGGTGTGCTTGGCCTTTGAACTTATCTCCTTGGCCACAGCCTGCATTTCCCCCACTCCCTTTGCTCCGCCATTGGCAGCCTTGCATTTAGGACCTCAGCTCTGGAATTCCCTCCATAAACTCTCCTTAAAACCTTCAAGGCCCTCCTTAAGTCCCACATCTTTGACCAAGATTTTAGTCAACCCTCCTAATATGTTCTTCTTTGACGCAGTATCAATTTTTGTCTGATTATCCTCCTGTGAAGCTCCTTGGGATGTTTTCCTACATTAAAGGCGCTATATAAATGCAACTGTTGTCGTTGAATGTACTGAGATGAAGGACTTCTATTAAATTGGCTACGTAAATCAAGCTGATCACGATATACGGCTGAAAATCTTTTATAGCGAGAGCCACATGAACTTTGATCACACCGCATTGCCCACTCTCACAAGAACGCCTTCAATGACCAACCCATTTCAGAAAGTCAAATATTTTACTGGATTTCCATCTGAAATTACTGTGGATTTTGCCTCAGCAAAAAGTCTATTTCTAAAAAGAAACGACACACAGATAATATCCTTTAGCAAGTGTGCTATGGCAAATATTTAGGGGATGACTCAAAGATTGGGGTCAAAGGACATTATTGGGGTTGCTCAGAGATCTTTGACAATGTTGCTCTTCAGCGGGTTGCTCGAAGGTGCATGAGGACAGCACACGTCACATGTTACTGGTCTGTGGTATAACAAACATGCTGGTCCATCAAACCGTGTACCTGCATCACTAATTTAAACCTTCCGCTAAATAAAGGTCGACCCTTAGTTTAAGGAACAGAACAACAGCTTGTATTATATAGCGCCTTTAACATAGTAAAACATCCCAAGGAGCTTCATAGCAGCGTAATGAGACAAAAAATTGACACCGAGCCACAGAAGGAGACTCTAGCACAGGTGACTAAAAGCTTGGTCTATTAAGGAGCGTCAGAAAGGAGGAGAGAGAGTTAGAGAAGTGGACAAGAGTATTTGAACTCACCATAGCTGTGATCTCATCAAACGACTGAAGGTACTCTATGATCTTGGACTTGTGCGAAGGCTCAACGCGAGCAAAGCAGCGTGTGGACCGGCAGGCCTCTCGCTGCTCGTCCGGCGAGAGGTCATCGAACTCGCGGCCGGTGTAAGCCTTTCCGGTCACGTCTTCGTCTTCACCAAAGATTCCAATCCGCCGGCAAATGGCGATGGCGGTGCCCTTGTTGTCGCCGGTGATCATGATGACCCGGATACCGGCCTTCTCACACATCTGAATGGAACCAACCACTTCCTTTCTGGGTGGGTCCAACATCCCTACACAGCCAACAAATGTAAGGTCAGTCTAAAAGGAGAAAAGAAAGAAATTAGTCTTTCAACAGTGGATATCAGTAGATCGCACAATAAAAAGCGATTACATTAATTAGAATTATCAGAGCTAAGAATCATTTTATCAATTCACTCAGAGCATTACCACCGATTTATCTACATTATCAGAGACTTCAGCACAAAATCCAGGCTGACACTCCAGTGCAGCACCAAGGGGAGTGCTGCACTGTTGGAGGTGCCGTCTTTCAGATGAGACGTTAAACCGAGGCCCCGTCTGCCCTTTCAGGTGGACGTCAAAGATCCCGTGGCACTATTTTGAAGAAGAGCGAGGGGAGTTATCCCCGTTGTCCTGGCCAATATTCCTCCCTCAGTACAGCACTGGGAGTGTTGGCCTGGATTATGCGCTCAAGTCTCTGGAGTGAATTACATAGAATGCACAGCACAGAAACAGGCCATTCGGCCCAACAGGTCTATGTCGGTGTTTATGCTGCACACAAGCCTCCTCCTACACCTCTTCATCTAACTCTATCAGCATATCCTTCTATTCCATTCTCCCTCGTATTTTTGTCTAGCTTCCCCATAAATGCATCTATGCTATTCGCCTCAACTATTCCTTGTGGTAGCAAGTTCCACATTCTAACCACTCTCTGTGTAAAGAATGTTCTCCCGAATTCCCTATTAGATTTATTAGTGACTATCTTCTATTTATGGCCCCTAGTTTTGATCTCTCCCGCAAGTGGAAACATCAACTCTACGTCTACCCAATCAAATATTCTATAAGAGCAGGGAATGGGACTAACTGGATTGCTTTTACAAAGAGCCGGCACAGGCTCGATGGTCCGAAAAGCCTCCTTCTGTGCTGTAATGATTCTATGATTCTAAACTCTTTCATATCTTAAATACCACTTTTAAGTCACCCCTCAGCCTTCTCTTTTCTGCAGAAAGGAGCCCTGGCCTGTTCAATCTTTTCAGATAGTTAGATGCTCTCAGTTCTGGTATCATCCTTGTAAATATTTTTGCACCCTCTCCAATGCCTCTATTTCCTTTCTATAATATGGAGACCAGAACGGTGCACAGTACTCCAAGTGTGGTCTAACCAGGGTTCTATATAAGTTTAACGTAATTTCTCTGCTTTTCAATTCTATGCCTTTAGAAATTAGCCCCAGAGCTCTGTTTGCGGCTTTATTAACCTGTGTCGCTACTTTTAGTGATTTGTGTATCTGTACCCCCAGATCCCTCTGCTCCTCTACCTCATTTAGACTCTTACTTTCCAAGGAGCACATGGCCTCCTTATTCTTCCTACTAAATTGCACCACCTCACACTTACCTATATTGAAATTTATTTGCTAATTACACGCCCATTCTGCAAGTTTATTAACGTCTTCTTGTATTTTGTCACAGTCTCTCAGTATTAGCTATACCCCCCAAGTGGGACGATGAACCCCCAACCCTTGACTCAGAGGCGATAGTGCTACCCACTGAGCCACGGCTGACAGCTGAAGACCAAGGGACTTATTTAGTTCCTGAAAAATAAGCAAGTTTTCCACTACGGATTGTTTTGTAAATTAATATCTTTCCACAGGATAAAAATATGTCCTTTCCCGTCTGCTTCAGTTAAGTGCTGTAACCCGGTAAGTGCCTAGGTACTGGAAGCCAGAATTTCCTGCCATTCATTTGACTGGAAGTCTTCTGTTAAGTATATAATAACACAGTCAATTGCAGTTAAATACATACCCAAGCCAAGCAGAGAAATTCCAAACCATCAAACCACTTCCCATTCACCCCTACTGCATGGGATTCCCGATCCAAGCATAACATTTAAATGCAAAGTCCTCTTCCAGGCATAAAATGTTCCGTGATATATCTTAGTCTTAATCCTCGGCTCACTAAATATAGCCCATTGATTTACAGATGTAGAAAACAAAATAATGGGGCCCCTTTTATCTGGAGTTAGGCAAATCCAGATCCAAGCACAACAGGTCTTAAATAAAATAAGTGCTCTGGTTCGGAGGCTTCAGACACACGGTTCATTTCCTTCATAGAATGTCACCTTACTGCCAGGAACTGTGTGCAAGCTATGTCAGCCGTGGCTCAGTGGCTAGCACTCTTACCTCTGAATTAACAAAGGTTGTGGGTTCAAGCCCACCTCCAGAGACTTGAGCACATAATTCAGGCTGATACTCCAGTGAGGTACAAAGGGAGTGCTGCACTGTCAGAGGTACTATCCCTCAGATGAGACATTAAACCGGTCATCCATCTCACTGCTGTTTGTGGGACCTTGCTGTGTGCAAATTGGCTGACATGTTTCCTACATTACAACAGTGACTACGCTTCAAAAGTACTTTGTTGGCTGTAAAACGCTTTGGGAAATCCTGAGGTTGTGAAAGATGCTATATAAATGCAAGTTCGTTCTTTATTGTGCTCTCATCATTTTGTGCATTAAAAATTGGCCTTGGTCATTGCGAATCCACTTGAATCATGGGGTGACTCAGTCTAAAAAAAAAGACGAGTTGCACGTGCAAAGATGCAGGGGGTGACCCTGGGGCGGGGTATTGGGGTTCACCGCAGGAGGCAGAGAGCTTGATCGCAGTTAGTGAGCAGCTACGAGTCGGCAGAAAGGTGCTGGAGACTGGGCCATGTGACGGGGAGTTTTTATGGCTGGTTGCAGTAGGCGCCAAGGAGGTTGGCGTGAGGTGGAGCGAGAGACCTAACGGGATTTCATAATTAGCCCTTAATCACTGAAAAGTTGATTATAGGAGAATACGTGGGGTGACTGTCACATTCTCACACCTTCTGCCTTCAGAAATTGCCAGAGTAATTCATACAGGCTAAGCAATTTACCCAAGTTTATTTACAGGTGAAATAATATACAGAAGAAAAAGGACACAGCAAGGTACTAATGCAGCACTGTACTTTACAACATTAGAACTAGAATCAGTTTGCAAGGGGTTAATAATATCTTCTGCAGAAAAGTGTATCCTTACAGTATCTGACAAGCAACAGATCCTTTAGTAGACCTTCACAATGAGATGTTGATGACACAAGTCTGGTTCACCCATGGAATTTGTTGCTCTTAGACCACAACTGAAGATAGGAAGCCAGAGTTTCACTTTAATACCTTGGGGTTTCTTTTATGTTATAACCATTTTGTTTGAAATAAACACGGTTATTACTAGTCTCTATCCTTTCTGAGGGAGATGTTAATGGCTAGAAATTTCAGTTTCCTTTGTATATAGTTCTCCCCACAGTGGCTTCCACATCTTACAATGAATTTTCCTAATGGCTCAGTAATCAGAATGAACAGGTTCATCTGTCAGGTTGTACATGTCATCACCTGAAGACCTGCTCCCACCCATTAAAGGAATTATTTCATCAGCCATTTGTTTTCCAGCAGGCTGAATCTGCCATTTTGTAATTTAGTGAGCGTCTCCTTTTAGACCTATCTAAAAAGATCTATGAAATGAAGACAGAAATTTGCGTTTCTGTGACAAGGGACTAGATTGCACAGTGGTTGAGGGGGGACTGTCTTTTAACCCAGGAAATAAAGGTTTGACTCAGCCTGGATTGATGACTTGAAACCCTTCTCTCTCTCTCAACTATAAGGGTTCTGTGTGAACCAGACCAGGAACGTCTCAACCCTAGCATGTTGCTGGGTACACACTGAACAAAAATGGACCCAGCACTGACCACTGGGCTACACCACTTCCAACCATTCTCCAAACTGAACTAAACCTCATTTTATCCTAACCCTTTGCTTCCAGACCACAGGCAATGGAAACACTCACACTGATACTCCGCGGAGCAGGGTGCTCTTTTGAGGCTGGGGTTAAGAGACGTTGCAAAAGACAGAATAAGGGAGCTTTACTCCAATCCCTTCACAGCCTGTTGCCCTCCTCCACACCCACGTTTTACCACAGATTTAAAGTAACTCTCACCTCATACTTGACGAATTTTGTAGCATCCTCCAAGTCCATTTCCTCCTTCTTGGGTGGGTTGTCACGGGTTGCTAGTGCGAGACAGCGGAGGGTGTCTCGTCCCGTTCCCCATTCCTTGATCACACTCAGGATCTTTTCCTTCAAGCGAAGTGTCAGGGGCACCTTGGAGATACCGAAACGGATGTAACTGCAGCGTTCAATGACTCCTTCTGGAGCCCCCTAAAGAAACAAGTGGTTTGATGAGACAATTATTAATTAGCTTATCACTGTATAAACTTACTTACTCACCTTCAAGGTACAAGATAACGAAAGGCTGTAATGGTGCTGGGAGCATAACGTAATATGCACACTGCTGTACTTTTAATCTAATACAGGACATGGACAAACTCTGATTCCTGTCTTTCAGTGGGCATGTCACCAAATCAACTGGACTCGATCAGCCTGTGTTCCCCTTTCAGCTCCCAGTTTGCTAAAATCCAAACGCTCCCCTAAACACACACCATGACTGGTAGAGATGGGTAAGTAGCTCAGGGTTAACTGTACTGCTCAGCTTAGAACTAAAGTCTATTTCATCGCCCAAAATATGAACCAAAGAGGTTCATATGGGCCACAAAACTGTATTATTCACAGCTGCCTGTTGTTATTCCACGGAATGAAAGAAGTTTACAGCATTGCCTTGCTCTCTACCCATAGCCCTGAATCTTCCTCTGCTTCAAATATTTATCCAACCTTTCCTTAAAGGATGCAATGGATTTTGCCTCAACCACTCCCTGTGGCAAAGTACTCTGTGTAAAGAAATTTCTCCTAACCTCTCTGTAAGAGACAGTTTTAAATTGATGACCCCTCTTGTCACTGATTTCCCAACCAAAGGAAATGGTCTTTCCCTATTCACTCGATCAAAATCACTCAATTTAAAAGCCTCTATTAAATCTCCTCTTAGCCTTCTCTGGTCCAATGGAAATAGTCCCATTATCTCATATCTTCCCTCATATCATCCCTGGTATCATCCTGGTGAACCTACTCTGTACTCTCTCTATGGCTTTAATGTCCTT
This sequence comes from Heptranchias perlo, assembly GCF_035084215.1. NCBI lineage: Eukaryota > Metazoa > Chordata > Chondrichthyes > Hexanchiformes > Hexanchidae > Heptranchias > Heptranchias perlo. Next base: position 3,655,199 of record NC_090352.1, read on the forward strand.
TCTATAATGGGCCACTTAAGACTCCCACCATGTTGTACAAATTTATCATTACCTCTTTGCTCTTAGAGTCTATGTCGCTATTTATGAAACCTAAGTGACCGTTGGCCTTTTTTATGGCTTTCTCTGCTTGCATGCGCACTTTTAGGGGATTATGTATATGAACCCCTAGGACTCTGTGCTCATCTGCATTCTTCAGCGCCTTTTTGTTTCCTCCTAAAATACATTACCTTGCACTTCTCCACATTAAACTGCATCTGCCACCTGTCTGCCCATTCCACTAACCAATCTATGTCCCCCAGAGGGGTCACAGGTGAGTGGCAAAGTCACAAATCAACTCTCCATGCACTCTCGCACAGATCAAGAGAACAGAAAGAAGAAGAAACGAAGAGAAAATGGGACCAAGTAAAGAGAGGGTAAAATGAAAAGGAATGTAAAGGGGTGTAGAGAGTACAACATAAAACATTCCTCCATGGCCCATTACACAAAGATATCTATTCGTCTGGAGTACTATGTTCAGATTTGGGCACTGAAGCTCAGGAAGGATATATTGGCCTTGGAGGGAATACAATGCAGGTTCACTAGAATGATACCAGGGCCTAAAGGGTTAAATTATGAGGACGGGTTGCGTAAACTTGGTTTGTATTTCCTTGAGTTTAGAGGTTGAGGGGTGATCTACTCAAGGTGTTTAAAATGATAATGGGATTTGATAGGGTAGATCCAGAGAAACTATTTCCTCTGGTGGGGAATCAACAACAACTTGCATTTACATAGCGCCTTTAACATAGTAAAATGTCCCAAGGCACATCTCGTTAAATAAAATTCACAATAAAATTTGACACCGAGCCACATAATTAGGACAGATGACCAAAGGCTTGGTCAAAGAGGTAGGTTTTATGGAGCGTCTTAAAGGGGGGAGAGAGAGGTGGTGAGGAGGAGGTTTAGGGAGAGAATTCCAGAGTTTAGGGCCTCGGTAGCTTAAGGCACGGCCATTAATGGTGGTGCGAAGAAAATCGGGGATGCGTAAAAGGCCAGAACAAGGCAGCATAACCTTAAAATTAGAGCCAGGCCATTCAGGACTTAAATCAGGAAACACTTTTTCACACAAAGGGTAGTAGAAATCTGGAACTCTCTCCCCCAGAACACTGAGATCGATAGATGTTTGTTAGGTAAGGGTATCAAGGGATATGGAGCAAAGGAAGGTAAATGGAGTTGAGGTACAGATCAGCTGTGGTCTGACTGAATAATGGAACAAGCTCGATGGGCTGAACGGCCTACTCCTGTTCCTATGAGACTTAACATTTAACAGTTTTAACAACTGTCTCAAGCACAGCTTGGATTTACTAGAACTTCAATCTAAGGAAACACCACCAGTAACATGTCGGCTGAGTTCCACCAGTTCAAAAAAAACAAAGGCATCTTCTACTTCGCACAAAATCTGAACTCTGAACCCAGTTTGATGGAACCAGCCAACTGGCCCAGTACGATGTTCGCCTGATCAGTGCTTGCCGAGACTCCATTATTCGATTCAAGTTTCCAGCATTTCACACCCAACCCGCCCCCTCCCTGTTGTTGGTCAGTATTTCACTTACACTTTTGCCAACTGCACGACAAAAAGAATCCCCACGGAAAGTACGTCCTCCTAATGTGGAGTGACGCTCTTAGCGAGTCTTGCTATACATAGTGGTGGAAGTGGTCCATCTTTACTTCATTGCATCTGATCAATCATTTTAAAATATATTAATCCTCTCTGGATGAGTTATGCCTGCAAGTCTCCACATGGTATGTCTTTGATCCTGGGCTGCGGGCCTCAGGGTGTCAGCGATCAGACGGCAGAGGAGGGAGCGAAAATAAAGGTGGGAAGAGAATCGTTCATGTGCAATCGTGTGTACCTTCCTTGCGGCTTACCAATGAGAATGGTTGGCATGGGCTCTAGGACAGGCCTACTGCTGGTTTTTTAGCTGGGGAATGGTGTGAAAGGGGGGTGAACGTACAAGAGGAGAGAAACATTTCTCAAATTGGTGCAGATGTTAGCACTCTCGTCTGAGTCAGAAGGTCGTGGGTTCAAGTCCCACTTCAGAAACTTGAGCACAAAATCGAGGCTGACACTCCCAGTGCAATATTGAAGGAGTGCTGCACTGTCGGAGGTGCCGTCTTCCCGATGAGACTTTAAACCGAGGCTCTGCCTGCCTGTTCAGGTGGATGTAAAAGATCCCATGGCACAATTTCAAAGAAGAGCAGGGGAGTTCTCCAGATGTCCTGGGCCGATATTTATCCCTCAACCAACATCACTAAAAACAGATTATTTGGTCATTTATCTCAATGCCATCTGTGGGACCTTGCTGTGCGTGAATTGGCTGCCGCATTCATAGAATCGTAGAATGGTTACAGCACAGGAGGCCATTCGGCCCATAAAGCCCGTGCCGGCTCTATGCAAGAACAATCCAGTTCGTCCGATTCCCTCGCTCTTTCCCTGTAGCCCTGCAAAATTTTTCCCCTTCAAGTGTTTACCTGATCTGCTTCCACCACCCTTTCAGGCAGCACATTCCAGATCATAACTACTCGCTGCGTACAGTACAACAGTGACTACACTTCAAAAGTACTTCATTGCAGTGAAGCATTTTGGGACACCCTGATGACGTGAAAGGTGCAAGTTTGTTCTTCTCTTCATTACAAGTTGTCAATGAGAGGTGACTCTCCCTACTGTAAACCAGAAATCAACAGGTCTGGCAGCTGCAAGTCAGCAGGTGTGACATTGTGTGTTTTTATGTATGTGCATTTAAGATAAAATTCTTCACTGGGTCAGCTCACTGCAGGATTTCCAGTTTCTTTGTTTGCTCTCTTGGCGCTGGTGCCAGAGAGCTGTGGGTTGAGGACTGGTACATCTAACATCACAACCCAAACATCACCTGATCAGAGTCACTCAGAGTATAGTGGCTTTCACTGCGCAGCTCAAACCCTTCTTCGAGGGGAATCAGGAACTAGTCTGATTCATGCAAATGGGATCCAGATACTCAGAAGAGGAAATCAAGGAGACCGACTTCCAGGGCAGGCGATTAAGGGGAAAGAGAGCAAACAACTTTCAGCTCAGAGACATTAGCTCCCATAAATGTCTCAGCGGGAGACAGATTCATTCTCTGTTAAAGTGAAGCCTTAAACATCCTCTAATGTGCAGTCACTCCCTGTAAAAATGGCAGATGGCACTCTGGGTTTCATCTCCTGCCAGTATCTGGCTGTGACGAAATCGCAGCACAGTTCCTGTCAAACATCTGACTGCTAAGCAGAGACTACACTGCAGCATACCGTATGTGGCCAACTCCCAAGGAACACCTCACGACAAGGGCTTCTTTGGCAGGAAGCATGAATAGAATACTGAGAAAATGGACCCAATTTGAATGCCTATCAGGCAAATATTTCCATGGGCACAGCCTTTTTGATACAAGCACTGCGCCATTGTGTATTTGATAAAACACAGAGTATATACATGAATCTGCCTGCCTGCCTGCTGGGTGCGAACATTGGGAATTCAGTGATCCAGGCAGGATTTTACAGCCTTTGAAACTAATGAGTGAAAGATCCTACAGGGCTCGCTGACTTCCGACCCGAATTCCCGATCCTGTGGAGCTCCTCCAATGGGAGAACAAATTCATAAAGTTGCCCCTTACATGTTTTTTAAAAAAAAACACACATCCAAAGTCTCACTCAAACAGGAAGTCACCATATCAGGTCTGTATACATTGGAGTTTAGAAGAATGAGAGGTGATCTTATTGAAATATATAAGATCCTGAGGGGACTAGAAGGGGTAGATGCTGAGAGGATGTTTCCCCTTGTAAGAGAGACTAGAACTAGGGGCCACAGTTTAAAAATAAGGGGTCTCCCATTTAAGACCGACATGAGGAGAATTTTTTTCTCTCTGAGGGTCGTGAGTCTGTGGAACTCCCTTCCCCAGAGAGTGGTGGAGGCAGGGTCATTGAATATTTTTAAGGCTGAGTTAGATAGATTCCTGATTAACAAGGGAGTCACAGGTTATAGTAGGTAGATGGGAAAGTAGGGTTGAGGTCACAACCAGATCAGCCATGATCTGATCAAATGGCAGAGCAGGCTCGAGTGGCCGAATGGCCTACTCCTGCTCTTAATTCATATGTTCGTATGTTTGTTCGTATGTCTTCTTTTCATCCTTACAAAATACCCTGAACAGAAATTCTAGGCCTCTATGTCAATCTTCTGTTACAATTGTAAGGCAAGAAAGTGTGCAACAGATTTTATATATCATTAATAACACCTCAGTACAAGCACCTGAACAGCGAATAAAATATTGCTGGAGACGAGTCATTTCACAGGAGAGGACTGGAGATCGTACAGAACGCTCCTTTCTAATTAAAGAATTATAGAATCATAGAATCTTACAGCATGGAAGGAGGCCATTCGGCCTGCCGTGCCAGTGCTGGCTCTCTGAAAGGGCTATCCAATTAGTCCCACTCCTCTGCTCTTTCTCCATAGCACGGCAGTTTTTTCCTTTTTAAGTATTTATCTAATTCCCTTTTGAAAGTTATTATTGAACCTGCTTCAACCACCCTTTCAGGCGATGCATTCCGGATCATAACAACTCTCACAGGATGGGAACAAACTCAAAGATTCAGCCCCTCTTCATTACAGTGCGGCTCTGCGTATTGCAGCCTTCAAAGCGTCCTTTAAATTTGCTCGATGTTCTTTCCCCTCCCCCGAGCTGACCCACGCCCTCCTTTTATCACACTCTCACAGGCAGCAGATGCTAGATTCTAATTAAACAGCGTTGAGCGACACTGCAGGCTCCCTCTGTGACAGCGTGGCGGCTTCTTACCTTCACAAACATTTTGCTTCCTGATCCAAGTGTGGGCTTGACAGGAGAGCAAAAGACGGACATGGACTTGCGATCACGGGAGAATTCAAGGGTCACTTCCTTCTTCATCAGCTGTTTGATGATCTACAAGAGAGCGAGAGGGATGTCAGCCACAGATGGAACTCACAAAGGAGCCTCTCATAATTACCTCACCAAAAGAGTCAACTAGGTGCGACAGCAGTCAACAAAATATTTTTTTTAAAAACACACATCACAAGCCGTTTGCTTTTGATGAAGCGAGCTAACACTGTAGAGCAGAATTTGGGGAAATCCAGGCATAAGCAAATCCTTCCAGAATGATCCAGACTTTTTGTCAATGAACGAAGCTTCAAAAAAATAAAATCACAAGAGATGCTCCTGTGAATGTGTTTGGGACTGAATATCTGACCTGCACTACACATCACGTAGAGTAACCGGGTACAGTAGCATGGTGGTTATGTTACTGGACGAGTAATCCAGCGAGAGTTCAAATCCCACCATGGCACTTCAATTCATTAAAAAGAAGTAGTAAAGGTGAGAGTGTCAGCCTAGATTCTGTGCTCAAGTGTCTGGAGCGGGACTTAAACCCACAACCTTCTGACTCAGAGGTGAGAGTGCTGCCCACTGAGCCAAGGCCAACACCTCACTATAGTGAGGGATTTCTAAATGGGGCAAAAGATTCAGAAAGATCTGATAAATGTTTTGAGGATGAAATGTACTGTTGAAGTGCACAAATCTGCATCCTCTAACCACTGCTTCTTAAACTAGATTCAGTGGTAGCACGCTCGTCTCTGAGTCAGGGGGCCATGGGTCAAGAACCACCCAAGGACTTGAGCACATAATCTAGGCCAATACTTCAGTGCAGTACTGAGGGAGAGCAGCACTGTCGGAGGCTCCACGTTTTGGATAAGATGTTAAACAAGGTGGATGTCAAAGATCCCATATCACTATTTGAAGAGGAGAAGGGAGTTCCGACAGTGGCCTGGCCAATAATCCTCCCACAATCAGCATCACCAAAAACAGATTATCTGGTCATTCATCTCATTGCAGTTTGTGGGATCTTGCTGTGTGCAAACTGCCACGTTTGCCTAGAAAAAGAACGAGTGACAACATTTGAAAAGCAATTTATGGGCTGTGAAGAGCTTTGGGACTTCCTGGGGATGTGAAAGGTGCTTTAGAAATGCAAGTTCATTCTTTCTCTCCTATTCTTTTCAGCTTCATTGATGTTCTGCAGTTTGGGACTAGGTCTTCCAACTAAGTTAAAAAGAAAAAGCATATTTATGATTGGATAAACAGGGAATTTCATCCTTCAAAGGTAATGGTGCTGAATTTCTGGGAGGGAGTAGCTCTCCCGTCTGTCCGCTGTTTAACCAGGGTTTCCGCAGCTTTTCCGCCAAAGTTACAGCAGACAAACGAAAGGATTCCCACGGAAATTCACCCCAATGATCTTTGGACTAAGGATGGCTTGACCCATCGTACTGAGTCACGGACACGTTCAAGCTATGGGCAATCCCTGCATTTCTGCAACTTGCTTAGAGACATTATGTAACCAGTGTCAGCCGTGGCTCAGTGGGCAGCACTCTCGCCTCCGAGTCAGAAGGTTGTGGGTTCAATTCCCACTTCAGAAGCTTGAGCACAAAAAACTAGTTTGACACGCTGAGGGAGTGCTGCACTGTTGGAGGTGCAGTTGCTCAGATGAGACAATAAACCGAGACTCCGTCTGCCCTCTCAGGTGTCATAGAGTCATACAGCACGGATAGAGGCCCTTCGGCCCATCGTGTCCGCGCCGGCCATCAGCCCTGTCTACTCTAATCCCATCCCCTCCCCCACTGTAAAATACAACTCATCCCCTCCCCACTGTAAAATACAACACATCCCCCTCCCCACTGTAAAACACAGCTCATCCCCCTCCCCACTATAAAATCCAACTCATCCCCCCCCCCACTGTAAAATACAACTCATCCCCCCCCTCCCCCCTGTAAAATACAACTCATCCCTCTTCCCACTGCAGTTACAGTACACCTGCTCCCAGTGACCAGCAGTCAATTTTAGGCACTGACGCAGGTGGTTGCAAAAGATCCCGTGGCACTATTTTAAAGAGCAGGGGATTTATCCCTCAACCAACATCACTAAAACAGACGATCTGCTCTAAATTGGTTGTCACGTTTCCTACATTATAACAGTGACTACACTTCAAAAGTACTTTATTGGCTGTAAAGCGCTTTGGGACATCCTGAGGTCGTGAAAGGTGCTGTCGAAATGCAAGTTCTTTTTTTCTTATTGGTTACACCTCTCAGCAACCTATGGCTGCGACTAAACATGATATGGTATCCACAGCATCGTTTGTCTATATAGTAACCATCTAGAGGAAATCGAAGAGATACAATAAAGCAGGCTCACATTGTTACAGAAAGTGGCTCTTTCTACTTTGGTGATGCCATTGAAGTCCGAGTTGAAAACGTTCATCTTTTCCACCAGACAGGTGAGAGCAGTTTCTGTAGCTTCCCCAACCTTCTCGTAAACTCCCTTCGACTGGAAAAAGAGGAAAAAGGAAAGGATGAGCACCGTACATTTCTAGCAAGTACGCCAAGAAACCTTGATGTGGTTTTTCTTTGGGTGCTGATGGGTCCAGTTTGCTATACGGGCACAGAAAGGGCAGCCAGGGCAGGGAAAGACGATTGAGGTGGGATGGAACTGACCCATTTCCCATACACGTAAAGGAGCCTTCTACCCATGTAAAGCAAGGTAAGGTTTCTCGGTCAAATCCTCATCCCGTCAGCCTCTTCCCAATGTATAGCACAACGCTGTAAAACACCCCTTCTGGACACATGATGTTGATGCTGGTCACCTGATCCATTAGGTCAACCAATAGCAGGAGAAACAGAAGAGGTGAAGTTTTGAAGGCAAAGGTAAACAACATAAACTATCTACTAGAAAACTTGTAAACCATGTTTGGGAGTTTGTTGAAAGCTGTGACACACTCTCAGAGTACTGGAGTCTCATATTGCAAGAGCCAAACTCAAGAGGTTGGTCGTCATTCAAAGCCCAAAAGTCTATCAAAACCTCATGACCCATTATACAAATATACTGTACCAGTCAATCTCCTATGGGAATTGTAAACAATTTTACAACACCAAGTTATAGTCCAGCAATTTTATTTTAAATTCACAAGCTTTCGGAGATTTTCTCCTTCCTCAGGCATCTCCTATGGGAGTCAAGACCATTTTTTTAAATTTAAAAATATACTTTATTTTATAGAATTTAAAGCTACACACTGTTCAATGTAAATATCACAATTCCAAACCAGTACATTCAAACCAAAACACTACAGATTGTACACAAAGCAATCTCGTTATTACAATTCAAAGTGTTTCTTATGACTCATGGTGTACAATACACTGTGGGAGAACCTTCACCACACGGACTGCAGCGGTTCAAGAAGGCGGCTCACCACCACCTTCTTGAGGGAAATTAGAGATGGGCAATAAATGCTGGCCTTGCCAGCGACGCCCCCATCACATGAACGAATAAAAAAAAAGGTGGGGTGGCCTATGGGAGTCAAGACCATCTGTAGTCTTCAGGTGATGCAGGGTTAGAGGGTGGGAGATAATTAGACCAGGATGCATTGAAGTAATTCAGTTCCCATTTTAAAGTCACACTTTCTGTCCTTATTTTTGCAAAATACTTGGATTTCATATTATTATTTTATACTTATTTAGCAAATATTACAGCAAATTAGGAAGCAGAGAAGAGTAGGAGGCGTCTCTGCAGCACAGGCTGAGACGCTGGGTGATACAAAACTGTGGTGTTACAGCACCATCACTGGCAGGAGGGTGTAATTACTGTGTGACAAGTTTACATAGGAAGTGCCATTATAAATGGAGACATGGGAAATTATTAATGGGAAAAAGCTCAAAAGTGTGACAAAAACATAACAACAGGAAGTGTGTACGTGTGAGACTTTTAATATATAATAGATTCTCAATAAAATGAAAATAATGCGAATGACAATTAAAAATAGGAGTGACACAATACTGAGTGAAGACTATGAGACACTTTGTGATGGACAGTAGCACGGTCACATTAAAACAGAATACTCAAGCCAGTTATGGAGCGAGAAAGACGGCAGGCTGATGTTTTGAGTGCAGCCTTCCATCAGAAGTGGCGCAAGCCTCTATAAGGGACTGACAAAAACAAAGGAGGGAGGGGGGAGGAGAGCCAGAGGCAAAAGTCAAGATACCCAAGGTGTTAACTACATTCACAAAGAGCTAATGGGTTAATAACTTGAAAACAGGCTTTTTAGTTAACACAGTTGTGTGATTCACTGGAGAATATGAGAAGAAAATTTGTCACTTTTATAATCGAGTTAAGATTCAGGCTATGTTCTGTATGGAATGATGGATGTCATTTGATGTTATAAAGCACAAGAATAAGCTAGAACCTTTCTTCTCACTCATATCACATAACACACACACACACACACACACACACACATGGTTCAATACAGTGAAAGCAACACAGACATTTAGAGGCAGTATTGGAAGTATACGGTCACTGAATAATGCTGTCATGTGATTTCCAGGACAGTATAACAATGTAGGTACAATGTGGATGAAGCCAATCAGCAGGTGTTTTTTATCGCTGAATGTGAGAACTATCGTTGAAACTAATAAACTCATTGTACTCACCTCATTGTAATCCAGGGAGGAGTCATTGCACAATGCACAGATAGTAGCCAGCTCTACCAGCCCACTGTACTGACTAGTCTGAACAGGTTTGTCTCCTATTAGTCTGTAAAGAAACAAACAATTGCATTTAGATCAGCACCATTTCAAATGCTTCACACAATGAACTGCTTTCGGACTGCGGTGTCTCTTGTTATATCGGTAAACACCCCCAATAAAAGAAGGGAGTACTAATTTACATCCTGCTGGAGAAGCTCAGCAAGTCAGGCAGCATCTGTGGAGAAAGAAACAGGGTTAACGTTTCAGGTTTGTCAGAACGCTAACTCTGTTTCTTTCTCCATGGATGCTGCCTGACTTGCTGAGCTTCTCCAGCATTTTCTGTTTTTATTTCCAGCATTTGCTTTTGATTTAATTCACATCCTCATTGACAGCTGTCCCAGAATTACGCAGGCCGTTACAGGACCGGGTTTCTCAGCCTGTGTGTGTGTACTGTGCAAGACTGAGGCAAGAGCAACACTCTCTTTCTGTATAATTCTGGGCACCCCCGTGCTCTCCCTTTTGGGACAGTACAGAGGGATCATACACACATCAAACCAGCAGAGTCGAACCAAACATCCAAATCCAGGCCACCCGCTCAGCCCTAATGCTTCCCATGGGTTGCCCAACGCTGAAGGAGCCCATTACAAAGAGACGATATTACAGATAGCAGGTTTAATACAGGTTCCTTATAGATGGCAAGGCTTAAACAGGTGGTGTTATATTAGCATTGGTGCTAAAAGGAGCTCATAATAAGGAGCTGCCACATATTACTCTAACTGCGCTGTGGTATATGGGCTATCACAACACATCATTTGGTTACAAACAATAACAGAAAAGGTTAGCAAGACTTAGCAGGTCAGTCAGTATCTGTGGAAAGGCCAGACAAGTTAATGTTTCAAGCCCAGTCCTGATGATGGGCCTACACCTCAAACATTAACTCCTCCACTCTCTCCACAGAAGCTGTCTGATCTGCTGAGTGTTGCTAACATTTTCTGTTTTTGTTTCAGATTTCCAGAATCTGCAGGTTTTTGCTTATTTTTTTCACCCTAACTGTAAAAAGATACAAGAAAAGAATTTTAAATAGCATCGTGACAGTAGGAGTAATGGTGAGTCATGAGATATCATAATAGCAACACCAAGAGAACAAGTGTGCTGGGGATTTGATCAGGAGAGTTTTTTTATATAGTCTTATGGGGATGAAGGGAGGATGAGAAAATAAGAATGAGAAACAGACGGAGAAAATGAGAAAGCAACAGAACAAGAGAGGGGAGAAGAGGAGAATAACTGAAAGAGGTGAGACGGAGAGAGCGCGCGAGCGGGAGGGGGACAGCATGCAAGCGAGGGGGGAGAGAGAGAGCGCGAGCGAGGGGGAGGAGAGAGTGGGGGAGAGCGAGCGAGCAAGAGTGAGCGAGCTGGGGGGGGAGAGAGCGAGCGAGGGGGGGAAGAGAGCGAGCGGGGAAGAGAGCGAGCGAGCAAGGGGGAGAGAGCGAGCGAGCGAGCAAGGGGGAGAAAGCAAGCGAGCAAGGGGGAGAAAGCGAGCGAGCAAGGGGGAGGGAGAGAGTGAGCGACGAGGGGAGGGAGGGAGCGAGCGAGTGGGGAGGGAGGGAGCGAGCGAGTGGGGAGGGAGCGAGCGAGCAAGTGGGGGAGGGAGAGAGCGAGCGAGGGGGTGGCAGAGAGCGAACGAGCGAGGGGGGAGGGAGAGAGCGAGCGAGCGAGGGGGAGGGAGAGAGCGAGCGAGCGACGGGGGGAGAGAGAGCGAGCGAGGAGGAGAGAGAGCGAGCGAGCGAGGAGAGAGAGCGAGCGAGGAGGAGAGAGAGCGAGCGAGCGAGCGGGGGGGAGAGAGCGGGAGCGAGGGGGAGGGAGGGAGCGGGAGGGAGAGAGCGGGAGCAAGGGGGAGGGAGAGAGCGAGAGCGAGGGGGAGGGAGGGAGCGGGAGCGAGGGAGCGCGAGCGAGGGGGAGTGAGGGAACATGAATGAGTATAAGACAAGGAATGAGTGAGAAAGAATGAGTTTGAGAATGAGAGAAAAGAGCATAAGAATGAGAAATAGGGAGAGAGAGCAGGAACGAAAGAGGGTAGGAATGAGACACAGAAAGAAAGGAGAAAAAATAAGAATGAAAAAGAACATGAGGGAGAGGAATGAGTACGGTCAGACTAATTCATCTTTTATCGTAGGTTCAATGTCTCACAAGTCAAGCAGATAATGGGTAAAAGCTTCAAATTCAAAAGAGTCCAGTTGATGACAGCTGAACTAAACAAGCCTGTCAGACGGCCTCTGAAAACCCAGTGAGGATTCATGGAATGTGCAGTGTGAGATTGGTCCATTCAATTAACAGACACTGTACAACCAACGAGACTAAAGTAACAGCCTGTTCTAAAAGGAATCTTAACCCAGAGCCCAATGCCAGGTGATTAGACTTCAGGGAAGCAGCTCCCGCTCAATGGATGAACTGATTCCATCACTGCAAAGTGGATTGAACTGAACTCTGTTACAGAGCCATCACCCAGCTAGCAACTTCAGGTCAGCTCCATAGCAAAAACCACCCTATTATGGCTTAGGATCAAACTTCAGAGTCTTTAATTCGCTTCTTTGATTGGACCAATTCATTTGAAGGGGAATGAGGAGAAAATATAAATCGGATCAAAGATCATTTTTTTAAAATTGGAATTCTCACAGCACCTGCTCGAAATCAGACACAGTTCATGTTTTTTAAATCACTTATTGGATTTTCTGTCTAACTTTAACATTTCCATGCAGTTGGCCTCAGGTTTTTTTGGGCTCATCGCTGGAAGTGTCAATGCCAGCATTCTGTAACTCCTGACAACACAGAGACGACAGGTATCTACTTACAAATTCATTAGCAGAACTCTACTTGGCATTAGTTACACTGATTCAAATCTCAGCCCACTTTAAAATACCATTTCAGGCAAATCAGCACAACGCTGGGTGGGGGCTGGTGAGCGGAGACATCTTTAAGGCTTTGCCCTGAAACAAACCTACACTACACCCCCCTCACTCACAGTCCATGTCTCACCCAGTCTCCCCCTCACTCACAACCCTTATCCCACCCAGTATCTTCTCACTCACGGCCCATGTCTCCTCCCACACAGCTCCTAATTGTGTGAAAATTGCTTTCAAGGCCAGCCAGTAACTCACACATCAGTAGACTAGCAATCTGATGATCTGATACCCACCCATTGGCATCAACATGGTACATTTAGTAATGCTGGTGCATTATTCATCAATTGTCACTGGATATCTATGGCACGCTCTAGAAATTCATTTTAGTACCGAGTTCAGAGCAGCCGATGTTAAGAGCTCTGTAGACATGGAGTATTGGGGTTACTCACACTTCTCCCTCAGGAGCGTAGGTGGATCCAGTGATGTTGAACTCATGCAGCTTACAGTTATCCCCCACCACGGTATCAACGACAAACATCTGCAGGAGAGAGAGATTAGATTAGGTTAAGACGTGCATGGTGAGTTCCTCTCCTTTACCACAGAAATACTTTCTTTGAGATTCCCCATCGATACCATTCAATATTTTGAAACATGTTCTTCCCATGCCGCACACCCTCCTCCTGTATCCTATCATCTTCCTAATTCCTTGTGAAGTACAGAAGAACACATAAAATAGGAAAAGGCCATTCAGCCCATCAGGTTTGGTCCTTCCGCAGACTCCACCCTAGTACGGACGCTACCTCACCCATTTAATCTCCTGAGGGTAACTTCCTCATAAATTCTTCCTGATTCCCAATGGTAATCGAAGCAAAAACTATTTATTAATTCTTCCATATTCAACCCTGCTGCCCCCCACAGGCAAACCCTGTCTGGGGTCTTTGTATCCGAAGGAGTATTTGGGCTTGTTTTCACTCAGCAGCAGGATAGAAATCAGGAAACTCTCTATCAGGGAAACCCCCATGCCAACAAACCTGGGAACAATAACACGACTCAGCATTCCCATCAGCCCCTTCAAGTACAGACTAGTCCTGCTGTGTACAGTCTTTCCAATCAACCAGCATGTATAACTTATGAATAATTAACTATTACACTCGATTATAAGGTGCAGGGTGACTGCAAACATTGACTTAAAGAGCGTTCCACTAAAAGCCAAGTGCAAGCAGACAGTTGTTGATGAGGAATGGGATGTAGCTACAAGGTTCTGGAGTTTCGGGCACGCATTCAGAAGGAAAATCAGGGCTCAGCAAAGTTTTTTTCCTCAGAGTTTGCTGTTGTAAACAGGCACCAGGTAAATGTCTGGTGGATTACTCCTTCTTGTTAATATCTGCACGATTAGCAACACACAGGATGCTGTAACCGAGCAACCACCAAGCATCAACTGTGAAATTAGTTCACTTGATGTGGCAATTACAGACATCCTACTTTCTCCCCTCTATTCGAAACAATACCTTGTATAAATATACATAGCAAATAGGTTTTTTTTTAAAAAGGGCAATGTTTTCTGATACGATCAAGGATAAAACGCATGCGTGAGAAAGGGCCTCATTCCTCAGCACAAAATCCACAGATAAATAAGCTGCCTGTCAGCTATGTATGGAACTGCTCAATGTGATTTACTGCTCCAGATCTGGACTTTGATTGCAGAGGTTTTGGCTTCATTGGTGTGGGAACTTACTTTCATTTCCAAATGGATTTCACTTATTAATTCTTGTAATAAATAACGCTCGCATGTGGGAAGCCCACATGGCCAAAGAGCTCCATGCCTTGAATTAAAGAAACATCTTGCATTTATCTTTCCTGCTATGTTACAACAGTGGCTACACTTCAAAGAGCTTAATTGGCTGTAAAACATTTGGGACGTCCTGAGGTCATGCAAGGCACTAAAGAAATGCAAGTCTTTCTTTTATATCGGACCTGTCGAATCCTCAGGACATCCCAAAGCACTGCCAGCCAATGAAGTACTTTTGAAGTGTAGTCACTGTTGATACATAGTCAAATACGGAAACCAATTTGCGCACAGCATGGTCCCACAAACAGCAATAAGGTAAATGACTTGATGATTTGTTTTGGTGATGCTACTTGAAGGGTAAATGCTGGCCGAGGACACCAGGAGAACTCCCATGCTCTTCCTCAAAATAGTGCCATGGGATCTTTTAAATCCAACAGCAGACGGGGCCTTGGTTTAAGGTCTCATCAAAAAGACGGCACCTCCGGCAGTGCAGCGTTCCCTCAGTACTGTCAGCCTAAATTATGAGCTCCAAGTCTTTGGAGTGGGGCTTGAACCCACAACCTTTTGAATCAAAGGTGAGAGTGCTACCAATGAGCCACGGCTGACGCATTTCTTTTTGGAGTACAGTGACTGTCGCTACGTAGGCAAACAGGTAGGTGATGGACATGTTGAAGAATTGAACATTCCAGATTCACACCACTGAAAGGCTAATTTCAGACCAAGAACCTCTTACATTAAAGGTCCTACACTCTCTCCTCCCTACCTTCCCCACACCCACACTTAAACTGCACCTTAAAACAACATTACTCCTCGTTCCCGACTTTAGAGCGATGTTGGACTCCGGCCTCCAAACCCTGTCTGCTGAGTCTCTTGGAGTGAAGGTCTAGTTAAGACCCGTCTATCACGGACATTGTTGGGATTCTGTTTGCACAGCAGTCACAGAAAGACCAAGATTGGATGGTTAGCATGTGTACGCAGTCTCTCATAGATACTTAGTTGCCTGTGAGTCAAAATACCTGAAGAAGATTTCAATCATTCAGGTGATCATAGCTTAGAAACTACTGGCATGTGATATCAGAAGACGAAGACTTAAAGAAGGAAAATACTTGAATTTATATAACCTTTTCACGACCTCAGAGATGTCCCAAAGCGTTTCTTATGACATTTGTCTTAACTGTTATTTTATCCCATTTTGGATTCATACCAGAGATAAAATAGTGAGTGAGGAACATCATATAAATGTGTTAAGTGCGTGTCCACTAACAACAACTTGCATTTATATAGCGCCTTTAACGTAGAAACAAGGCGCTTCACAGGAGCGTTATCAAACAAACTTTCACACCGAGCCTCATAAGGAGATATTAGGACAGGTGACCGAAAGCTTGGTCAAAGAGGCAGGTTTTAAGGAGTGTCTTAAAGCAGGAGAGAGAGGTAGAGAGGCGGAGAGGTTTAGGCAGGGAATTCCAGAGCTTAGGGTCCAGGCAGCTGAAGGGACAGCTGCCAATGGTGGAGCGATTAAAATCAGGATGCGCAAGAGGCCAGAATTGGAGGAGTGCAGAGATCTCGGAGGGTTGTAGGGCTGGAGGAGGTTACAGAGATAGGGAGAGGGCGAGGCCATGGAGGGGTTTGAAAACAAGACTGAGAATTTTAAAATCGAGGCATTCCCGGACCGGGAGCCAACGTAGGTCAGCGAGCACAGGGATGTTGGGAGAATGGGCTTTGGTGCGAGTTAGGACACGGGCAGCAGAGTTTTGGATGAGTTCAAGTTTACAGAGGGTGGAAGATGGGAGGCCAGCCAGGAGATCATTGGAATAGTCCAGTCTGGAGGTAACAAAGGCATGGATGAGGGTTTCAGCAGCAGATGAGCTGAGGCAGGGTCGGAGATGGGCGATGTTACGGAGGTGGAAGTAGGCGATCTTGGTGATGGACCGAATATGTGGTCGGAAGCTCAGCTCAGGGTCAAATAGGACGCCAAGGTTGCAAATGGTCTGGTTCAGCCTCAGGCAGTGGCCAGGGAGAGGGATGGAGTCAGTAGCTAGGGAACAGAGTTTGTGGTGAGGACTGAATACAATCTTCCCAATATTTAGTTGAAGGAAATTTTTGCTCATCCAGTACTGGATGTCGGACAAGCAATCTGACAAACGAGAGGCAGTGGAGGGGTCAAGTGACTAACATCACCAACAGTCATACCTAGGCTTTTAGACTTGCACCGGATATCATCAGCTGAAGGAGATCCCAAGCTTACGCCTTCTAGCACAAATTCACACGCAGAGAAGTACAGATTTCTGCTCTTAAAACCACAATTTTAAACATTCAAGATGCTGACTGTGAAACATTGTATTTTGCTTCTAATTGATGGTTAGCAGTTGGCTGAACCACACCACTTATCACATCATAAACTGGAGAGGCAGCTGTGAGGAGCACACAAAGCACAAGGCCCTTCTGGTTCACACCGCTACCTTAATACCACAACAGCAACGTTAATGCAATGAGGCCAAAGTTTGGTTATCAGCAAAAGAGCTATGACTGAAACACTCCAACTATCCTTTCTGAGACATGACTCTTTCTCCTGACCTGATGATCTAATAAGTGAATTTTGGGCCCAGTGAGAAATGTCAGTTTTCACTTTCTGCATCCAGCACCGCAGATTCTCAGGATGGGATAGTTTGTGTCCGATGTGGGGTAAATCACACTATGAGAATGTCAATCAGTGCCAATAAGTATTCAATTATGGACATTCTTCTGGCCACAACTAACATGGATGAAGCAACCCCACTCATTTCTTGGAGGGCCCTTCCAGCCAGCAGAGGGAGGGAGAGGGAGAGAGAGAACAAAAGAAAGAGAGAAAAGGAGAGCAAGAGGGGAGAAAGAAAGAGAGAAGAGAGGGGGAGAAAGAGAGAGAGAGTAAGAGGGAAGAAATTGTGAGAGAGAGACAGAGAGACGGGGAGAGAGGGGTGGTGGGGAGAGAAGGGTGGTGGGGAGAGAGGGGTGGGGGGAGAGAGGGGGGGGGGAGAGAGAGAGAGAGAGAAAATGAAAGAAAGGAGAAAGAGCTCCCATATTGTCAGTGCAGGCTGATATCAACCCAGGTGCAACAGACTATCAACAGTGCCCGTGTGTACCATCCCATCCAGTACCCTTATGTCAAACCTAATATCTCTGCATGCAAACACTGCCCCAAAGCTCTGCTGTCCAGCCACATCCAATCGTGAATGGTGGTTAACAATTAAACAACTAACGGGAGGAGGAGGCTCTGTAAACATCCCCATCCTCAATGATGGCGGAGTCCAGCACGTGAGTGCAAAAGACAAAACTGAAGCGTTTGCAACCATCTTCAGCCAGAAGTGCTGAGTGGATGATCCATCTCGGCCTCCTCCCGATATCCCCACCATCACAGAAGCCAGTCTTCAGCCAATTTGATTCACTCCACGTGATATCAAGAAACGGCTGAGTGCACTGGATACAGCAAAGGCTATGGGCCCCAACAACATCCCGGCTGTAGTGCTGAAGACTTGTGCTCCAGAACTAGCTGCGCCTCTAGCCAAGCTGTTCCAGTACAGCTACAACATTGGCATCTACCCGACAAGGTGGAAAATTGCCCAGGTATGTCCTGTCCACAAAAAGGACAAATCCAATCCGGCCAATTACCGTCCCATCAGTCTACTCTCAATCATCAGCAAAGTGATGTGAGGAGGAAGCCTCCGAAAGCTTGTGAATTTCAAATAAAATTGTTGGACTATAACTTGGTGTTGTAAAATTGTTTACAATTATCAGCAAAGTGATGGAAGGTGTCATCGATAGTGCTATCAAGCAGCACTTACTCACCAATAACCTGCTCACCGATGCTCAGTCTGGGTTCCGCCAGGACCACTCGTCTCCAGAACTCATTACAGTCTTGGTCCAAACATGGATGAAAGAGCTGAATTCCAGAGGTGAGGTGAGAGTGACTGCCTTGACATCAAGGCAGCATTTGACCGAGTGTGGCACCAAGGAGCCCTAGTAAAATTGAAGTCAATGGGAATCAGGGGGAAAACTCTCCAGTGGCTGAAGTCACACCTAACACAAAGGAAGATGGTAGTGGTTGTTGGAAGCCAATCATCTCAGCCCCAGGACATTGCTGCAGGAGTTCCTCAGGGCAGTGTCCTAGGCCCAACCATCTTCAGCTGCTTCATCAATGACCTTCCCTCCATCATAAGGTCAGAAGTGGGGATGTTCGCTGATGATTGCACAGTGTTCAGTTCCATTTGCGACCTGTCAGATAATGAAGCAGTCCGTGCCCGCATGCAGCAAGACCTGGACAACATCCAGGCTTGGGCTCATAAGTGGCAAATAACATTCGCACCAGACAAGTGCCAGGCAATGACCATCTCCAACAAGAGAGAGTCTAACCACCTCCCCTTGACATTCAACGGCATTACCATCGCCGAATCTCCCACCATCAACATCCTGGGGGTCACCATTGACCAGAAACTTAACTGGACCAGCCACATAAACGCTGTGGCTACAACAGCAGGTCAGAGGCTGGGTATTCTGTGGCGAGTGACTCACCTCCTGACTCCCCAAAGCCTTTCCACCATCTAAAAGGCACAAGTCAGGAGTGTGATGGAATACTCTCCACTTGCCTGGATGAGTGCAGCTCCAACAACACTCAAGAAGCTTGACACCATCCAGGACAAAGCAGCCACTTGATTGGCACCCCATCCACCACCATAAACATTCACTCCCTTCACCACCGGCGCACTGTGGCTGCAGTATGTACCATCCACAGGATGCACTGCAGCAACTCGCCAAGGCTTCTTCGACAGCACCTCCCCAACCCCCGACCTCTACCACCTAGAAGGACAAGAGCAGTAGGCACATGGGAACAACACCACCTGCACGTTCCCCTCCAAGTCACACACCATCCCGATTTGGAAATATATCGCCGTTCCTTCATTGTCGCTGGGTCAAAATCCTGGAACTTCCTTCTTAACAGCACTGTGGGAGAACCTTCACCACACGGACTGCAGCGGTTCAAGAAGGCAGCTCACCACCACCTTCTCAAGGGCAATTAGGGATGGGCAATAAATGCCGGCCTCGCCAGCGACGCCCACATCCCATGAACAATTTTTTTTTAAATGCAGCAGAAATTAAAAAGGCGGGTGTTGATCAGCCCCTCGATTTAATTAATCCATTGATCTTGCCTGTGGCACGTCATCCCTTTCCGTTACTATGCTACTTATCACTGTGAAATAATAGGTCACATTGTTCGATGTGTAGGTTTAATTAATTGTACAGCCCAAGTAATTCAATTGCCTCAGTTTAATCAATAACAGTGGGTAGAGTTGGCCAAGAAGGCTGATCGAGTTGGCAGACCTTTGCATCTCAGTTCTAAAAACACAAATCCCACAACAATAGTAGCACAATGAAGCCAGACATCAATGCTTGGCAATGTACAGCTGCTGAATCAGAACACTGGTGCTACCAATAGACATTCCCACTTTCCAGCACCTTTACCCGTCTTAGCACAGAGCGAAATATCAGAAAATCAAATCCTGTCAAAACACAACTCAGACTGGAGAAGGTGCAAAAAAGATTTACTAGGATGATACCAGAACTGAGAAGTTATAACGATCCGGAAAGATTGAATCGGCCGGGGCTCTTTTCTCTCAAAAAGAGAATGCTGAGGGATGACCTGATGGAGGTCTTTAAAATTATGAAGGGGTTTGCTAGGGTAGACGTAGAGAAGATGTTTTCACTTGTGGGGGAGTCCAAAACTAGAGGCCATAAATATAAGATAGTCACTAATAAATCCAATAGCAAATTCAGTAGAAACTGGTTCCTGAAGGTGGGGCAGGCCTGACTCATCTGAGTCACAAACAGTAGAAAAACAGGGGCCTGTTACTGCTAACCGAGCACGGAGTGCAGCGGAGCACAGAGTGAACACTTCAGAGTTTGGTGAGTGTGGGAGTTCGGTGAAGTGGGGGAAGGAGGTGCTGCTTTGCCTTGCTTTTCCTAACTTTTTCCCCAGAGTGGCAGTGGACCTGAGAGTAGAAGACTGAGAGTGGGGATAGAAGCAGCAGCAGACCTGCAACAAGAAACAACTACCGTGCGACGTCGCAGGTGAGGCAGGAGAGTCCGAGAGGTGAGGACAGTATAAAAGGAGAGACCGGAAGCGGGAGGAGAGTCCGAGAGGTGAACGCAGTGTAAATCTATGGCAAGTCATGTCAGCAGAGCTCGCACCGTGATATGCTCCTCCTGCATTATGTGGGAAGTCATGGACACTACCAGTGTCCCTGGCGACCATGTGTGCAGGAAGTGTGTCCAGCTGCAGCTACTGGCAAACCGCATTTCGGAGCTGGAGCTGCGGGTGGATTCACTGTGGAGCATCCGCGATGCTGAGACTATCGTGGATAGCACGTTCAGTGAGGTGGTCACACCGCAGGTAAAGATTACGCAGGCAGAAAGAAAATGGGTGACCGCCAGGCAGAGTAAAAGGACTCGGCAGGTAGAGCAGGAGTGCCCTGGGGCCATCTCCCTCTCAAACAGATATTCTGCTTTGGATACTATTGGGGGAGATGGCTTATCAGGGGAAAGCAGCAAGAGCCAGGTTCGGGGCACCACGGGTGGCTCTGCTGCACAGGAGGGGAGGAAGAAGAGTGGCAGGGCTATAGTGATAGGGGATTCAATTGTAAGGGGAACAGATAGGCGTTTCTGCGGCCGCAAACATGACTCCAGGATGGTATGTTGCCTCCCTGGTGCTACGGTCAAGGATGTCACGGAGCGGCTGCAGGGCATTCTGGAGGGAGAGGGTGAACAGCCAGTAGTCGTGGTCCATATCGGTACCAATGACATAGGTAAAAAAAGGGATGAGGTCCTGCAAGGTGAATTCAAGGAGTTAGGAGATAAATTAAAAAGCAGGACCTCAAAGGTAGTAATCTCAGGATTACTACCAGTGCTACGTGCTAGTGAGTATAGGAACAGGAGACTAGACAGGATGAATGCGTGGCTGCAGGGATGGTGTAGGAGGGAGGGATTTAGATTCCTGGGACATTGGGACTGGTTCTGGGGAAGGTGGGACCTGTACAAGCGGGATGGGTTACACCCGAGCAGGACCGGGACCAATGTCCTCGCGGGGGTGTTTGCTAGTGCTGTTGGGGAAGGTTTAAACTAGAGTGGCAGGGGGATGGGAACCTGAGCGGGGAGTCAGAAGGGAATAAAGTTGAGAGCAGCAAGAGAGGGGAAGACCCAGGGGAAATTTACAATACAAATAGTACGAACAGTTGTTCAAGAACAAGTGAAAGGGAAAAGCGTAGAGCAGCAGAGAGAAAGTGTACTTTAGACACTACAGGTAAAGTGAAAACTAGAAGGCGTAAGGCGATTAACTCAGCATCAAAGCTGAAGGTCAGGCTAGGGTGTGTGGCCCAACTAAGAGTTCTATATACAAATGCACGGAGTATAAGGAACAAATTAAATGAACTACAGGTTCAAATTCAATATGACATGATAGCTATTACTGAGACATGGCTGCAGGATGGTCAGGATTGGGAACTAAATATACCGGGTTATAAAGTCTACAGGAGAGATAGGGAAAATGGAAGAGGGGGAGGAGTAGCCTTAGTGATTAGAGATTAAATCAATTCAATGATAAAGGAGGATATAACGAGAGGTAAGCAGCCAACAGAGACCTTATGGGTTGAATTGAGAAATAGGAAAGGATCTAAGACTATAGTGGGAGTTGTGTATAGGACCCCTGGCAGCAGCTCTGAAGTGCTAGATTGTATAAATGCAGAGATTAGACAAGCATGTTAGAAAGGCATAGTGGTCTTAATGGGGGACTTTAACCTTCACATAGATTGGGGAAAGCAGACTAGCAACTGTGAGAAAGGTAGTGAATTTCTTGAGTGTGTCCGGGATAGTTTTCTACAGCAGTATGTCCTAGAGGCAACAAGGGGGCAAGCCATACTAGATTTAGTAATGAGTAATGAACCAGATTTAGTTAACAGCTTAACTGTGCGTGAACATCTATCCAATAGTGATCATAACATGATCGAGTTCAATGTAGTGTTTGAAAGGGAAAAAAGTGAGTCAGCTGCTCAGATTCTAGACTTGGGTAAGGCCGACTTAAATCGTCGAGCAGAAGTTGATAGCCAAGTTCCGCACCCATGAGGACGGCCTCAACCGGGATCTTGGGTTCATGTCACGCTACACGTAACCCCACCAGCAAAAAGGGGGAAAAAAAGTTATGTGTTTTAATATTCTCTTTCTCTTTCTCTGCCATTTGGGTCTCTTTCTTTCTGTCTGTGTAATTGACACAATGTATATCCAGTGTACTGGGACGTGCTGTTCTCCGTGACTGGCCTGTTTGAACAACAACGACACCTTTTGATTGGTGTGATGCTGTCCTAGCCTAATATAAGATATGCGATTTGAGAATCTTTCACTCATTCACCTGACGAAGGGGATAATCTCCGAAAGCTTGTGATTTTAAAATAAAATTGTTGGACTATAACCTGGTGTTGTAAGATTCCTTACATTTGTCCACCCCAGTCCATCACCGGCATCTCCACATCAATGGGATGAGACAGAGACTGTCCACAGTAAACTGGGCAAATCTATTAATGGGTAAAACGACTGATGATCAGTGGGAAATGTTTAAAGAAACATTTAACGTGATACAGAATCGGTTTATACCCCTGAGGGGCAAGAACTCTACTTGCCAAAAAAACAGCCATGGACAACTAAAGAGGTCAGGGACAGTATAAGACATAAGGAAAGGGCATACAAAAAGGCAAAAAATGGCACAGATCCTGGCGAATGGGAAAGATACAAAGATCAACAAAGGGTCACAAAACAGATAGTAAGGGCTACAAAAAGAGAGTATGAAAAGAAACTTGCAAGGGATATCAAAACCAATACGAAGAACTTTTATAGTTATATTAGGAAAAAGAGGGTGGTCAGGAGCAGTGTTGGCCCCTTAAAAACTGAAAGTGGGGAGACTGTCATTGAGAATGGGGAAATGGCGGACATGTTGAATAATTACTTTACGTCAGTATTTACAGTAGAAAAAGAGGATAGCATGCCGGAAATGCCAAGAAAACTAATATTGAATCGGGGACAGGGACATAAGTAAAGCAACCGTAATGAAGAAAATAATAGCACTAAAGAGTGACAAATCCCCAGGACCAGATGGTTTCCATCCCAGGGTTTTAAAGGAAGTAGGTGAGCACATTGCAGATGCCCTAACTATAATCTTTCAAAGTTTTCTAGATTCAGGAACTGTCCCTCTAGATTGGAAAATTGCATATGTCACTCCACTTTTTAAGAAAGGAGAGGGAGGGAAACAGGGAATTATAGACCAGTTAGCCTAACATCTGTTGTGGGGAAATTGCTGGAGTCTATAATTAAGGATAGGGTGACTGAACACCTTGAGAATTTTCAGTTAATCAGGGAGAGCCAGCATGGATTTGTGAAAGGTAGGTCATGCCTGACAAACCTGATTGAATTTTTTGAAGAGGTGACTAAAGTAGTGGTCGGGGAATGTCAATGGATGTTATTTATATGGATTTCCAGAAGGCATTTGATAAGGTCCCACATAAGAGACTGTTAGCTAAGTTAGAAGCCTATGGAATCAAGGGAAAAGTATGGACTTGGTTAGGAAATTGGCTGAGCGAAAGGCGACAGAGAGTAGGGATAATGGGTAAGTATTCACATTGGCAGGAAGTGACTAGTGGAGTCCCGCAGGGATCTGTCTTGGGGCCTCAATTATTCACAATATTTATTAACGACTTAGATGAAGGCATAGAAAGTCTCATATCTAAGTTTGCCAATGACACAAAGATTGGTGGCATTGTAAGCAGTGTAGATGAAAACATAAAATTACAAAGCGATATTGATAGATTAGGTGAATGGGCAAAACTGTGGCAAATGGAATTCAATGTAGACAAATGTGAGGTCATCCACTTTGGATCAAAAAAGGATA
Source organism: Heptranchias perlo (assembly GCF_035084215.1). Classification (NCBI taxonomy): domain Eukaryota; kingdom Metazoa; phylum Chordata; class Chondrichthyes; order Hexanchiformes; family Hexanchidae; genus Heptranchias; species Heptranchias perlo. The sequence goes on from NC_090352.1 coordinate 3,679,426, forward strand.
GAACAGGGTACTTTCTAAATGGTAAAAAGTTAAAAACAGTGGATGTCCAAAGGGACTTAGGGGTTCAGGTACATCGATCATTGAAGTGTCATGAACAGGTGCAGAAAATAATCAAGAAGGCTAATGGAATGCTGACCTTTATATCTAGAGGACTAGAGTACAAGGGGGCAGAAGCTATGCTGCAGCTATACAAAACCCTGGTTAGACCGCACCTGGAGTACTGTGAGCAGTTCTGGGCACCGCACCTTTGGAAGGACATATTGGCCTTGGAGGGAGTGCAGCGTAGGTTTACTAGAATGATACCCGGACTTCAAGGGTTAAGTTCCAAGGAGAGATTACACAAATTGGGGTTGTATTCTCTGGAGTTTCGAAGGTTAAGGGGTGATCTGATCGAAGTTTATAAGATATTAAGGGGAACGGATAGGGTGGATAGAGAGAAACTATTTCCGCTGGTTGGGGATTCTAGGAGTAGGGGGCACAGTCTAAAAGTTAGAGCCAGACCTTTCAGGAGTGAGATTAGAAAACATTTCTGCACACAAAGGGTGGTAGAAGTTTGGAACTCTCTTCTGCAAATGGCAATTGATACTCGCTCAATTGCTAAATTTAAATCTGAGATAGATAGCTTTTTGGCAACCAAAGGTATTAAGGGATATGGGCCAAAGGCAGGTATATGGAGTTAGATCACAGATCAGCCATGATCTTATCAAATGGCGGAGCAGGCACGAGGGGCTGAATGGCCTACTCCTGTTCCTATGTTCTTTACCCAGAGAGTGGTTAGAATACTACATGGGGTGGTTGAGGCAATTAGCATGGAAATTCTATGTCATTCTACGTAATCCCATGTAAGGCACTTCAATCTCTCAGATAGTTTCTGTGCAATTCCGATTTGAATATTCCAACAGACTGGTATTTCAGGTTTGGCAGGAAAATGGCAGCTGCGTTTTACAACCTCATTTGACCGGTTATGTGTGAATTTATTTATGGTCTGGTACGTCTATCAGTACAGGGTTGGAAGTACAAGTCTCGGTGCCACACCCCAGTCACATTACAGCACTGACCTGAAGGCAGAGCTGAGATATAAACGAGGCATCACACCAAGCTTTCAGAACATCTCGCCAGTGGGAACAAAATGGAGCCGGCATCAAAGGGAAGGTGTAACTCCTTAACACACATGGGGGTAAATATGTGCAATAACTCAGCCAGGGAGGGTATCAGAGGGAAAGGGAGGTAGGAAGTCAATGACATTTGGGACTGACCCAATGGATGGAGATGGGCATTTCCAGTCCTGTATAGTCCTATCTCCCTTAAGTAATTGGCCAATATTGGGGGGGGGCGGGGAGGACGAATTTAAATACATGATGTATCATTGGGTAACCACGACTCCTAGAGGTTTACTTGATTGCCTGAGAGAGCCGGGGAAGAATTTCCCCAAGTTTTTCCCGAAATTGGCTCCAGTTGTTTTGCGGTGAGTGTTTGGGGAGGACGGAGCCTGAGGTTGCACAACCTGATGGACAGAGTGAGCAATAAAAGGCCTGAGCCCTTCTTCACCTTCCAGCCTGTATGTTTCGATATTAAGCTGCCGGCCCTGTTACTCAGCCAACGCCGCTATCTTGCTCAGTCCATGAGCCTGCCAGTACGGCCCAGCAGCACAGGCTTCACACTGCTGGGTTGTGAGGACATTGGGGACGGTCTGAGGCCAGAATTATAATGTCATAAGCGCAACTTAGGAGCAACTGTGTCTACACAAGTTTACCATTAGTTGAGGGCTCTGAACAGCCCGGAATCTCAATCCGAGGCGGGTTTGGAAAGGGCTGCGGTTCTGCTGGGCAAATGGATTAATGATTCTCTTTGTAGCCTGCACATGGTCTTGTTCTCATCTGGGCCATTGGGAGAGGGAAGGAGAGGTAGAGAGACAGTACCTCATGTTAGCCAAAGACCGAGAAGAGCTAGGCTTAGACTGTACTCTTGCAGCTGATTATGTAGCGATAAGAGGAGCATTTGGAGCTGACTTAGGGTTTAATGTTTCGCACTACACCTTTCCCAGTGATCTATCTTTCCACTTCAGTGAGTGTTACTTATTCACACTTGAATAATTGACCATCGATTGAGACTCATTTAAAAGTGACACAGTAAATGGACCTGCTGTAATGAATTATTAGCACCCATTATATCACTATTGTTAAATAAAATAACTTGGGTTTAGTAACTACTGAAGAGTAAATCAGGATCTGTCATTTTTAATCTATGAGAGAGTTCAGTTTAGGTCCATAAAATCCACAATCGGAAAATGTCAGTGAAATGTTTGTAATTCAGAAGATGCTGGTCTCAGCTCCCAATCCTGATGGATTTATGTTTTTCTATTCGCTCGATTCCCACCAGAGTTCTGAGACGAGATACTGAGCGGTGTCATTTGCATTGTCCTAATTATTTATCCCTAATTGAGAAAGCGCCCCTGGGCTGGAAGACGGGCTATATAGGGACTGCATGGACCATTTAAGAACAGATTACTCATTCCGAGGGGAAAAGGAACAGATGCACCTGTGCAAATCATGGGACAATTTCAGTCGTTGATTCATGGCTGATGTTATCAAACCTCGTCTTATTCACTAAGAACAGTCTTGCCCAGGCTGTGTTCCAGTGTTGGTCATAAAGATATTTTAATCGTAATCGATCCAAAGCAAGAACAATGGGGTGCTTTTATGCTTTTTCTGAAAATATCCCACTTAATTTGCTTGAAGCTAGGGTAAGAATACAAGTTATCTCTACAAGTAAAGGTCATAGTTCATAGGTCTCAAATCACAAATATTCTGCTTGCCGTTTCTTACGCCACCTCCCTCACTACATGCCCTAGCTCACACCCTGGTTTGAAATTCCTCCCATCACACACACACACCTAGCACACTGCTTCGATCACTAAATGTAAAACAGATCAGCAAAATCCCTGGAGAAATGGCACAAATGGCTAAAAACAACTGTTAACTCTTGGGATTCCATCGATTTCCAACCAAAGTTACAGATGGAGATCGAGAGAACCTCACGCATATTCAGGGCTATTGTGTCAAATGTGAATTACCAGGACCTGGGAAAACTTAAATACTGCGCTACTTTTGGTAATAACTCTTCGCTGCCACTAATATGCACATGGAAGGAAAAACAGAGGAGACAAAAAATAAGAGTGGACTGATACATCTTTGGAGTCAGCACGTGGATTGTGACTAGAACATCCAATAAGTTCCCAATCAAATGGTAACTGTTCATTGAACCAGGATAATGACCAACACCACTCCTCAACCTCCAACATTTTCAGGAGAGTGAACCTGTCACCTGCTGGAGGTGAGTCTACCTCTAGTGTGAACCTGCTGGAGGTGAGCCTACCTCTAGTGTGAACCTGCTGGAGGTGAGTCTATCTCTAGTGTGAACCTGCTGGAGGTGAGTCTATCTCTAGTGTGAACCTGCTGGAGGTGAGTCTACCTCTAGTGTGACTCTGCTGGAGGTGAGTCTACCTCGAGTGTGACTCTGCTGGAGGTGAGTCTACCTCTAGTGTGAACCTGCTGGAGGTGAGTCTACCTCTAGTGTGACTCTGCTGGAGGTGAGTCTACCTCTAGTGTGACTCTGCTGGAGGTGAGTCTACCTCTAGTGTGACTCTGCTCGAAATGAGTCTACCTCTAGTGTGAACCTGCTGGAGGTGAGTCTATCTCTAGTGTGAACCTGCTGGAGGTGAGTCTACCTCTAGTGTGACTCTGCTGGAGGTGAGTCTACCTCTAGTGTGACTCTGCTGGAGGTGAGTCTACCTCTAGTGTGACTCTGCTGGAGGTGAGTCTACCTCTAGTGTGAACCTGCTGGAGGTGAGTCTACCTCTATTGTGACTCTGCTGGAGGTGAGTCTACCTCTAGTGTGACTCTGCTGGAGGTGAGTCTACCTCTAGTGTGACTCTGCTGGAGGTGAGTCTACCTCTAGTGTGACTCTGCTCGAAATGAGTCTACCTCTAGTGTGAACCTGCTGGAGGTGAGTCTACCTCTAGTGTGAACCTGCTGGAGGTGAGTCTACCTCTAGTGTGACTCTGCTCGAAATGAGTCTACCTCTAGTGTGAACCTGCTGGAGGAGAGCCTACCTCTAGTGTGAACCTGCTGGAGGAGAGCCTACCTCTAGTGTGAATTTGCTGGAGGAGAGCCTACCTCTGGTGTGAGCCTGCTGGAGGAGAGTCTTACCTCTAGTGTGAACCTGCTGGAGGAGAGTCTTACCTCTAGTGTGAACCTGCTGGAGGAGAGTCTTACCTCTTGTGTGAGCCTGCTGGAGGTGAGCCTACCTCTAGTGTGAATTTGCTGGAAATGAGCCTACCTCTGGTGTGAACCTGCTGGAGGTGAGTCTACCTCTAGTGTGAACTTGCTGGAAATGAGCCTACCTCTAGTGTGAACCTGCTGGAGGTGAGTCTACCTCTAGTGTGACTCTGCTGGAGGTGAGTCTACCTCTAGTGTGAACCTGCTGGAGGTGAGTCTACCTCTAGTGTGACTCTGCTGGAGGTGAGTCTACCTCTAGTGTGACTCTGCTGGAGGTGAGTCTACCTCTAGTGTGACTCTGCTCGAAATGAGTCTACCTCTAGTGTGACTCTGCTGGAGGTGAGTCTACCTCTAGTGTGACTCTGCTGGAGGTGAGTCTACCTCTAGTGTGACTCTGCTGGAGGTGAGTCTACCTCTAGTGTGAACCTGCTGGAGGTGAGTCTACCTCTATTGTGACTCTGCTGGAGGTGAGTCTACCTCTAGTGTGACTCTGCTGGAGGTGAGTCTACCTCTAGTGTGACTCTGCTGGAGGTGAGTCTACCTCTAGTGTGACTCTGCTCGAAATGAGTCTACCTCTAGTGTGAACCTGCTGGAGGTGAGTCTACCTCTAGTGTGAACCTGCTGGAGGTGAGTCTACCTCTAGTGTGACTCTGCTCGAAATGAGTCTACCTCTAGTGTGAACCTGCTGGAGGAGAGCCTACCTCTAGTGTGAACCTCCTGGAGGAGAGCCTACCTCTAGTGTGAATTTGCTGGAGGAGAGCCTACCTCTGGTGTGAGCCTGCTGGAGGAGAGTCTTACCTCTAGTGTGAACCTGCTGGAGGAGAGTCTTACCTCTAGTGTGAACCTGCTGGAGGAGAGTCTTACCTCTTGTGTGAGCCTGCTGGAGGTGAGCCTACCTCTAGTGTGAATTTGCTGGAAATGAGCCTACCTCTAGTGTGAACCTGCTGGAGGAGAGCCTACCTCTGGTGTGAACCTGCTGGAGGTGAGTCTACCTCTGGTGTGAACCTGCTGGAGGAGAGCCTACCTCTGGTGTGAACCTGCTGGAGGTGAACGGACTTCTAGTGTCTGGAGTTCACACCAGAGTTATGCACCATCTGGTAATCTTGTACTCCCACACTGCCTTGTGTGGCAATGTCGACATTTTAAGCACTTTAGATGCTCATTCCTTGCTACTCATCCATAAAGTGTTGTACATGTTTGCTTTATTATGTCATAATAATAAAACTGGAAATATTACAGCTTACCAAAGGTTTGTTGAACCTATGCTATCATCTGTTACTTTAACATTGAGCATAAGTTGTAGCAACTTCACCGAGCCAGAAAAGTCTCAAAATGTAGAAGAATGTTGGTAATGAGGCAAAGACCTTGGACAGAAGAGGCCTAGCAAGGTTTGCTTACATTTATCGAAGAGGTTTTGTTACAATCTGCAATGTTTTGATTACTTTCATCTTCTTTGTGCCCCGTGGGTCAGTTACTTTGATGAAGAGTCTGTTTAAAGTCTGGGAGTAAAACAGTTTATAGAACTGGATGGAAACTTTGTCAACTCTTACCAAGTTACCTCCAGAACAAGGAGAGGGATGGGACTGTACCTTGGTGTGAGCTACACAAATTGGGATAGGTAACCTTAATGGGTGCAGTCAGTAGGGCTAAAGGACCCATCGGTGTGGGGTGGATGCAGTCTGTAGGGGTGAAAGATGATCTTTCTTCTGGTTTTTTGCTCGCAGCAGTGTCTGGGAGATTGATCTTTAATTCCTGGGCACTCTAGGGCAACCCTATACCGATACCCGTTACCACACTGGTAGTTTCAGTTAATAGGTTGTACAGTCTGGGAGCCAGAGTAGGTAATAAATTGTTGCAATATATGGTTTTCAGAATTCTGGCAGTAAGAAAGCAGTCCCTGTACTGCCAGCAACTGAATACATTTGGATACGAAAAAGTACAAAATAAGAAAAATGTATGCACCTGTTTTGTATCCCACAATAGTGATCCAAAGCTTAGTGAGGGAATTGCCCATCACAGTGTACAAAACGCTACATAAAGTCTTTTTCTGACACAAAAATTGTAACAGTTGAGGAGAAGAATCTTGTACATTTTTCTCAATTTGTTTGAGAATGGAGGAACTCATTCCAGTCAATACCATTTTAAGTGTTAGTTTGGCTCAGTCGGTAGCACTCTCACCTCTGAGGCAGAAGGTTGTGGGTTCAAGTCCCACTCGAGACTTGAGCACATAATCTAGACTGACACTTCGGTGCTGTACTGAGGGAGTGCTGCACTGTCAGAGGTGCTGTCTTTCGGATAAGATGTTAAACAGAGGCCCCGTCTGCCCGCTCAGGTGGACATAAAAGGTACCATTCAAAAAAGAGTGGGGTAGTTCTCCCTCAGCCAACATCACTGAAACATTATCCTGGTCATTTATTTCATTGCTGATTGTGGGATCTTGCTATGCATAAATTGGCTGCCGTGTTTCCTAAATTACAACAGTGACTATATTTCAAAAGCACTTCATTGGCTGTGAAGTGCTTTAGGACGTCCTGAAATGCAAGTTCTTTTTCTTCCTGCTGTGAATTCTACTTTAGACAAGCTAGGAAGGAGACGAGATGATCTGCTGTTACAGGGTGTGAAAGTGTAGAATTTACTTAAATGGAAAAAGACAAATGGTTATATGAGCAAAATAAAAACAATGATCCCATTCTGCACCGTGAAAATAATCCATGCACTGCTCAACAATCATTTAACATGCCAGGATATAGGGCAACTAAGGCCCAGCAATACCATTGAGATTCTGGACTGGAGTAGCTTTTCTTATGTTCATGCACCATAACTGCACAATTAACCTCGCCCCCTTACCCAGCCAATGGTGAGTACAGCCTAGGCTCAACAGGTATATACACCTGTATTTCCGTGTAGTAGCAGGGCAGGGCTACCACTCGCCCCTCCAACCCCCACCCATTTTCCTGTGTCAGGGGCCATTGTGGATGCATGGGTGGTCTCCTGGTGGGACTCCTGCCACCAAGAGGGAGCCTGCTGCAGTGGGGCCAGGAAATTCTTGCAATGCTATTGCAGGACCGCTCCTGCAACGCCTGAAGAGATGGGGCCGGGTTAAAGGGCCGAAGAGGGCCTCATAGAGGAAAGGTGGAAAATGGTTTTTAGGCCTCGGCTAATAAAGGGGCCTAAAGAGGTACTTTTTTGGGGGTTTGTATAGAGGGAGGGGAGACCAATACCATTACCCCGGGCTTACTGCCACTTTCCACCAGGCAGTCCTTGGGAGTGGCAATAACAGGCACAAATAGAGATGCCAACCCTCCAGAATTGTCCTGGAGTTTCCAGGAATGAGTGGTTAATCTCCAGGACACAGCAGTGCACAACCCAGGAGAAAAATCATAGGGGCATTAAAAAAATATTGTGTGTTTTTTTCATTGTCTTTGTACACTTTTGTTTATTATAAAAATATTGGACATGGTTAGTGGGGGGGGTTGGGAGTGGGATTTTGACCCAGCGATGATGAAGGAACGGCCAATATATGTTCAAGTCAGAATGGTGTGTAAGTTGGAGGGGAACTTGGAGGTGATTGTGTTCCCTTGCACCTGCTGCCCTTGTCCTACTGGATGGTGGTCACATGTTTCCATGTGGTTCCATGTGACGTAACGTTACATGAGCTAATTCCATGGCAGTGCATCACTGCTGTGGGCTAGTTCCCTTTGACTACCAAGTGACCATGGTGTAGGCCTGTATCTGAATGCAGTGCCATTGGGCATGGTTTGTCTTGGTGATGACTGCAGCGATTCTGTATTCATTGTCACTCACCATCTCACCTCGACACGAGAGCAGGAAACAGACAAAATCCTCAGCTCGTTGATTATTAATGGGGTTTAGGCAAAAATAATTGTCCAAATTATTTTAGACCTATTGCTCCCGAAAGACTTGCTGACGTTAATGCCATTGGGAAAAGTTGGCCTGATTTACTCTAGGGGACTGCTGACTCTGAAAGAAGTGGGACAATGGTTAATTAAAGGTCTCTTTTAATCCACTCCATTCATCATTGTTCTCGACAGCCTGCTTGTACACACAAGGTACCTGCTGATCAATATGTCACTTTTAGAATCAATTAACTTTTACTGACATTCAGCTGGGATTTATGTTCTCCTTAAAAAGTCTCCGTTAAGTGAGGAAGGGATACTGTACAGAAATTTCTCAATCCATGTAGAGCAGCAAAGTAATTGCAATGTACTTAGATATGGATTAGAGCCTGTCGGTGTATTTGGACAGAGTCCTAACACAGGCGTGCAGTTCTGTTACTCGGGTACAAGCTGCACAGATCAAAGGTAATCGCTAAGGTCACTTTTGCGCTCAAAGTCCATTGGTTTCATACAACGTAGTATGCACTGCAGGGCCGAGCTTCGGAATGGGTATGAGATGACCCAGAGGGATCGTTCTTCACTACAAGAATCACTTCAAAGTGGCAATCATACCAGAATCTGTCAGAAAGCAGCCAGCTAGGTCGGTAGGACTATAACCAATAAATATTCTGTCATCACACTCATGTTAAATTAATTACCCTGTTAAAATAAAAAAGACGCAGTAATGGAGCAACACTGGGGACAGCTCAAAACTAAAATGTCTAACTCTAGACGTCTCCCTCTAGGCACAAAATGAGTATTTCAGACAGATTTGGGTCTTCTTGGTCCGTCTAACTCATAAGAAGCCATTGGAAATTGAAAGTGTCACCCTAATGCATTTGGAGCACTTTCTGAGATAGATTTGAGGCCCAGTGCTGTGACGGAGAAAGAGCTCTGTGAGCCACTGTGTACATACCCGAGAAATGTTTGATGCCTGGGAGTAAAACATACTGCTTCCCAGTCCAGTCATTCCCTGCTTCCTGTGAAACACAGGCAGTCCTGCATGCATTTCTGGTGCTGCCACCATTTTATAGGTTTAACTATCGAGCTTGCTCCTCGTTCCACTGACCCACTCCAGAGACTTCAGCTCATACTCCAGTGCAGTTCCCAGGGAGTGCTGCACTGTCAGAGGTGCTGTCTTTCCAATGAGACATTAAACCGAGGCTTGGTCGCCCTGATCAGGCGGATATAGAAGAACCCAGGGCATTATTTGAAGAAGAGCAGGGGAGTTCTTGGTGTCCTGGCCAACATATATCCCTCAAATGCCACCACAAAAGCAGATTAACAGGTCATTATCACATTGCTGTGGGAAAATTGGTTGCAGTATTTGCCTATAAATTGACAGTGACTATACTTCAAAGTAATTAATTGGCTGTGAAGGTGCTGTGGGACGGCCTGAGGTTGTGAAAGGCGTTATATAAAAGCAAGTTCATTCTTCCTCTTAAATGTAAAACTCTCAGCAGTAGAATTGACCGGCGATAGGTGAGAACCCTTTAAATGGCAAGAGCCGAATGGTGAGTGGTAGCCTCCTCATCTGCTCATCCTGATTGAATGCACACAATGAAAGGGGTCGTGTCGTCTTGCAAAAGAATCTGCCGAGAAAAAAAAATCCACGAGCAAAAATCCAAAATGTTATTGGCATTCTCTAGCCAATAAACATTCAGGCACTTTTGCCAAAGTAATTAGGCGTTCCAACATGATTGGTGAACGCCTCCTCAGTCCTGGACCTCCTAAGTTGTTTGCGTGGGCAAATTCTTCTGGTTCACACACTTGTGCTGGGACACAAAGCCAGCAGGCCTCGGGCCTGAACCCTGCACCAAGGTGCATCAGTCACCGTGGTTACAGGTGTAAATCTGAAATTAGTCACCAGCCCCCAAAAGAGATCAGATATGTTTCAAATTTTCCACGAGCTGCTTCCAGCAAGAAGCCATTCAGCTCGGTGTCACCCCAAACCCCCCCACTCCCCCAACATCAACTGTAAACCCCTCCCTCTGAGCTCTGCAATGGTCACTATTCCGATCATTCTGAATCGCCCCAAAGCACCGTTCATTTCACACACGAGGCGTTCTGGAATCAGTCCGGGGGTGGAACAGGGTCTGTGCTCACAGAGGCAGGAGTTTAAATTACTAACCTGTCATCTGAAATGATGTGACTTTAACATAATTACAAGAATGAGTAACACAGTATATGCACGATCATTAAGTGCGGCCTGTCACTGTATAATCAAATGTCATCGATCAATCCTACGAGGTGCGCTGCCAAACATTAGCACATCGTAAATCAGGGCAGAGGCTAATTATACACTCCCGCTAGAAAGAATTAAGAGAGATGAAGGAACCTAACATGTTTGTCATTTGCACCTTTTGCAATGTTTAAATTCAGTGAAATTAGGAAGTCATGTTTTATTACAGCTTTTAAACGGGGACCGTAAGCTGTGTACAGAATCTACTTTATTCCCTTTACTTCACTCTACAAATGGCTCTCCCATTACATTAGCAGGGCACATGGAGTGGAGGGGTTGCCAATCCTCCAGGATTGTCCTGGAGTCTAGAGGAATTAAAGATTAATCTCCAGGACTTTGCCGAGAGTTTGTTTGTTGATTTTCCTGTGGGGTAATGCCAGGTTTTTTGCCCCAGACAGCTAGCTCGAGGCAGGCGATGAGGCGAATGGTCAGCGTGGAGCCAGGTCCTACAGAACGTTGCTGCGCCAATGGCATCCAGGACCGGACCACCCTTCAAAAAGGAAGGGTGGAGGCCGGGAGAGAGCAGCCGTACTATAACTTCAGCCTTTTGATTGAGATTGCACAGCCCAGGCTTCCCCACTCTAACTGACTGACCCTGACTCCTCCAGCCAGCAGGGGGCGGTTGAGGCCGAAGGTTTCTCTGCAGCTGCTGCCCCACGATTGGCTGGCGACAGCTCGCTTTACAGTAGGGCAGGCTTGAGCTCACGATTCCGTTCTATCTATTTACTAAAAAGATGTTTACACAGGATGTCCAAGCTTGGCCAGTAAAGCTCGTTTACAGTGGGTTCCTGTCCAAGGCCACAACACACTGCTCCGCAGTACGATACAAATCAACACGGGACAGTAGCTTTTCAATCTCCTTTGATCAACGTCGTTATCATTTGCATCCACTGACTGTGGTCGCTGGACATGCACTAAAAGAACTTGCATTTATATAGCGCCTTTCACGACCTTGATGACGTCCCTAAGCGCCTCACAGCCAATGAAGTACTTTTGAAGTGTAGTCACCGTGGTAATGCAGGGAAACAGGGCAGCCCGATTTGCGCACAGCAAGATCCCACCAAATGCAATCGGAAAAATGACCAGATACTGATGGGGACTGTGGGACTCCTCACCTCCCTCAGTCTTTTCTTCGACCTACGAGCTTTTGAAACTTCAGTTTGGCCACAGCTAACCGTTACTGCATGATTCATACTCACTGCCTTCCCTCCCACTCTTTTCAACTGTGGTAGTGTTCTGCACTGTCAGCCGAGGCCCTTCACCTAACTTCATCAATTCAAAAACCATTATATCGCCCTCCTGTGTTTGAAAGAAGCTTTTGTAACGTTTCATTTTCTCATTACAGCCAGTCAGATATCTTCACTGTGAGTTATGGAAGTCATGATGTGGAGATGCCGGTGATGGACTGGGGTTGACAATTGTAAACAATTTTACAACACCAAGTTATAGTCCAGCGATTTTATTTTAAATTCACAAGCTTTCGGAGGCTACCTCCTTCGTCAGGTGAACGATGTGAAAGTGAGTTATGGTAGGCGGGGAGGGGGGAGGGGTGAAGAGAGTGGGAGAGAGAGACCTGATCTTAGGAAAAGGCATTTCTCGGGGGTAATTAGGAGCTAAATTTATGGGATTTATGTTCATTTACAGTGATGACATATGCCTTCGATGCTGCACAAAGAAAGCAACTTAAGCTTGGTGAGGGTTTTACCTGCAGGTAGAACAGCCCTGTTAAAAATCTGGATCGTATTTTTCTGGAGGCTACAGTCATCGTATGATCACTGCTGCTTCCTGTGGGCAGAGGGAGCGGAATCAGATTTCTCCTCTCCTCCGTTTCATCTACAGACTTGGATGAAAAAAAGTTTTGATCTAAAAGAGGTTTTCAGGCCTCCCTGAAGCAAGATCCATCACTACAGTGTCCTCTCCCCAAGACAAAACCAACACACACAAACACACACCCCTCTCCCTCCCACACACACCCCTCTTTTTGTTGTATTTATATAGGAGGAAATAGAGTAGTTTCCTCTTTATCGCACTTGGGTTCAGTGTCAAATTTTGTTTGATAATCGCTCCTGTGAAGTGCCTTAGGACATTTTACAATGTTAAAGGCGCTATTTAAATGCAATTTGTTGTTGTTGTTGTTGGTGCCAGCAACAAACACTTGCAAATCAGATACAGAACAGCCCACTCCAACAATACACCTCAGCTTCAATCTTAACAAAGTGTTCCCTACAACCGCCATTGTTGCAGCTTAGGGGTTTGCCGGTTCATTCTGGATTACTCTTTTTGTATCAATGGGAGCTGAAGTTGGGGAAAGATTCGTGGTTATATACTGCCAGGTACAGAACATCGCTTATCTGAAACACTATCTTAGCCATCTGACTGCACTCACTCTGTTGGGTTACCAATCACTGGTATAGTGTTCCTCATTCTTTAACTTCAGGTCAACCTTCACTTACAGATGCCATTGGCCATCATCCAAAGCTGGAAGCAAAGCGGGGAAACCACTGGGATATTGTTGCTTCAAGATTAATATGTGGTCCAACCGTTCTACCCCAGCAATGCTTTGCCCACATCCTGCACTAAATCCTGCTCCACTCATATCTCTGTCCTCACCAATCTCCGTTAGCTCCCATCCCCTTCCAAGGTGTTGGATTCAAATCCTCACCCTTGTTTACACATCCCTCCGTGGCCTCACCCCCAACCCTGCAATCTCCTTCAGCCCTACATGCCAGTGTGCATCTTCTGCCTCTGGTCTCCTCTGCATTCTCAATCCATCTTTGGTGGCAGAGCCTTCAGACACCTTGGCTCACACTCTGGAGCTCCGTCCCTAATCCCATTACTTTCCTCCCCACCTTCAGAAGTCTCCAGAAAACCTTCCTCTTCAACCATGCCGCACGTGCACTAATTCTTCTCCTATTGCTCAGTGCCCATTTTCAGCGTGGGCATTTGACTATGCTAATGGTGCTGCAGAAATGGACGTCATCGTGTATAGAGGCGTTACTCAGGCCATTCTGGTGAAATAACTCTATCAGAGACACGAGAGTCAAACTCAATGATCCAAGATGTAACAAGCAAACTAGGGGCAGGAAAAGAGGGATCTTTGTGTGCGGATCGAACTTCTTTTAAAGAATTGAGTAAGAAATCTAGTGTTCAGTTAACCTCCATATATAAATGAATGACTGTATTCTAAGGTGGTACAGAAAAACAGAGGTGCTACTTTCCATGACTTAATGGTGAGGCCAAGTTAAATCACAGCAGTGCCAACATGCTTGTTGTCCTGAGCTGTCAGCTCAAGACAGTAATGATTCATAAAAGCATATAAATTACTCCATGGACCTGGCTCTCAAATAACAAGAGAAATTTATTGTGTGTTGGGAGATGATGTGGACACAGCATGAGCTGGCTGAGCTCTAACATCTCTCCGTGGTTTCCGACCAGTTAAATCATGGACTTTCCAAAGGTTTTGCTCCCCACGTCCAAATGCCTTTTCACCGGTACCTGTTGAGTTAACCCTGCAGGAGACCTGTCATCAATGTGCCCTCACATTCACACCACTAAATCTGGCATTCATCCTGGTAGCATTGCAGGCCCAGTTTTCCATGTGCCTGCTGCCAGGATAAGTGAGCCAGATTCAGCAGTGTAAGTGGGGGCAGCCCTCTGCACGGATACCACTCTTCCACCATCCAAACTAAACAGGAGCATTGCATCTGGAGTGTGTCTCCACAAATTATATTTTTAATGGGCCAGTGTTTGATTAGAAATGTCTTATTCTTACTGCTTTATTGGATCATGATGTGGAGATGCCGGTGATGGACTGGGGTGGACAAATGTAAGGAATCTTACAACACCAGGTTATAGTCCAACAAATTTATTTTAAAATCACAAGCTTTCGGAGATTATCCCCTTCATCTGTTGGACTATAACCTGGTGTTGTAAGATTCCTTACATTTATTGGATCATGGCACATTGTAGGTTATATTACATAGTCAGTTTTTCATGATTCCATTTCTGCCTGTCTTATCCCCAACCCCTCAGCTAGTCACACATTCTTACATTACAAAGGGCATTTATGAGACACAAAGGAAGAAAAGAAGGAATTGCATTTATATAGAACCTTTCATGACCTCAGGATATCCCAAAGTTCTTCACGACCAATGAATTACTTCTGAAGTGCAGTCACTGTTTTAATGTACAAAAACGCTGCAGCCAATTTGTGAACAGCAAGGTCCCACAGACAGAAATAAATAACCAGATAATCTGTTTTAGTGATGTTGGTTGAGGAATAAATATTGGCCAAGACATCGGGAGAATTCCACTGCTCTTTGAATAGTGCCACGGGATCTTTTACATTCACCTGAGAGGGCAGGGGTGGGCTGGGTTTAACGCCTCATCCCAAAGATGGCAACTCCGACAGTGCAGCGCTCCCCCTCCGATAGTGCAGCGCTCCCTCAGCACTGCCCCTCGCACGGTGCAGCGCTCCCTCAGTACTGCCCCTCGCACGGTGCAGCGCTCCCTCAGCACTGCCTCTCCGACAGTGCAGCGCTCCCGCAGCACTGCCCCTCGCACGGTGCAGCGCTCCCTCAGCACTGCCTCTCCGATAGTGCAGCGCTCCCTCAGCACTGCCTCTCCGACAGTGCAGCGCTCCCTCAGCACTGCCTCTCCGACAGTGCAGCGCTCCCTCAGCACTGCCTCTCCGACAGTGCAGCGCTCCCTCAGTACTGCCTCTCCGACAGTGCAGCGCTCCCTCAGCACTGCCTCTCCGACAGTGCAGCGCTCCCTCAGCACTGCCTCTCCGACAGTGCAGCGCTCCCTCAGCACTGCCTCTCCGACAGTGCAGCGCTCCCTCAGTACTGCCTCTCCGACAGTGCAGTGCTCCCTCAGCACTGCCTCTCCGACAGTGCAGCGCTCCCGCAGTACTGCCTCTCCGACAGTGCAGCGCTCCCGCAGTACTGCCTCTCCGACAGTGCAGCGCTCCCGCAGTACTGCCTCTCCGACAGTGCAGCGCTCCATCAGCACTGCCTCTCCGACAGTGCAGCGCTCCATCAGTACTGCACTGAATGCCACTATAGCAGAAGAGCCCCGTAACTGACAGCTGCTCTGCCATGACGGCCGGCTCCAGCTCCCAGGTGAGGACTCCCCCACTCCAGTGGTCTTGTCTGTCGCACAGGAATCAGCTCCGAGCTTCTGCTCGATACTTCATCTTAAGTTCAGCAGAAACACGAACCCACCTTATGGTGAACTCTGAGTACAATGTCACACCTCTTTGCTCCGTGGTGTAGTACATTAGCCGGGGGGGGGGGGGTGTGGGGGAGAGGATGATCTGGTCACGTCCGGTCTAGATTCCGAGCCTGGATTACGGTATCTAGTTTCAGAAATGGAAATCAATTTGGCTGCTCCACCACCGCTTCTCAGGGCCATGAAACCCACCGGGGTTAGCGCCTACGTGTAGAACAGCTTGACACTGAAATGTAGTGAGTCAGTTATCAGTACCAGCCGAGAGTGAACTGTGAAGCTTTTACTCATGGTGCACTGTAGGCGTTCCTGTACCCACTTAATAGACAGCTTCAAATTTCTAATGGGAAAATGAGCACTTGGCACTGAGCCATGTTTTCACTTTGCGTGCAAGTCGTGGGCGGGAATAAAGCTTTTAGTGCTTCAGATATCACCTGGATCAGAGTAAAAGTCAATGGAGGACCATTATTCACACTCACTAATCCCACCATGGAGTGCTCAGTTAATGTCACATTGTCGACACTGCACAGGGTACTTGCGGACGAGAACGCAGTCTGATGCTGTGTGACACTTGCACAAACAACTGGGAGATGCTCGCAGACTGACCAGGAGACAGACCGGACAATAAGGAAAGCAATGCCAACCACCAAGGTGTATTGGAAACAGGGTGTAAGTATCTGGGCGCACTACCCGGAGCCCCTGTGACTCACGGATTGAGCACCACCTCACACTAACCTCCTTCCCCACTTCATCTAGCTCTATCAGCATATCCTTCCATTCCTTTCTCCCTCGTGTGTTTATCTAGGTTCCTATCAAATGCATCTATGCTATTTGCCTCAACTACTTCTTGTGGTAGCGAGTTCCACATTCTAACCACTCTCTGAGTAAAGAAGTTTCTCCTGAATTCTTTATTGCATTTATTAGTGACTATCTTATATTTATAGCCCCTCATTCTGGTCTCCCCCGCAAGTGGAAACATCTTCTCTACATCTATCTTTTAAAACCTTTTCATAATCTTAAGGTCACCTCTCAGCCTTCTCTTTTCTAGGGAAAAGATTCCCATCTTTCCTGATAGGTATAACCTCTCAGTTTGGGTGTCATCCTTGTAAATCTTTTCTGCACCTTCTTCAGTGCTTCTATATCCTTTTTATAATATGGAGACCAGAACTGTGCACAATACTGTAAGTGTGATCTAACCTGGGTTCCATACAAGTTTAACATAACTTCTCTGCTTTTAAATTATATCCCTCTAGAAATGAACCCTATGCTTTATATGCTTTTTTTTTCATGGCCTTATTAATCTGGGTCTCTACTTTTAGTGATTTGTGTATCTGTCCCCCTCGAACCCTTTGCTCCTCTATCACATTTAGACTATTATCCAAGGAGTATGTGGCCTCCTTATTCTTCCTACCAAAATGGTACACATTTGATGTAGTGTAGATGGATTTTAGCAAGACTTTTGACAAGGTCCCACATGGCAGACTGGTTAAAAAAGTAAAAACCCATGGGATCCAAGGGAAAGTGGCAAGTTGGATCCTAAATTGGCTCAGTGACAGGAAGCAAAGGGAAATGGTTGATGGGTGTTTTTGTGACTGGAAGGCTGTTTCCAGTGGGTTCCGCAAGGCTCAGTATTAGGTCCCTTGCTTTTTGTGATATATATTAATGATTTGTATTTAAATGTGGGGGGCTTGATCAGGAAGTTTGTGGATGATACAAAAATTGGCCGTGTGGTTGATAGTGAGGAGGAAAGCTGTAGACTGCAGGAAGATATCAATGGACTGGTCAGGTGGGCAGAAAAATGGCAAATGGAGTTCAATCCAGAGAAGTGTGAGGTAATGCATTTGGGGAGGGCAAACAAGGCAAGGGAATACACAATAAATGGGAGGATACTGAGAGGTGTAGAGGAACAAAGGGACCTTGGAGTACATGTCCACAGATCCCTGAAGGTAGCAGGACAGGTCGATGAGGTGGTTAAAAAGGCATACGGGATACTTTCCTTTATTAGCCGAGGCATAGAATATAAGAGCAGGGAGGTTATGCTGGAACTGTATAAAACATTGGTTAGGCCGCAGCTTGAGTACAGTTCTGGTCACCACATTACAGGAAAGATGTGATTGCACTACAGAGGAGATTTACAAGGATGTTGCCAGGACTGGAGAATTTTCGCTATGAGAAAAGATTGGATAGGCTGGGG
Organism: Heptranchias perlo; assembly: GCF_035084215.1. NCBI lineage: Eukaryota > Metazoa > Chordata > Chondrichthyes > Hexanchiformes > Hexanchidae > Heptranchias > Heptranchias perlo. The sequence goes on from NC_090352.1 coordinate 3,697,264, forward strand.
TTGTTCTCTTTGGAACAGAGGAAGCTGAGGGGAGATTTAATTGAGGTATATAAAATTATGACGAGACTAGATCGAGTGGCAAGGGAGGACCTATTTCCCTTAGCAGAGGGGTCAGTCACCAGGAGGCATAGATTTAACATAATAGGTGGAAGGATTAGAGGGAAGCTGAGGAGAAATTTTTTCAACCAGAGGGTGGTGGGGGTCTGGAACTCACTGCCTGAAAGGGTGGTAGAGGCAGAAACCCTCAGCTCATTTAAAAAGTACTTGGATGTGCACTTGAAGTGCCGTAACCTACAGGGCTACGGATCAAGTGCTGGAAAGTGGGATTAAGCTGGATAGCTCTTTTTTGGCTGGCACAGACATGATGGGCCAAATGGCCTCCTCCTGTGCCGTAACTTTCTATGATTCTATGAAGTGCACCACCTCACACTAACCTATATTGAAATTAACTTGCCAATTACACACCCATTCTGCAAGTTTATTAATGTCTTCTTGTATTATGTTGCAGTCTTCCATAGTATAAATATACCCCCCAATTTGGTGTTACCTGCAAATTTTGAAATTGTACTTCCAATTCCCAAGTCCAAATCATTTATGTAAATGGTGAACAACAGTGGTCCCAGTACTGATCCTTGTGGAACATCACTTCCCACCTTTTGCCAGTCTGAGTAACTACTCTTAACCTCTTTTTGTCGTACTCTCCTGTCCTCAGGACATCCCAAAGCATTTTGCAATCGACGATGCTCTTGAAGTGTAGTCACTGTCGTTGTGTAGGGAAAGGCGGCAATATTTGCTTGCGGTGGTTCAGAAACGACACCGCTGGTGCTGGGCGAGGGCAGGAGGAACAAGCCACCTGATCATGTGCCCTCATCAGGTCGATTCTTCTCTGTTTCCCATTGGGCAGCACTGGCACATCTGACGTCTCTCCAACACACCAAAAACTGAGAACAAGCAAGGTTCAGTCGACCCGGGCTGAATTCCACGCAAACCAGAATCGAGCTCAATTGGTTCTTCGGACAGGAATGCAGGCATTAAACCAAAGCTTGGCCTCATTGATCAGTTTCCTCGCCTTCCCTCCTACTCTTTTTGAACCTTGGTGGTCTCCCACACTTGGCCCTTAGCCTTAATCCAATGAAAAATGTACATCTGATTTTTCATTAAGGAGGTGTTTAAGATTTCATAGAAATGGAAGTGAAGTGGTCACTGCTCCTCACAGTAAATCATCGAGATCCCAAAAAGATTCCATCTATTGTACAAGAACCATTGTCATGGTCTCTGGGGAGTGAAATTGCCAAATTACTGGCAAGGCATTCCTGGCTAAATCTGATTTGGTTAGCTCCATCTACCCCTGCCAGCTGTGTGGGTGTTGGGCCCAGAGTGGAACAACCTCTGGTCATATTCTGGTTGCACGCGTGGAGAGTTTCGAGGCTAAAGTGGTGAAAGCAATGGCCTCCTATTCAAAGTTAAAACCCATTCATTTCAATAACTATGCCAGTTCATTTTGACCAGACCATCATGGGGGGGAGGGGTGAAATGCATTAAGTGGGCACTGGGCACATGGGCCAGTGTGGGGCAAAAATTATCAGGAGTCAAATTTTGAAATTACATTTTAATTTGGATACCTGAGGTCCAACTGTTTTTATTAATTGTTCAGAAAGATATATATATATATTTTATAATGTAATTGCACAGTATTTCCAGTATAGCACTGACAGGAGTGTGAATTGATGCACTGGGGTGGGTGACTTGTCGGGGACAGTGTACTTGATAATTTGGTCCCAAGGAATCACCTATTTTTCTGGGATCCTGTAGGGTTGGAGAATTGCAAGTTTGTGGGGCTTTTGGAAATGTAAAGAATGGCATCACACACTCTGGAACTTTTAAAGGTCTAAGAATTCTGGTTAGAGAGGGATGAGGGTAAAGCACTCACTGACCATTCAGGTGTAAAATGTGCCCGTTTTCGTCAGTAGTGGGGGTTGAGGTAACGTTTGCTCCATCACCCCAGCTTTAACAACAAGAACAACAACTTGCATTTCTATTGCCCCTTTAACGTAGTAAAATATCCCAAGGCGCTTCACAGGAGTGGATTCAGACAAGATATGTCACCGAGCCCCGTAAGGAGATATTAGGACAAGTGATCAAAAGTTAGTTTTTAAGGACTATCTTAAAGGTGAGAGGGTTAGGGAGGCGGAGAGGTTTAGGGAGGGAATTCCATAGCTTAGGGCCTAGGCAGCTGAAGGCACGGCCGCCAATGGTGAGCATGAAAATTGGGTCATAAATATCTGAAATTTAGGGTCTTCAAAACCAAACATAATCCCTCCTCCTCCCCCCAAGAAAAAACAACCACCATTCATAGCAGACACCAGAGGACTGTCCTTGTGGATTCAAAATTGCACAAATACAGGGAAGAGGTTAATGTATTGTGTTATTAATGGGCCAGGTGCTTTCTGACTGTCAGTTTATTGGTATTTATACATCTGGTCAACTCATGCAAGACAGGAGCTGAACTAAGAGCAGGGGATTGGCTGAACCATGAAACAAAGAAATCTAAACACTGGGAATGTACCAGCCCCTATAAACGGGGCTCCTGGTTTTAATTGTTGAGCTGCTGCAATCAAAGCACCTTTCAAATAATGTCTTCAGAGATGTCACCGGCAATTGCAATACTGAAAAAGAAACATTTAATTAAAGAGAAAGGGTTTAGTGGATCATACGAACAATGACTGGCTGAAAAAGACCCTCTGGTCCATCCAGCCTGTCCCGTACAACTGCGATGCCTTATGCTTCAGAATACGTACACTCCCCACCCCACCTAAATCCATGTGATCTCCTGGGAAAGCCGACAAACCTGATAAAAATCCAGTCTAATTTGGAAAAAAAGCTGGGAAATTCATCTCCAATACCCTTCGGCGATGAAAACTAGTCAAGGAAACCAATCTGGCCCTGATACTGCCATGGCAGTACCTACCTTTTGTACAAAGTGATCTCTGCCCCAGCGAGAAACAGGTCCAGAGTCAGAATGGCTGGAGACACCTCAGTACTTGTACTACACATTCTGTCTTTTTAACCTCTGGATTGAAGGATTAATTGAAAAAGTCTCCTCTCTGCCCTAACTGGACAGCCACAACCTTGATCCTAGTGCTGAGGAATCTGCAGCACAAAGCTACCCATAATTCAGAACTATACGGTCAACCTCAGCGAGGCCACAAATATGGCCACTGAGGGAAATGCCACTCTGGTATGGTAGGAACATAGGAACAGTTGGAGACCATTCAGCCCCTTGAGCCTGTTCCACCATTCTATTAGATCATGGCTGATCTGTATCTTAACTCCATCTAACTGCCTTGGTGCCATAACCCTTAATACCCTTGCCTAACAAAAATCTATCAATCCCAGTTGGGAAATTTTTGATTGACACCCAGGCTCAACAGCTTTTTGGAGGAGAGTTTTCTAGATTTCCTCTGCCCTTTGTGGTAGAAGGCTCCTTCCTGGGCGGAATAAATTGTCTATCAAGCCCCTCTTATAACAGATCTGGGAACACCTGTTCCTGATACCAGATGCCAAAAGTGAAAAAGTGCTCTATTCCCCAGCAACCACAACCTTCACCTTCAGCACAAAAATATCTCAATTACTTTAGTGTCCGAGTGTATGTATGTATATATATATATATATATATATATATATATCAATGTCCGGGAACACCTCAATTTTAAAACTCTCACCCTTGTTTTCAAATCCCTCCATGGCCTCGCCCCCTCCTGATCTCTGTAACCTCCTCCAACCTACTGGGTTCCTTCTGGCCTCTTGTGCATCCCCAATTTTCATCGCTCCACTATTAGCGGCCATGCCTACAGCTGGCTAGGCCCTAAGCTCCGGAATTCCCTCCCCAAACCTCTCCGCCTCTCTCTCCTCCTTTAAGACTCTCCTTAAAACCTACCTCTTTGACCAAGTTTTTGGTCACCTGTCCTAATATCTCCTTAGTGTCAAATTTTGTTTGATAATCGCTCCTGCGAAGCACCTTGGGACTTTTTACTATGTTAAAGGCGCTATATAAATGCAAGTCTTGTTGTTGTAAACACCGTGACCCCAAAATCGTTTATGCCTTTTACTTAACTATTCAGTGCCCAGCTGCCGGGTCTCGCTGTTCACTTTAGACCCTGCTGCTTATTAAAGTCACCAGGAAGCAACATTCAGATTTTTTTTTGTCTACAAGCTCACAACATGATAACATTAAGTTGTGTTGAAACAAATCAGCTACCTGATGTGAGTGGTGTAAAGAACAGCCTCAGGCCTTTTCTCTCCACATACAAAGGCTCGAGAGCACACTTTTCATCAAAATATTGCCCCTTTAAATGCAAAATTTAAATAGATATTTTATTCTTAGCGACGTGCAGTACCCTGGAAACAAGGACCAAGTGATGCAACCATTTAAATTGGAACATAAATGCTAGCTACGTCCTTTACAAAATCAACCACCTGGTTTAGTCTTTCGACCTATTCTTCTTGTGGGATTTGGAGGGATTCCATTAAGGAAAACTCCTGCATAAACTTGTTCAAGTGTTTACCTTATAAGGGTGGAGACATAGCACTGGTGAAATGATGTGCCCCTTAAGCCACCAGCCATTTCAAGGCTGCTTTTCAAACCCCCGACAGTCGCTCCAACCCCCGAGCATGTGTCACATGACCTCAATCGAAGGTAGGGTTGCCAACCCTCCAGGATTGTCCTGGAGTCTCCAAGAATTCAAGATTAATCTCCAGGACACCGCTGCGAGCAGCGCAGGAAGAAAATTCACAGGAGCATTTTTAAAAATTGTGTGTTTTCTTCATTTTCTTTAAACAGTTTCACTTATTGGTTATAAAAATATCAAAGGTGGGCGGAAAGGCTGTTTGGAGGTGGGAGGTCATGTGATGAAACCTTGAAAAGTATGTCCAACCAGAGATGGCAACCCTAGTCACAGGCAGGTTATCTATTTTCATGCAGCAAGTCACAAAGGTGCCTTTTTTATTTTAAAAACAAAAAAAAGTTATGTTCTTGAATTCGCGTCGTTGGGCTTTTTTTTTTATTCATTCATGGGATGTGGGCGTCGCTGGCAAGGCCAGCATTTATTGCCCATCCCTAATTGCCCTTGAGAAGGTGGTGGTGAGCCTTGAACCGCTGCAGTCCGTGTGGTGAAGGTTCTCCCACAGTGCTGTTAGGAAGTGAGTTCCAGGATTTTGACCCAGCGACATTGAAGGAACGGCGATATATTTCCAAGTCGGGATGGCGTGTGGCTTGGAGGGGAACGTGCAGGTGGTGTTGTTCCCATGTGTCTGCTGCCCTTGTCCTTCTAGGTGGTACAGGTCGGGGGTTTGGGAGGTGCTGTCGAAGAAGCCTTGGCGAGTTGCTGCAGTGCATCCTGTGGATGGTACACACTGCAGCCACGGTGCGCCGGTGGTGAAGGGAGTGAATGTTTAGGGTGGTGGATGGGGTGCTTTGTCCTGGATGGTGTCGAGCTTCTAAAGTGTTGTTGGAGCTGCATTCATCCAGGCAAGTGGAGAGTATGCCATCACACTCCTGACTTGTGCCTTGTAGATGGTGGAAAGGCTTTGGGGAGTCAGGAGGTGAGTCACTCGCCGCAGAATACCCAGCCTCTGACCTGCTCTTGTAGCCACAGTATTTATGTGGCTCGTCCAGTTAAGTTTCTGGTCAATGGTGACCCCCAGGATGTTGATGGTGGGGGATTCAGCGATGGTAATGCCATTGAATGTCAAGGGGAAGTGGTTAGAATCTCTCTTGTTGGAGATAGCCATTGCCTGGCACTTGTCTGGCATGAATGTTACTTGCCACTTATCAGCCCAAGCCTGGATGTTGTCCAGGTCTTGCTGCATGCAGGCACGGACTGCTTCATTATTTGAGGGATTGCGAATGGAACTGAACACTCTGCAATCATCAGCGAACATCCCCATTTCTGACCTTATGATGCAGAGAAGGTCATTGATGAAGCAGCTGAAGATGGTTGGGCCTAGGACACTGCCCTGAGGAACTCCTGCAGCAATGTCCTGGGGCTGTGATGATTGGCCTCCAACAACCACTACCATCATCCTTTGTGCCAGGTATGACTCCAGCCACTAGAGAGTTTTCCCCCTGATTCCCATTGACTTCAATTTTACTGGGGCTCCTTGGTGCCACACTCGGTCAAATGCTGCCTTGATGTCAAGGGCAGTCACTCTCACCTCACCTCTGGAACTCAGCTCTGTGTCCCATTCTGGGGAAGTGTGTTGCAAAGGACAGCTCGAAGGGAGCAAGTGCTGTATTACTCAGGGGGTCTGACATGTGGGTCACAAACACAAGTGTGCTGGCAATTTGCACAAGCAAGAACTGGAGGAAAAGAATGGAACAGTTGAGATTGAAAGTAACTCTTTGCGATCCCCAAAGGAGTAGTGTGAATACAATCCGGAAAGGCTGAACAGGCTGGAGCTCTCTGGAAAAGAGAAGACTGAGGGGTGTCCTGATAGAGGTCTTTAAAATTACGAAGGGGTTTGATAGGATAGACGTCGAGGTGATGTTTCCACTTGTGGGGGAGTCCAAAGCTAGGAGTCATAAATATAAGATAGTCACTAATAAATCCAATAAGGAATTCAGGAGAAACTTCTTTACTCAGAGAGTGGTGAGAACTTGGCACTCGCTACCACAAGGAGTAGTTGAGGCGAATAGTATAGATGCATTTAAGGGGAGCTAGTACATGAGGGAGAAAGGAATAGGAGGTTATGCTGATAGGGTTAGATAAAGTAAGATGGGAGCAGGCTTGTGTGGAGCATAAGCACCAGCATAGACCTGTGGGGCTGAATGGCCTGTTTCTGTGCTATAAAATTCTATGTAATACACCAGGACTGAAGGGGTTAAGTAATACTCGGATGTTGCTTTGATTGGAACGTATCACAGTCTTCCTTCTCTTCCCCCCACAATTTTAAATAATTTCTCCTGCAATCAGTCAGAGAGCTTAAACAGAGCAGCAACATGACGCAACAGAATCTGATGAATCGGGCTTAACTGGCACGGTTACAATCGCGGTCCCTTCCCAACGGGTATCAGCACCTTGGCAAAACACCCACTGCTCTGGGTGGGTGTGGTTAAGGACGTGAAAGGCATGCATCATTTTTACTTGGGGCACATTTTATAAACTCTAGTGGGCGTTTTGAAAGAAATGTCCTGGATATTGAGAGGTGGGGAGGGAGAGGGTAGATGGGGAGGGGGAGGGTAGATGGGGAGGGGGAGGGGGCGGGGTGAAGAAGAAAGAAGCAAACAAATGTCTTTAACCTGAGTGACGCATTGTATTCATAGAGCTGTCGCCTGCTTTGCACCTCGTGTCCATTTCGGTTTAAAATTGGTATCAGTTTATTTAACATAGTTCTTTCTTTCGTTCTACTGATCCACACCTGTGGAGGCTATTTTGTTTTGTTGAACTGATTTCCTCATCTTTATGCAGTCAAAGTGCAAACCTCGATACGTCTCACAGCAATCCTGGGGGCACTATGTGCAACCCTGGGACAGACGGATGGAAGGGAAAGAAAGAAAGGACAGACTTCCATTTCTATAGTGCCTTTCACAACCTCAGGAAATCCCAAAGCGCTTTACAGCCAACGAAGTACTTTTGAAATGCAGCAGTCAAATTGTGCACGGCAAGATCCCACTACCAGCAATATGATGGAGGGTCTTAATTGGCCCCCAAATCATCTCAGAGTCATGTTTCGACAGCTTCTCTCTCCCAGTGCCATGTATGAGCGGTTACTTTGTGAAGATCCACCACCAATACAGAGTCTCACCCCAATTCCCTTAATATTCTCAAACCAAGAGGAAACACAGGACGGCTGTGCCTGGGCATCTGCCAATGTTGTTCCAACCCACACCTAGAGGTGGCAGCCGGAAGAACTCACCTCTCTCCCTGAGCAGGAAATCACTAACTAGAAAAATCAGAGATGCTAAACCATGCTCGCCCACTGTGTGCTGCTGTTGTATTTGAAGGCACTGTGCTCTACCTTTCCCCTGTCTATCTGGGTAAAAATACATAAGAGCCTAAAATTAAGTCTTCACCAGCCACACGATGAGAGTTCTGAATACCGGGCACCATTATCCATACAATTCATCTCTCAAGCTCTTCTGTTCTACCAGGCACATCGTCACATTTCCAAACTCAAAGTCGATGTCCATCCTTTGTGATTCTGCCACAATTCCATGTTTAAAAAGAATTTCATCAGGTCTTCTCACTGACATGGCTATGACATAGGAACAGGAATAGGCCATTCAGCCCCTCAAGCCAGTTCCGCTATTCAATTAGATCATGGCTGATCTGTACCTCCATTGACCCCTATCCCTTGATACCCTTACCCAACGAAAATCTATCAATCTCAGTCTTGAAAGTTCCAATTGTCCCAGCATCCACAGCCTTTTGGGGGGGGGGGGGGGAAGAGTTCTAGATTTCCAATACCCTTTGTATGAAACAGTGTTTCCTGATTTTGCTCCTGAATGGCCGTGCTCTAATTTTATTATGTCCCCAGCAAAGGAAATCGTTTCTCTGTGTCTACCCGATTGAATCCATTTGACATCTTAAACACCTCAATCAGATCACCCCTTAATCTTCTAAACTCAAGAGAATACAAGCCAAGTTTATGCAACCTGTCCTCTAAGCCCCAGTATCATTCTGTCAGATAAGGTGCCAGTCTGTGGCCAATATAGAATTCCGATTAAGTTGCCTTGTCAGCATGACTCCACTCCAACCTGGTAAGAATATGTGCCTGTGACAGAAGGTATTTCCATTTCCTGCAGTCTACATCTTTGTGGCAGTTTGATATTAGATAATGGAACTCATGCAAACACATCACTGTCACATCAGCACCATGCTTACAATTGTAGGCACATTTTAAAAACACCTATCCCCACACCCCCAACCCCATGCAAAACAGCGTGGGAGGAGGGATAGAGTGGGGACGCAGCCTGGTCTCAGGGCATTGTACGTGCTGCTGTATAGCCAGGAAACGTGCAAGACCCTCTTGAAATGCCTCTGTGGCTATTGTGTTCTCGGTCTCTCTAGGGAAACAATAAGTCCCGCACGGAGCCACCCAGATGTCACAGCAGAGATAAGGAACTGACACAGTAATGGATGTTTCAAGCTGCATCTGTGTTGTGCACGCAGTGACAGTAGCAGGGCGTGTACATATTCCACATTTCTCTACAATTAGAAGAGGAAGCTCACCACAAAAATGCCTGCAGACACTCCTCTCCTTACAGCTGACCCATTTAGCACAATACTCTACCATTTGTGAAGAGAACCCTCGCCAAGTTACTTCTGCCTCTGAGTCAGACGGTTGTGGGTTCAAGTCCCAGTCCAGAGACTTGAGCACATAATCTAGGCTGACACACCCAGTGCAGTACTGAGGGAGTGCTGTACTGTTGGAGGTGCCGTCTTTCAGATGAGACATTAAACCAAGGACGTATGCCCTCTCAGCTGGATGTAAAAGATCCCTTGGCACTATTTTATTGAAGAGCAGGGGAGTTCTCCCTGGTATCCTGGCCAATATTTATCCCTCAACCAACATCTTTAAAAACAGATTATTTGGTCTTTATCTCATTGCTGTTTGTGGAATCTTGCTGTGCGCAAATTGGCTGCTGCGTTTCCTACATTACAACAGTTACCACACTTCAAAAAAGTACTTCATTGGCTGTAAAGCGCTTTGGGCCGTTCTGAGGTCGTGAAAGGTGCTATATAAATGCAAGTTCTTTCTTTCTTTACTTCTGCATCTGCCTAACATTGCACTGACCTTACTGGGCTGCCTTCAGTGACAACACAATGAAGTAAATGAGGGTAACACGGGTGTCTTTGCCCACGGTGGGACCCACCCAATGGGCCTACAGAGGCAACGCCTACTCCTAGGCAAGTGTAGAAATTGCCACCGGAGAGAGAGACAGCCATGTTTCCTGGCTCCCCAGACAGCCCCTGTGCATTTTCTCTGGCTACTGGAGCCGGTACAGCAGCCAAAGCAATGTCACGAACCTCTGCACTTGCACGAGCTAGTTGTTCCAATGCTGTGGAATTCACCAGCAACATGACTGGCATGGATTTCAAAGCCTTAAGCAATACTGAAGTGGTTCGGGAAATACAAATATGGCAGTCAGGCCCCCGTCTGCCTCTCAGGTGGATGTAAAAGATCCCTTGGCACTATTCAAACATTTACCTGACGAAGGAGGAAGCCTCCGAAAGCTTGTGAATTTAAAATAAAATTGCTGGACTATAACTTGGTGTTGTAAAATTGTTTACAACTATTCAAAGAGGAGCAGGGGAGTTTGCCCTGTGGCCTGGCCGATATTTATCCCTCAACCAACATCACTAAAACAGATTAATCTGGTCAATCGTTTCATTGCTGTTTATGGGAGCTTGCTGTACACAAATCGACTGCCGCTTTTCCTACACTTCAAAAGTAATTTCATTGTGAAACTCTTTGGGACATCCTGAGGACATGAACTGTGCTATAGAAATACAAGTTATTTCTTTCTCCAAACCATTTTGGAAACAGGCACTGTCAATTGTGTACAGTCTGCAAGGTGAAGATCCTGTCTGTAAATGTTCTCCTCACTTCAATTAAAGGCAGCCATGTGACCTCTCCACCGGACTGTCCAGATTCCTCAGCAGCCCCATAAAACTGAGCTTTGCTTAATCATCATCCATGACATATTTGGCCTGTTCATTATCGAAATTTCATAAAACTTTGCTCTCTGCAGCTTTCAAACTACAGTATTTTCCAGTCAGAGATGGGCTCAGCTCTTCCACAGTGAGGGTGAAACGAAAGCCACAGACATAAAATAAAACTGTAACTTCTGTAAATGTACAGTAGGTCTGTCAGCATCTCAAAGAGAGCATTTCAAGTCCAACCTTCTGCACTAACATTAGCTTATCTTTCTCTTCTAGCTCCAAATGCTGACAGTTACAAGCTACAATAACGTGATAGCCAGTAGCTCTGCTCTATCTCCCACTACCCATACACATGTTGGTGCAATCCCAGAGTCGATACAGAGTTAGTTCTTGGCAGAGTTGGGCAGTTTTGACAGCATGCACTTTTTGTTCAGAGCCCGAAGTTCTTTAAAGTCACAGGGAACCCCATGAAGCTAACTGAAAACTCGTAAAACCATGGGATCTCCTGACTCAGATTCTCAGCAACCTGTGAAAAAACCAGCAGCCTTCATCATCAGTGATGGTGGACGGGTGGCAATTGTGCAGAAACCTACGCCCTGTGCTGTCCTACTCACTCAAATGGAAGAGGATGGGGAAAATGGAACGGGGGAAATGACAGAGTTTAATGGTCGCAGAGCAGCGATGGAGAGAAGCTCACTCGACACTCACCTGAGAGCCCAGATCCCGATCGGTTAGTCAAATCCTGCAGCTAAAGACAAGCTGAGGCCATTCATCCCTCAACCATACCATCTTGCTTGACTGTAGCAAGGGAAATGAACTCTAGCCACCCTGCTCCACAGCAAGCTTCTCACCTGCAGGCTAATTGTGAAAAGCCATTAGTTGCGGTAACAAGATAATCTGCAGTGTAGACGATCACACTGAAGAAATATGCAAGAGAAATGAGCAGTTGGGACCAGAAAGTTTCATTCACCACCTTCCAGCTTTAGTGAGCTGAAAAGTCAATCATCAGAAGGGATAAAGAAAAAGCAATGAACAGTATTAAACCAGCACTCTGTGCAATCACTGCACTGCAGTCAAGGATAATGCCCAGAACGACATTGATCTGAAAATCAATCAATAACTTCAAAGTACTCTATACAATGCCCTACCAATGACAAAGAGCTGCATCTCCCTGTTATCAGTAAAGCAAGATTGACTTTGTAAATCCTACTTCATCTCCCAGCAAGACCCTTTGAGAAGATAAGCATTCCTTCAAATTGGCAACACTCTTTAAAAAAAACATGTGGAACCAACTGGCAAGTAGTACAAAAATAAACACAATCCTCCAAATAGGGTGAATCCCATCTCTTCCCCACCACCCTAATCTGCGTATCTATGTCGAAAATCTTACGTCTGCACTTACTTCCTGTCTGCATCTCGACTTCCTGTTGCCACGGTTTTTAATCTTTGTGACAACTCCCCCCCACCCTCTGCCCCATGATAAATTTTTGTGACCACATTTATAATGAATGTCCAATTCATTATGATTGCTAATGAATAGTTTCTTCTCAAAATCCCCAAATATGCTCAATTTAAAACTTCAAATCAATCAGGCACATGAGAGCTGGACCGTTAACATTTAGAATGAAACCCCAGTTAGTATCAGCTTAAGCTCCATTTACACGGTGCCAAGAACTTCATGATAGACATCAATTTGTCATATCATTTACCAAACACTGACATCCTGTTCAATAACCTCTGACTATTGTTAGCACTCAACAAATATTTAACAGCCAAGTGTAACTGGGAATCACTAATGATGGAAGAACACCCACTGTTGATATAGCGACCTGGGTAAGGGAACACCCGGTCAGTAAACACAAGGCTTTTTAAAGTCCAGGCTCTGCAGCCTTTAAAAGACGGCACTGGGAACGATCAGCGATATTCAAAAGTCCTACAACTTAACACGAAACTCTGATTCACTGCTAACCTCATAACACAAGACAAATTTATGCCTTTTTAACATTTTCCTAGCTAGTTCTACCGTTCCTACTGGCTGCGTCTGTTGATAACGCCTAGCTTCATTTCAAGTCATGCTGACCACTCCGCCATCTCATCTCCCCACCCCTCACTGTGGCTGTGTGAGAAGCAGGGACTGAAGCCAATGGCTGGTTGGAGGTGAATCAAATGATCATCAATAAATATGCCTCAGAAATGGTTGTGACAGTTGAAGTTTCAGATCTGAAGCAGACACCAGACTTTCTAGATATCATTTTGAGGCCCTGTGGTTTATCGTTACTCCAACCTTATTTCAGTATCACTGTGAATGGCAGCAGGGAGTCTTTCAGAAAGACAACTGACATTTAGCAGTACTCAAATTTTCCTTTAGTGATTATGGCAAATAAAAGTGGCATTTCGATAGGATATCAGCACCACCTCGTTCAACCCTGAAATGGGAGGTTCTCCTATACAGAAAATAGGGCTCAAACCCAACCTGTACAAACCGTGGGCACCGAGAGTAGATTCAATGTGAACTACTGCCTCTCACAGCCCACCTCTCCCTTAACACACAAAATATTAGCATTAAAAAGGTGTCACGGTTACCGATTGAAACAAGTATCGAATAAACTGAGGCACGTTACACATTAATGGGAGCAGAAGACAGAAGCTCAGATCTGCGCAGTGTTGCATTAACACTTATTTGCTTTGTAAGGTTGAAGTGCACTGGTGTTGTGAAGTGACAGTTTGACAGAAAGAAAAGACAGGCTCGCATTTATGTAGCGTCTTTCACGACCTCAAGAAGCCCCAAAGCACTTTACAGCCAATTAAATACTTTTTGAAGTGTAGTCATTGTTGTAAAGTAGGAAACGCGGCAGCCAATTTGCACACAGCAAGATCCCACAAACAGCAATGTGATAATGACCAGATCATCTGTTTTTTTTTTAAAAGTGATGCTGGTTGAGGGATAAATATTGGCCAGAAACCAGGGAGAATTCCTCTGCTCTTCTTCGAAATAGTGCCAAGGGATCTTTTAAATCCACCTGAGGGAGCAGACAGGACCTCGGTTTAACGTCTCATTCGAAAGATGGCACCTCCTAAGGTGCAGCACTCCCTCAGTACTGCACTGGGAGTCTCAAACACTGAATTTCCAGCTTAGCTATTTCATTGGGGAGGAGGCTATTTTAATTGTAATCACACTTCTACTTCCAGCATAGACCAACTGAAGTGAAAAATCTCCTATTTGTATTTCAACCGTTGCAAGGGGGCGGGGGAGCTTGGAGAGTATTTCTATATATGAGAAGCAGACGGGGGAACGGACATGGTGTAATGTATAACCGTGGCTCACTGAGGGATAGAGCAAGCGGAGGTCGATAAATGAGGCGGAGTTTAATGGAACTTTACAAGGGATCCAACCATGATGTAATCAGCCCTCATCATCTATATTTAATTTAGGCTTCAAACAAAATAAGATCAGTAACATAAAATGCTTCAAAACGCTGCCTTTAGGGTGAGTATAATTCAATGATTCATTTGGAAAGCTCCACTTTGGTGAATTCTGACTGAAGTTCCCCCCACCCTGTCAGATTTTCTGCTCTTCTTCACCCTTGAACATTCTATTTAAAACAAGTTTTAGTGAAGCCAATCATTACAAATCCAACAAAAGAACAAATGTTTAGCTATCAACAGCAAGGCATAAATATGCCTTCTACATGTTTTTCTAAAAGACAAAAACTGCATACCGATTTACATATTAGTGTCAGACAGAAAGTGAGAGCACATCAACTCCTTCTCTCAACTGCACAAGGAAGGTGACTAAACCCAGAAAAGATTGGCTAGCTTCTGGCACTTGTGTCTGTCTATTGCTCCCAACCCCCATAGCTGCCTGAACCCTTAAGTGTGTAAAGCCAAGATGCACAATTAGCAGCCTTGACTCAGTTGGTCGCACTCTCACTCCTGTGTCAGAAGGTTGAGGGTTGAAATCCCACTCCAGAGACTTGAGCACAAAATCTAGGCTGACACTTCAGTGCAGCACTGAGAGGGTGCTGCACAGTGGGAGGTGTCATCTTTCAGATGAGACTTTATACCGAGGCCCCATCTGCCCTCTCAGGTGGATACAAAAGATCCCATGACACTATTTGAAAGACGAGTAGGGGAGTTCTCCCCAGTGTCCCAGCCAATATTTATCCCTCAGCCATTATCACTAAAACAGATTAACCCTTACATCTAATTGCTGTTAGTGGGACTTTGCTGTGCGCAAATTGGCTGCTGCACTTCAGCAAAATTAATTCATTGATTGTGATTTGCTTTGGTCATGAAAGATGCTATATAAATGCAACCTCTTTCTTCTTCATATTGTTAGTATATGCTACTATAAATGCTGTTTGAAGAAAACGTACAACAACATCAAGATGATTCTGTCTTTCTGAACAGAAAGAACTCACGTTTATATCGTGCTTTATCAGATGCAATGCCTCACTTTTTTTTTTGAAGTGCAGTGATTGCTGTTATGTAGGGAAACAGCAGCCACTTTGCACACAGTAAGATCCCAGAAACACCCACATGATGAATGCCCAGTTGATTTCCTTTAGGTGGTGTTAGTTGAGGGAGGTATGTTGGCCAGGGAACCAGGATACCTTCCTCCTCTCTATATAGGGCCGTGGAATCTTTAATATCAACATCAACTATCAGAAGGGCCTCAGTTTAACGTCTCATCTGAAGGACAGCACCTATGATAATGCAAAGTTGCCTTGCCACTTCACTGGAGTGTTAGCCTAGTTCATGTGCTCAAGTCCTTCAGTGGAACTTGAAGCCATGAACTTCTGACTCAGGTGAGAGTGCTAACCACTGGGCCAAAATGACACTAAAATAAAAAGGACTAACAATTCCAAAGTGACACAACTCATCTTCTTTTGCTGTGAATAGAGGAGACGGAGATGCTACACGTTAAAAAGAACTATGAAGAGTAAGGGTTTCTTTTTAAGCCTTTTTAAAACATTTATTCATTCTCACGATGTAATTCAATAAAACCAATAGGGAATTCAGGAGAAACTTCTTTACTCAGAGTGGTGAGAATGTGGAACTCGCTACCACAAGGAGTAGTGAGGCAAATAGCACAGATGCATTTAAGGGGAAGCTAGAAAAACACATGAGGGAGAAACGAAGAGAAGGATATGCTGTTAGTGTGAGATGAATTAAGGTGGGAGGAGGCTCGTGTGGAGCATAAACACTGGCATAGACCTGTGGAGCTGAATGGCCTGTTTCTGTGCTGTAAATTCTATGTCATCTTTATAATGTGTGGGCATCACTGGCAAGGCCGCATTTATTGCCCATCTCTAATTGCCTGAGGGACCATCTTCTTGAACCGCTGCTAGTGGTTTGATGCAACTGAGTGGCTTGCTAGGCCACTTCAGAGGACAGTAAAAAGTCAACCACATTGGTGTGGGATTAGAGTCACATATAAGCCAGGTCAGGCAAGGACGGCAGGTTTCCTCCCTAGAGGATGTTGGTAAACCAGTTGGGTTTTTACAACAATCCGACAGCTTCATGGTCACTTTTACTGATACCAGCTTTTTATTTCCAGATTTTTTAAAAACTGAATTCAAATTCTCAAATTGCTATTCTGGGATTTGAACTCATGCTCTCTGTATTATTAGTCCAGGTCTCTGGATTACTGGTCCAGTAATGTAACCACTACATTAGTGTACCCACAAATGTTTGTTTTGTAGGAGCTCCTTGTCATGAATGTGGTTGGTTTCTGTGACAAGGAGCTCCAACTAAACAAATATTTGCTCTGCAATGGCTTATGGATTAATTAGATCAATGCAACTCCATCTGATTTAACCTCCGAAAGGTGGAATAGTTTACTGACTGACAACAGCCCTCACAGTAATTAATCTTCTTACAGCCTTGAAGCTCTAAATGTGCTCTATCACAAAGCTCCCTCATGACCTCGAAGCTTCTAAAGCTGCACAACTGAAGATATAGCGGGCACTAGAGAATGCTACGAAGGTGCAATTCAGCAGAACATATATCAATCTGTATTAGTCATTCACTGATCAACCTTCAGAAATTCCCTCTCTCGTTCCTCCCTAGCTCCAAATATACGTCACCTTACGCATTCCTATTCCTCTGCATTCTCATGGTTTTGAGGTCGAGACTCATTGCACCACCTTATACTTTAAACTCAGGACCTCAAAACTTTGGAACTTCTTACTTGTGTCCTCCTACAACCCACAGATTTTTAGAACCCAAACTTGCCCTCTCACCAAACCACTTCCCAATTTATCTCATTGTCTCTCCTACTTTTTTCAGTCATGCTGGTGTCCTTACATTACTCTATTACAAATCTATTAGAAGCTCATTATAACGTAACCGCCATGTTATGACCCTACAGTACTCAATGAAAGAACAAACTTGTATTTCTATAGCCCCTTTCACAACCTCAAGACATTCCAAAGCGTCTTACAGCCAATTAAGTATTTTTGAAGTGTCAGTATTGTTGTAATGTAGGAAATGCAGCAGCAAATTTGCACACAGCAAGCTCCCACAAATAGCAATGGGATAAATGACCAAATCATCTCTTCTGGGTGGTGCTGGTTGAGGGATAAATATTGGCCAGGACACCAGGAGAATTCCCCTGCTCTTCTTCAAATAGTGACATTGGATCTTTTACATCCACCCAAGAGGGCAGACAGGACCTCAGTTTAATGTTTCATCTGAATGGCGACACCTCTGGCAGTGCAGCACTCCCTCGATACTGCATTGGAGTGTCAGACTAGATTATGTGCTCAAGTCTCTGCAGTGGGGTTTGAACCTACAACTTGACTCGAAGATGTAATAGAAAAACATCTAGTAAACGAAAATTTAATAAAAAGTAGTCAGCACAGATTTCAGAAGGGAAAGTCATGCTTGACCAACTTTATAGAATTCTTTGAAGAAGTAACAAAGGGTAGACAAGAGTAATGTAGTAGATGGAATATATTTGGATTTTCAAAAGGCCTTCGATAAGCTACCACATTGTAGACTCATGACTAAGGTCAGAGCATGTAGAGTCAGGGGAAAGGTAGCAGCATGGATAGCAAACTGGCTACAAAACAGAAAAGAGTGTGTAGGGGTTAAAGGACTACTCAGACTGGCAAAAGGTGGGACGTGGAGTTCCAAAAGGGATCGGTGCTGGGACCACAGTTATTCACAATTTACATTAATGATTTGGACTCAGGAATCGGATGTACAATCTCAAAATCTGTGGACGAAATCAAATTGGGGCGTGTACTTAATACAAAGGAAGAATGTGTCAAAATGCAAGAAGACATTAATAAACAGGCAGAATTGCGTGTAATTGGCAAATTAATTTCAATATAGATAAGTGTGAGGTGGTGCATTTTGGTAGGAAGAATAAGGAGGCCACATGCTGCTTGGATAATAAGAGTCTAAATGGGGTAGAGGAGCAAAGGGATCTCAGGGTACAGAAACAGAAATCACTAAAAGTAGCGACACAGGTTAATAAGGCCATAAAAAGGCAAACCAAGCACTGGGGTTCACTTCTCGAGGGATAGAATTGAAAAGCAGAGAAATTATGTTAAACTTGTATAGAACCTTGGTTAGACCACACTTGGAATTACTGTGCAGAATTCTGGTCGCCATATTATAAAAAGGATAGAGGCACTGGAGAAGGTATAAAGAAGATTCACAAGGATGATACCGGAACTGACGGGATATACTTGTCAGGAAAGGCTGAACAGGCTGGGGTGCTTTTCTCTGGAAAAGAAGGCTGAGGGATGACCTGATAGAGGTCTTTAAGATAGAAAGGGTTTGATAGGGTAGACGTAAAGAAAACGTTTCCATTTGTGGGGGGGTCCAAAACTAAGGGTCATAAATATAAAATAGTCACTAATAAATCCAATTGGGAATTCAGGAGAAACTTCTTTACCCAAAGAGTGGTGAGAATGTGGAACTCGATACCACAGGGAGTAGTTGAGGCAAATAGCATAGATGCATTTAAGGGGAAGCTGGATAAGCACGAGGGAGAAAGGAACAGAAGGATATGCTGATGGGGTTAGATGAAGAGGGGTGGAAGGAGGCTCATGTTTATGCCAGCATTTATGCTCCACAAGTTGGGCTGAATGACCTGTTTCTGTGCTGTAGATTCTATGGGCTGAATTTTAAAATCAAATTGCGGGTGCACTGGGAGCGGGGGGGCCGCGAAAATCCCGAGCGGGTTCGAAAGCCCGCCCCAACCTGCCAACATCCGGGGTTGCCACAGACGCGCCTGAGCGCCCGCTTCCCGAATGCGGAAGTCCCACCAGCAATTAAAGCTGGCAGGATGATAGTTAAAGAACCAAATGTACCTCATTGAGGTACTTAAGGTACTCTATTTCTGATGTAGTAGATAGCTAAACCGATTTTAAACTTATCTGGGCGGCTTTCCCACAGCTTCCAATTCATGCATGGAAGGGCCAGATCAGGCAAAAATAAACTAAATTAAATTTAAAAACCACTGCACAACATTAAAAAACAAAATAAACCTACCTTCCCACCCTGCTCCGACATCTTCCTCTCCGATCCCCCCCCCATCGATCTTCACACTCTCCCCTCCCCCCCACCCCGATCTTCACACTCTCCCTTCCCCCCACCCCGATCTTCACACTCTCCCCTCCCCCCACCCCGATCTTCACACTCTCCCTTCCCCCCACCCCGATCTTCACACTCTCCCTTCCCCCCACCCCGATCTTCACACTCTCCCCTCCCCCCACCCCGATCTTCACACTCTCCCCTCCCCCCCCATCGATCTTCACACTCTCCCCTCCCCCCCACCCCGATCTTCACACTCTCCCCTCCCCCCACCCCGATCTTCACACTCTCCCCTCCCCCCACCCCGATCTTCACTCTCCCCTCCCCCCCCCATCGATCTTCACACTCTCCCCTCCCCCCCCCATCGATCTTCACACTCTCCCCTCCCCCCCACCCCGATCTTCACACTCTCCCCTCCCCCCCACCCCGATCTTCACACTCTCCCCTCCCCCCCACCCCGATCTTCACACTCTCCCCTCCCCCCCACATCGATCTTCACACTCTCCCCTCCCCCCCACCCCGATCTTCACACTCTCCCCTCCCCCCACCCCGATCTTCAGCATCCTCCACTCTCTGTTCCAGCACCGACCGACCTCCCTCCCTCCATGTCAATCAGGCCGGCTGCCGGGCGCAAAAACCCGGAAACAACTTTAATTGCCATCAATTACATCGCGATCGCGTCAGAAAAGGTACGCTTTT
This sequence comes from Heptranchias perlo, assembly GCF_035084215.1. Classification (NCBI taxonomy): domain Eukaryota; kingdom Metazoa; phylum Chordata; class Chondrichthyes; order Hexanchiformes; family Hexanchidae; genus Heptranchias; species Heptranchias perlo. The sequence continues at coordinate 3,717,177 of NC_090352.1, forward strand.
TAAAAAAAATTCGGGTTCACTACCCCTCCCACCCCGCCACCATTTCATAATTGAGCCCTGTGTTTCCAGAATAACTCATCTGCTGCTTGCTCAACAATTTCAACTTAAAAAAAGGCCTCAGCAGGCATCTCAATAAGCAAGATAGCAAAGCCAAGGCAGGAGAAGAGGGTGAAAATACCAATGCAGAATTAGCAGTGGTACCAGCGATGCAGCAACTACACATAGGGCACGGTAGTGCACTGGACTGTTTAAACACCGGCATAGACTAGTTGGGCCAAATGGCCTGTTTCTATGCTGTAGACTCAATGTAAGGAACAACTCTAACTCAGAAGTGAGAGTGGGACCACTAAACCAAGGCTGACATCTGAAATCAAAGTCCAGAACACTGTAGCCCGAGTGACGGAACATGGTCACTGGGAATACAGGTTAAACTATAGCTGACATTTAAAAAGGGAGCAAAGGAACTTCATATGAACATGTTAAGCATTCATAGTCAGATATTTGTACAGCACAATTTCAAAACCTATCTACCAATGGATACACCCATAGCAATCTATATCCCAGCAGACACTATGTGGTTCAGATGACATTAATATGTGGCACATCCATCACCAAAAAATATCATAGCTATAAGTCACCCACACCAGAAAAACAAGGATCCGATTTAATATCGTCAAAAAAAAAACTCGGTTTCAAATGTGTTCAACAACAAAGAAACAACTCCAGTCGTGAGCCCCCAAGAACTAGATGTTCGTGTCAGTGACAAATAAACCTGTCCAAAGAGTCTCTCCTGAGTCCAACAGTAGCCTTTGGTGAGAAGGAACTGATCTAAGGAAACGGAGTTTGAGAAGTTGAAAAAGAGCAAACTGGAACAAAAGGTCAAAATATGATTTAAGAAAAATAGGGAAATGGGAACAAAACAAAATGAGTACCGTTCTCCAAATAGCTATGGGAAGGAGCGGGGTGGGGGTGGGCAGAAGGAGGGGCTAATTTTATCTTGTTCCCTCACATCGAAACCAAATGATTTTGTGATCCAGGCCAGAGGCTTTTTTTGTAACTATTGGGCCTGGGCAGAAAAACCAAAGATCTAATGTTTGACCCTTGGTGACGAATAGCCATCCAGTAACCCAATGACCTGATGAAAGCACCAGCTGTACCCTTTATAGTTAGTCCACTTACCTTACAGACGGACATCTGATTGGTGGTGAGTGTGCCAGTCTTGTCGGAGCATATGATCGATGTGCAGCCCAGTGTTTCCACTGAGGGAAGGCTCCTCACAATGGCGTTCTTCTTGGCCATGCGGCGGGTCCCCAGGGCGAGGCAGGTGGTGATGACGGCAGGCAGCCCCTCGGGGATGGCAGCCACTGCCAGCGCCACTGCGATTTTGAAGTAGTAGACGGCGCCACGGACCCAGGAGCCGCCATGGACGGGGTCGTTGAAGTGCCCAATGTTGATGACCCACACCGCGATGCAGATGAGAGATATGACCTTGGACAGCTGCTGCCCGAACTCGTCGAGTTTCTGCTGAAGGGGCGTCTTCTCGTTCTCCGTGGCCGCCATCTGGTTTCGAATCTTGCCAATCTCGGTGTTGACTGCTGTAGCCACGACGATGCCCATTGCTTTACCAGCTGCGATGTTGGTTCCCTGAAAAGAACACCAAACATGAGGCGAGTTAGGTGAAGATACGAGAGATTGCCAACTGCAAAAATTAATGGGGAACCACAGTTTGGGAGAGCACTTCTCGTTCAAAGTATTTCCCCATTGCTTACAGAAAATAGATATTTTAGAAATGTTTCTATGTATAGATTTAGAATTATGTGCCTCACTGTTTCAAGGAAAACTTCAAATTTCTCAATGAGCCCTATCATGGCAGTCACCTTCCTTCAAGGTCATTCTTGCACATTCCTGCCTCAGAAAAAACAGCTGCAACCTCCAGTGGCTCCAATTCATTTTAACAGGAGCCAACTCCAGGAAAACATGCTTTGTACAACACAAATTCTTTCCTTCAGACTGTCCTTCCCCTTTAAATCAACAGTCATCTCTAAGTATGTCCCAATTACAAAGATGCTCAATTGATTCTTTTCAAAAAAGCAATTTCAATTTGCCCAGAAAAATAACTTGCTCGTGTACACTGTCAGAGGTCGCTCTCACAAAGACCACTGCCATCAAACCGAGAATTGTAAAAAGCTTTCATGCACAACACAATAACTAAGAGATAGCTCACAATCTGTCAGATCGTTGGCAGTCTGACATCTCACTCAGATTGTCTGGGTTTCCCTGCTATCAAAGTCTGCACTTTAGCCCTTAAGTGATAAGTTAATATTCCATTTATCTACAGATATTATAGATATTATCTATTAAAAGCTTGCCTCTGCACCTCCTGCCAACTTTTCCATTATAAATTCCTATGTCCACATTTATAATGAAAGCTTCCTATGTAAACTTGTCACACTGTAACTATAGATATATATATATACACATTATATATATATATATATATCTAACATTACATTACACCTTCACATTCTTTTCTAGTACTCCTGTAACCCTTCATTCACCTACCTCCAATTACAGAGACTAAATACTTGATGATCTCTGCATCTCTTTTATTCTCTTATCGGATTGCCTTCTCTCTCAGCCCTTCTAATCTCCCTCTTTAGTTTCCTTCCATACTTTTGATACTTCTCTTACTCCATTAGGAGCCTTAATTTTTCTGAACTAATTTCCTTATTCTATGGAGCTCTGTCCTTTGTCGCAGTTCTTTGACTCCTGATCCGAATGTTTTTTTGTTTGCACCGTACTCAAATATTTTCCACTGCTGTGCGGATGTTTTATCAGTCCAATTAATCTGGGCGAGGTGCCCTTTCACCCATCTATTTTTGTTCTTTTCCAGTTAGCACCTTTGATTTTGATTCTGTTTTCCCCCCTTTATTCTGTCTGTTAATTATATTATAATCACTGGCTCCTAAATGATCTACCTTCAGGTCATCTTAGTTCCAGTTTATCACCTAAAAGCAACACTAGAGTCACATCTTTCCTCATTCGCCTTGTACGAACTCACTAAACCACTTGAGCGACCTCAGACCATCTCTGGATAGTTCAAGGCCTCCATTGTTCCAGTCCTTTTACCACTGCAGAAGACTTTGAATAACATACAAATCTCTATTTCTTTCTCACCGTTTGGCAGTTTATAATGGACACCCACTGTTGTCACAGAACTCTTATTTATCGCTTCAATCCAGAAGGTCTGAGTCTGAAAACTAGCTTCAATAACAGCTGCTCTATCGCTGTCGTCCTCTGCTCAGTTACCACCAACCTTTCTCCCCTTTTGCTTTCTCTATCTCTTCTGAAATTTTTACGGCCAATTGATGTTTAATTCCCTATTCTGTCTCAGCCAAAGCCAAATTTATATCAAAGCCATGACATCATCGCTCTCCACTGTAAATAGTGCTTTTAGCTCTCTATCCCACTCCCTAACTAGTTTAAACTCACACACAGCTCAATCTATTCTAGGAGCCTCTCTATCCCACTCCCTAACTAGTTTAAACTCACACACAGCTCAATCTATTCTAGGAGCCTCTCTATCCCACTCCCTAACTAGTTTAAACTCACACACAGCTCAATCTACTCTAGGAGCCTCTCTATCCCACTCCCTAACTAGTTTAAACTCACACAGCTCAATCTATTCTAGGAGCCTCTCTATCCCACTCCCTAACTAGTTTAAACTCACACAGCTCAATCTATTCTAGGAGCCTCTCTATCCCACTCCCTAACTAGTTTAAACTCACACACAGCTCAATCTATTCTAGGAGCCTCTCTATCCCACTCCCTAACTAGTTTAAACTCACACACAGCTCAATCTATTCTAGGAGCCTCTCTATCCCACTCCCTAACTAGTTTAAACTCACACAGCTCAATCTACTCTAGGAGCCTCTCTATCCCACTCCCTAACTAGTTTAAACTCACTCACAGCTCAATCTATTCTAGGAGCCTCTCTATCCCACTCCCTAACTAGTTTAAACTCACACAGCTCAATCTATTCTAGGAGCCTCCCTATCCCACTCCCTAACTAGTTTAAACCCACTCACAGCTCTTATCTATGCTTGACCACCCCTCATCCCATCCCACTCCCTAACTAGTTTAAACTCACACAGCTCAATCTATTCTAGGAGCCTCCCTATCCCACTCCCTAACTAGTTTAAACTCACACTCAGCTCTTATCTATTCTAGGGGCCTGCACATCCTTTCCTCCTCTAAAGGATAGTTTATAAAGGTGATCGGAGAGGTCAAGCACTCAGCTTCCCATTCAGAAGGTTGGAAGTCTGGGGTTTTGTTGGCTCTCAGTTAGGCCTCGAAGTCCAGTTCTGCACAGTGGTGACTGACAGTCGGTGGGGTGGGGTTGGTGGGAGAAGGCCAGGGTTAACTGACCCTTCTGGTGGCGTTCCCTCTTTGCGGATTATGGGGTAGTGTTAAGAGTCACTATTACCACCCTCCTAGTTGAAGAAAGTTCTGTGAGCCATTGGATCAAGTGGACAGCAAGGGAGGGGCAAATGGAGGAAAAATGGGAGCAGGGGATGTTAAAATACTTTAGAATATTTTATAGTTCAACTTAGTCTTAAAATCTTTTAGGTTTATATTCAGAAAAATTATTGTTCACAAATTAAGGGAAAATTGCATTTATTTTACATGTTTTCCCTCTTATATACCGGCAAGTTTCCTACGGCACTGCCTGCAGTAAGTTCCGAAGTTGCGCTCTCTCATAAGGACAAGGACACTATACTATGTAAAACATAACATCTTATTCTGCTGCTGAAGTGCAGGCGTGTGTCCCTTTAAGGCTACGAATTGTATTTGCTCTAAATTCTTGAAATGTCTCCTTGCATCAATTACAGAATAGACTGGCTTTCTTTCTCTTTTTTTTTTAAAAAAGCGAGTGGTTACAGCCACTTAGGTTTGTCCACCTTGGTTGAATGAGTTTTGTCAATTCTCAGTCAGGCCTTAAAGTGCAGTTCTGCACAACAGTGATTGACAAGTGGTGGGCTGGGATCAGGTCACTCAGAGTTCACAGATATTCTGGCTCCTGTGTCAGATAAACGCCTTTTCTTTTTAAAATGATCCTTTGTTTTGAAGCGTGGCACAGAAATTGATGCTCGACAATTGAAATTCGCCAGAGAGGTATGACAGACAGGAAAGCATAAATGTGATGGGCATACTGTTTTTATATTATAGATGGAAAAATGAGGGGCTGCACACCTACCTAACCTGCTTATAGTCAGCATACACATATCTGAACCAGAACTGACAGCGCAATAGGTGCCTTTACATTGGAGAAGGGCAGTCAACAGCAAACACATTGTTCCTTGAGGAACTGAGCATAAATGATCCACCGCAAAGAATTGGTGGCATTGTCTCCCAGGCCAGTCTCAGGCTGAACCAGACTGTTCGGAACCTTAGCCTACTATTTAACCCTGAACTGAGTTCCGTCCCCATATCGCCCCCCCACCCCCCTCACCACCTCATAACATCGTGCGTCTCTGCCCCTGCCTCAGCTCATCTGCTGCTGGAAACCCTCGTCCATGCCGTTGTCACTTCTAGTCTTGACTATTCCAATGCTCTCCTGGCCTGCCTCCCACCTTGCACCCTCCATAAACTTGAGCTCATCCAAAACTCTGCTGCCCGTATCCTAACTCACACCAAGTCTCATTCACCCATCACCCCTGTACTCGCTGACCTACATTGGCTTCCAGTCTAGAAACGCCTATATTTTAAAATTCTCATCCTTGTTTTTAAATCCTTCCAGTGCCTCGCCCCCTCCCTGTCTCTAGAACCACCTCCAGCCCCTACAATCCTCCGAGATCTTTGCGCTCCTCCAATTCTGGCCTCTTGTACATTCTCAATTTCCATCGCTCCACCATTGGTGGCCGTGCCTTCAGCTGCCTAGGCCCTACCTCTGGAATTCCCTCCCTAAACCTCGCTGCCTCTTTACCTCTCTACTCCTTTAGGACGCTCCTTAAAGCCTACCTCTTTGCCCAAACTTTTGGTCACCTGCCCTAATATCTCCGTATGTGGTTCGGTGTCAAATTGTGTCTGGTAATGCTCCTGTGAAGCTCCTTGGGACATTTCACTATGTTAAAGGTGCTATATAAATGCGAGTTGTTGTAGTAGTAGTAGACCCATGAAAATGTGGGCCTTTGGCTGTGCCATTGGATTAAGGCCTCCCGTTGCAGCAAAGTAACCATGAGGAGCCAGTCCTGGGCAGTAGCACTCTAACAATCAGGAGATTGGTGCCTGACAACAAATGTAAAAGGGGCAGAGCCTTCAACAAAAAAATACACACAGTAAAAGATTCTGTGTCCCTTCTGCTTTTACTAAATTAGGTTTGGCTTTCTCCAAGCTGTTGCTTTTCTTTTCTCTTTACCCTGCTTCATCTTCCCCTCCTTCTTCTCATCTATTCATTTCATCCATGCGTTGCTATAGTATACTACATAGAATTTACAGCACAGAAACCGGCCATTTGGCCCAAAAGGTCTATGTTGGTGTTTTTGTTCCACACGAGCCTCCTCCTACCCCTCTTCATCTAACCCTACTAGCATATCCTTCCACATTCTCACCACAGTACACTGACCCCACCCCCCCCCCCCCACCCTAAAGGCCCACAAAACACAGCATTTTGTAGAACTGATGATTTGGTTTCATCACATTAAAGCCACTGCCCGGTTTTGTGCTGGAGAAGTCAGACATCCCTTTGCTCATTCCCCTGTAGCAGGCTCTGGATGTCCCTCTCTAGCTGGCTCAGAGTCCCGAACATTAATGGAATCCACACATGAAGATAGGGGAAAGTCACAAGCGGGGACACTTCCTGTAACCAAACAAAATGGCTTCATCACGGTTGCTCTCATACATACCGAAAACAACATGTTCTTCTTGTCCTGGTTTACAGCTCGAGGGTCAGGTACAGGGTCACTGTGCTTGATGACAGAGACCGACTCCCCTAGACACAGAAAGCAAAGAGTTACAGTGAGGAAACACGGAACATACAAATCAGGGAAAGAATGGGAATATTGTACCTGGAGGGGCTGTGAGGGGACCACAGTGTACCCAATGGTTACACACTGCATACTCAAGTGTGAATAAACCACAGGATCAGCATTGGAGCCATCATGAATGGAAACATTAGTATTACTAGTAATAGCAGGTAATGAAGGTTAATGGTTACACTACTTTGGTGCTCCTGAAAGGGTGCAGTTTTAAAGGGCAAAAGAACTTATAGATAAATTCATATTTATACTATAAATTTCTATGAATTATAGTATACATATCAAGATATGTGCGAGGGTCAGGATTGTAGAGGATGCTCGACTACTACAAGCACATCTGGATGAGCTGGGGGATTGGGCCCGTGATTGGCACATGGCATTTATCACCAGGTCAAATGCTGAACATGTGTATACCCTTCAGGGAAAAGGACCAAAGTCTGGGTGAAATTATTCTTTTCCCAGAGATTAGTGGACCTTAGGAAAAAGGCTGCTAGCTCGTGCGGTGGACGTCGATTCGCTGAATTCCTTGAAGCAAGAGCTGGGCCTGTCTCTGGCTGGGGCAGAGATCACTTCATACAAAAGGGAGGTAATGTATAACATTAACCAGGGTTAGAGTGATCTCCTGGACTAGTCTTCGGTTGTCTAAAGGGGTCGGAGAGGAACTTTCCAGAATTTGTTCCCCTAATTGGCCTGAGTTTTTACCTCTCCCAGGGGATTACATGGCTCCAGGTGGGAAAGAGTCTGTATTGTGCTGCACAAGGCATCACAACTATGTGGGACAGGCTAGATGGACCTGTAGGTCTTTTCCTGTCCATTATTTTTTGTATGTATATTTTGACAGAATAATTTCTGAATTTCAGGAAGGCAGTTCCTTCACGATAACCCCAGAATATCCCAGCGTGATATAATCATGATGAATCAGAGCAGGTTCAAAAACATAGACATCGGTCTTCCTTCACTTCTAAATCAGAAACGTCGCTCAGAGCTAGTTCTGCCCAACTAACATCCCTCATCTTTGCAGCTTGGAAATTTAGATGAAGGAGTCTCTCACTTCTCAAAATCCTTTTCAAGTGTCAGCAATCCTTAAATTGTTAAAGTTACGACACACCCTCTCCCGCCTCAACATTGAGAATGTTTTGCAATCTGATGCCAGCAGACCAATGGATAACATCCCAGACTAACCAATCCATAAAGTCATTAATTCTTTTCAACTAATCTCTTAACTACATTTCATGTTTTTTTTTGTCCTTCAAGGTGAGGGTTGTTCATTCTGGGGAATGGAACACCTTACCTCCCTGTGCACAGCAGTTAGATTGTACAGGCCCCTCCACGTATATTGGAGCCCCAAGTTCCATTTCCCCCACCAGCCATTCTGTGGCACCTCTTGAGGAGATAGCCAACATCGTGCCAACTCGGGACCAGTTTAGTGCTACGGGCTGGTATGAAACGGCCCAAACTCACTTCATGTGAGGAACCTCACGGCCATCAGACAGAGAAGACTTTCCATCCCATTCGTCTGGGCTGGATTTGAGCTCAGGCCGCAGGAGTGAAAGGCTGGATTCCAAGAGGTAGATACTGCTGCACCAGCACTAAATTTTAAATTAATTTCCCCGCTGCGTCGGTGGTTTCCTGCACAGTTTCGATAGAGACGTATTTGTGCCCCGATGTGATCAGCCATTTTATTTTTGGGAGCTGGTGAAAGACATTTAATTTGTGACTGATACATGGTGAACTTTGTGAACAACTACACTCATTTCAAATTATAACTGGACACAAGAGTAGAATCTAATCAACTGGTTTAACTTTCCTTTTGTTAGAATTGGTTCTTTTACTGAACTGAATTAAAGTTAATTTTAATACAATTTGACTTTCAGTAAGTACATTTAAGAGCCCACAATGACAGAATCTTCACTGAGCAAGATGAATCACAAAGGACGTGCAATGTACTAAAATCGATCGCTCGCTCCCTGTTTGTTAATGAGTAAACTCTCCGGCCTGTCCTTATTACTTTAAAGTGAATCCCCAGCCTAATCAGGGGGCAAACTAACAACTCAGGTACATGGTGAATCCTTCATCAAAATTTGAGGTGAGGATTTTTACAAGATTTTAGTCAGCACATTATTAGTTACCAACCCAGCTCAACTAATGTTGTTCAGCCAGAACAAAGTCCATTATTTTAATATTTGTAGTGTTGAGCCATGTTTACGTCTGAAATGGGGAGTACTGCCTGCATGTAGAAGAGGAAGGGTTACCTGCTCTAGCAGAGTACTCCGGGATATCTGTCTTCATATTTATGTTGCTCCTCTGGTCCTCAACAGATTATTCTGGTCAAGAGATTATGGGTCGGATTACCTGTTCATTTCTGACATCAGTCAATGGAACATCAAAGTAGAACACACCAGAGAGTGTTTAGACCAAGAAGAGGCCATTCATCCCATCGAGATCGGGCAATCATTCAAGAGCATTGTAAATCCTTTAATCTCTTTCCTTTCCCAATTCTAAACCCATATAACCAAAGCTCCCTATTGTTCCAGGAATTTCTCCAACTCTTATTTTAAATGTTTCACCCGAGTCCAGATTCACTGAACAGATGGCAGGCAGTCTAGCCCCGAGTTAGTAATTCTTCATGTCTGAGTATTGTTAAGTTGCATTAAAAAATAGGTTTGGAGCAGGGTTCCTTTTTAGATCTCAGTTATGCTTTCCGATTCCACACAGAGCACCCGTCTACCTCCATCATGTGACTTTTACAAAATCATCTTTGAAGACTAACTGAACTGCGTATTCCCTTTTTTATTTAAAAGTTGATCGTATCCAGAATATTATGTATATAAGTATTGTACAATTATTCTATGGAGGGAAGGGATTTGAGGAAGTTGCTGTTGGATCCAGTGGCTGTGGTAACACAGTTGGGCATATGCTGGTGGCAGTGGTTGAGGCTAGAGCCCCTAGAGTTCAGCTGGAGGGTATGAAGATGGGGCAGCCATGGGCCCTCCTACATTGTGTCAGCTTGGCTCAATAGCTAGTACTTTCACCTTGGCATCAGAAGATCATGGGTTCAAATCCCACAAGAACACAATCTAGTCCGACACTCACTGTCCGAGTGAGTGCCGTATTGTTGGAGGAGCTATCTTTCAGATAAGATGTTAAACAGCGATTCATCTGCCTGCTCAGGTGGATGTAACAGATTCCTACGTCAGCCAACACCACCAAAAGCAGATTATCTGGTCATTTATTCATTTGCCATTTGTGGGGCCTTGCTGTTTGCAAATCGGATGCTTATTTACCCTCATAACACTTTCGAAGTAATTGATTGATTGCAAAGTTACTTGCGGACATCCTGAGGACACAGTAAGGTGCTACATCAGGCATCTGTCCTATGTTGGTTGATGGCCATGTTGAATTAGACAATTATTCTGAGCCTGGCTTTGATTCAGGAGCTGGTGCTGACCAATTTGTCCTTCCCCCGTGGATCAGCTTTCTCATCTGGGGGGGTGACGAGTATTCGGGGAACAGGACTTGGATTCTGGAGGCCTCCGAGATAAGGAGGAAGGGGAGGAGCTGTAAAGGAGGCCCAGACTGCACACCCTCCCTTCGCAGCTCAATCTCGTTTATTCTTGCAGTTCACAGTGAACATTCAAATGGATTTTGGAAATAATTTACACATTTCCGTATTTAAAAGCTACTCTGTTAGGTTCAGATTTTCTTTAAGGTACTAATCGTTTGATTTTCCTCTTTCTTTGTGGTATTTTTGAGAAATGTGAAAAACTAAGAATTGGCAAAAAAAAGACTTCAGTTATTTGAAGCAAAGTTAATGCAACTCAGCACTCAGATTTATTTTGAATCAAAGGACTTGCCGTCATTTATTTTCCGCTTGCAAGAAAACAAGCGGCTCCCAGAGTTCAGATTGATGATGCTGCCTTGCCAAATTCTGCACATGCCAAGCAGTGAGCTCATTATGCAGGTGGCATTATTTGGATACCCTTCATCTATTCCTTGGATCACACTGCCCAAAAGCCACTAGGGGGACAGGGGGGAGGGAAGGAGAGGGAAAACTATGCAAGGTTTTTAAGTTTGAAGTCAAACCTGAGCAGTGACGTTTGTAAAGCTGTGCCTACAGTCTTTTGTACCTGGGCACTGCCTTCCCTTATGCTGACAACCTGGGCGAGCATTTCAGATAACAGTTTCTAAGAGCTTCATTTTGATTAATGTAGCTGAGGTTCTCTGGCAAAGTTGTCCAAAAGCCTTAGAAATGTGCTGTTATGAGCAGTAACACAGATTCTGCAATATAGGTATTGGCTTAAATTTTCCTCAAGGTCTCAAAGAACACAAGCCTCTTTGTTAACACAACAATACATTGTAATAGATCAAAAATGTCCCCATTCAGTTATTCTTTGAAACGCCTATTTTAATTAAACGTCCTGGAACTTTTAAGACATGTATCCGGCTCATTTAATACCACTGTTGTCAGACCAATGATAAATAGTGGCATTCCACCCTCACTCTCTGCTACATGGTCCTTGAACAGTCTGGTTTAGCACTGCACTCCTATTCTCCAGGAACTAATGTCCCTTTATCATGCCAGCAATTCATGGTGCCTGCTCCAGTTAAAACCTGGCATCCTGTCCAGAAACACCTTCAGTCTTACCCTGTTTATATTAAGCTTCGATGGTCAACATTGAAGTCAGCCTGGTGATGTAACTTTGCTCGTTTGCTAGGTCACATACTTCCTTGCTAGACCTCTGATTGGTTGATACTGAGCAGGAATAGAAGCCTGGGAATGGGCTGGGCATCACATGAAATGGGGTTAGAAGAGCAGGGGAGTTCTCCCCAGTCTCCTGGCCAATATTTATCCCTCAACCAACATCACTAAAACAGATTATCTGGTCATTACCTCATTGCTGTTTGTGGGACCTTACTGTGCGCAAATTGGCTGCTGCGTTTCCTACATTACACCAGTCACTACACTTTAAAAAGTACATCATTGGCTGTAAAGCGCTTTGGGATGTCCTGAGTTCGTGAAAAGCACTAAAGCAATGCAAGTCTTTCTTTTTTAGTGTGTGTAGCAGAATTGATTGGCCGGCGCGGACACGATGGGCCGAAGGGCCTCTATCCGTGCTGTATAACTCTATGACTCTATAAGATAGGAACAGGAGGAGGCCATTTAGCTCCTCGAGCCTGTTCCCCCATTCAATGAGATTATGGCTGATCCGTGACCTAACTCCATATACCTGCTTTAGCCCCATATCCCTTACACCTATGGTTAACAAAAATCTATCAAGCACAGATTTAAAATTAACAATTGATCTAGCATCAACTGCCGTTTGCAGAGGAGAGTTCCAAACTTCTCCCACCCTTTGTGTGTAGAAGTGTTTCCTAACTTCAATCCTGAAAGTCCTGGCTCTAATTTTTAGGCGATGTCCCCTAGTCCTGGACTCCCCAACCAGTGGAAATAGTTTCTCTCTATCTACCCTATCAGTTCCCCTTAATATCTTGAAAACTTTGATCAAATCACCCCTTAATCTTCTAAATTCCAGGGAATACAACCCCGGTTTGTGAAATCTCACCTTGTAATTTAACCCTGGGAGTCCAGGTATCATTCTAGTAAGTCTACACTGCACTCCCCCCAAGGCCAATATATCCTTTCTAAGGCGCGGTGCCCAGAACGGAACACAATACTCCAGGTGCGGTCTAACTAGGGCTTTGTACAGCTGTAGCATAACTTCTACCCCCTTGTATTCTAGTCCTCTAGATATAAAGGCCAGTGTTCCATCAGCCTTTCTGAATATTTTCTGTACCTGTCCATGATATTTTAATGATCGGTGTACATGGACCCCTAAGTCTCTTTGGACCTCCACTGTTTCAATCTTTTCACCATTTAGAAAGTACTCTGATCTACCCTTTTTAGGTCCAAAGTGGATGACCTCACACTTGCCTACATTGAAATCCATTTGCCACAGTTTTGCCCATTCACTTAATTTATTAATATCTCTCTGTAATTTTATGCTTCCACCTACTCTGCTTTAAATGCTGCCTATCTTTATGTCATGGGCAAACTTGGATCTGTGGCTCCCTATCCCAGTATCTAAATCGTTAATAAATACAGTTAATAGTTAAGGCCCCAACACAGATCCCTGTGGGACATCACTAGTCACATCCTGCCAATTTGAGTACCTGCCCATTATCCCCACTCTGTCTCCTGCTGCTCAGCCAATATCCTAACCAGGTCAATAATTTGCCCTCAATTCCATGAGCTTCAACTTTAGCTAACAATCTCTTATGAGAGATTTGAATCGACCGCCTTCTGGAAGTCCATATAAACAGCATTCATAGACATTCCCCTGACCACTACTTTAGTCACCTCTTCAAAAAATTCAATCAGGCATGAGCTACCATTCACAAATCCATGCTGGATCTCTCTGATCAGCTGAAAACTTTCAAGGTGTTCAGTCTAGTAATTTCCAGACAACAGATGTTAGGCTAACTGGTCTGTAATTCCTTGGTTTCCCTCGCTCACCTTTCTTAAACAGCAGAGTGACGTGCAATTTTCCAATCTAAAAGGAACGGTTCCTGAATCGAGAGAACTTTGGACGATTATAGTTAGGGCTTCGACAATGTTCCCACCTACTTCCTTTAAAATCCTGGAATGGAAACCATCTGGTCCTTGGGATTTGTCACTCTTTAGTGCCATTATTTTCTTCATTACTGTTAATTTGCTTAAGTTAATTATGGGGAGACCCTGTCTCAGATTCAAAATTAATTTCCTTGGGGTGCCTGGCATGCTATCCTCTTCCTCTACTGTAAATACTGATGCAAAGTAATTATTTAACATGTCCGCCATTTCCTTAATAACACAGCGGGGCACGGGCCAGAGCACTAAAGGTTTGCAGAGTTCGTGCTGGAACACTAGCAGTAAGTCAGAGGTCTTCTTGTGTTAAGCGCACAGGACTAATCCTGGTAAAAAGCCTTCTACAGAGTGGAGATCGGGACTGCAACTGGGATCTGCAACAGGCCCTGTCAAAGCAACAGTTGCATTGGACCGGGACCAGGACCAGGATGTGGCCCAAAGGCTACACTGAATCTGGACTGGGAGTTTGACTCTGGCAAGACCAGGAGTTTAATGTGAATGAAGCAAAAGTTAGTGATCATCTTGAGCGCCGTGAATGCTCCGTGTAACATTGCCTCATGCTGTAGCTGCTGCTGTCCATCTTAGGGCCATTAAGAGTCCTGGCTTTGCCTACCACGGTTCCTCAGAGCAGGTACATAAGGTATTTTGGAATCAACAGAAAATTACTTATATGGAGAGGCATTTCCTTTCCTGATCTTTGACATAACAAAATTCACTCGGCACCAAACACAGACCCCAGGTTACTTCAGATGCATCAACAGAAGTCAATATTGAAATATCGAAGGGCCAGGTCAATGTCTATAACTCTACATGAATACTTCATTAGGTAAATATAATTACATTGAGTTGGACCAATGGCCAGGCCACCGTGATGAAGCCTGGATGGATATGGTTGACGTACTTTCCATTTTATTTATTTTTTAATATTAGTTGGATGTACGCAATAGATTCTGGCCTAGAATAGACCAGCCTCATCCAATGAAACTCCTCACCTGTAAGAATGGACTGGTCCACTCGGAGAGTTGTTGATTTGATGCTGATAATCCTGATGTCAGCAGGGACTTTATCACCAACTGCAAATAAAGAACAAAACTCCAGTCAAACCAAGACAGCGGTAAAATAACAGTAGAACCAGAGGACACGGCCTGCGCTTGAAGGGGGGATGAATTCAAAACTAATCTGTGGAAACATTATTTCAGTGAACGAGTGGTCGATCCGTGGAACAGACTTCCCAGGGAGACGGTGGAAGCAGTTAGTACTGATTCATTCAAATGCAAATCAGATAATTTCTTTCAGAAAACATCATTTTGGGATCAAGTATAGGAGTAATTTGAGACATGATGTGTGGTAACTGCAGCATGCTCGGGAGGAAAGGTGACTCTGGACCTATGGTTCCCAAAGCTCTCCACCACTGGGGGTTTTCCTCGTGTCATTTAGACTAATTGATAGAGGTTGATGACTATGATTAGTCAATAACTCCATTATCGTTGTATCATGCGACTACCAGGATGGCGGAAGGTTAACTAGATGGGCCTTGATCTTTTATCATCCAGAAATTCCTATGTTCCTAAAATCCCCATAACCGAAGCTTCACTTCCAGTACAATCTACCTGCAATTCTCCCTGATCAGCTGTTCCATGCACAGTCCTTTTCTGAAAGTCCTTTTCTTGTACACTCGAGTGAAATTGGAACAGGTCAGTCAACCTGCTCCGATTTTATTCCCCCCTCAAAAAAAAACAATGCCAGATGGAATCTCCTTCCATGAGCTGCTCATGTCAAATTCTGAGACACCCCATACTTTTCCATGAAAACCGTAAATCACTGGTCACGAGCCCACCTGCCTTTTTTATTCTTGTCGACACCTCAGTCAGTCCTGATTGATGACTTGCCACATGGGTAGATCTTGTTGCTATCAATGAATGCTTTTTAAAAAAAAATTCATCTTCATGGTGTGGGCATCACTGGCAAGGCGGGCATTTATTGCCCATCCCTAGTTGCCCTGAACAGCTGCAGTGCAGAAGTCTGATACAACTGAGTGATTTGCTAGGCCACTTCAAAGGGCAGTTAAGAGTCAACCACGTTGGTGTGGGACTGGAGTCACATATACCCAGACCAGGTAAAAATGGCAGGTTTCCTTCCCTAAAAGACATTAGTGATCCAGTTGGATTTGTAACGACAATCTGACAGCTTCATGGTCACTTTTACTGATACCAGCTTTTCATTTCCAGATACTTTAAAAAATAGAATTCAAATTCTCAGACTGCCACGGTGGGATTTGTACTCTCGAGCTCAGGATTACTAGTCCAGTAACATAACCAAAACAAAAAAAATGAGTTGGAGATGGTGTGAAGTGCCTTAATTTCTACACTGTGAAGAAGCTGTTTATGTCCAGAAGGCTTTTCTCAAGGTGCCACATCAAAGGCTACTACACAAAATAAGAGCTCATGGTATGGGGGGGGTAACATATTAGCGTGGATAAAGGATTGGTTAGCTAACAGGAAACAGTAGGCATAAATGGGTCATTTTCAGGTTGGCAAGATGTAACGAGTGGAGTGCCACAGGGATCAGTGCTGGGGCCTCAACTATTTACAATCTATATCAATGACTTGGATGAAGGGACCGAATGTATGGTTGCTAAATTTGCTGATGACACAAAGGTAGGTAGGAAAGTAAGTTGTGATGAGGACTTAAGGAGTCTGCAAAGGGATATAGATAGGTTAAGTGAGCAGGCAAAAATTTGGCAGATGGAGTATAATGTGGGAAAATGTGAACTTGTCCACTTTGGCAGGAGGAATAGAAAAGCAGTATATTATTTGAATGGAGAGAGATTGCAGAACTCTGAGGTACAGTGGGATCTGGGTGTCCCAATACATGAATCACAAAAAGTTAATTTGCAGATACAGCAAGTGATTAGGAAGGCAAATGGAATGTTGTCATTTATTGCAAGGGGAATGGAATATAAAAGTAGAGATGTTTTGCTACACTTGTACAGGGCATTGGTGAGATCACATCTAGAATACTGTGTGCAGTTTTGGTCTCCTTATTTAAGAAAGGAGATAATTGCTTTAGAGGCGGTTCAGAGAAGGTTCACTCGACTGATTCCTGGGATGAGGGGGTTCCTATGAGGAAAGGTTGGACAAGTTGGGCCTGTATACATTGGAGTTTAGAAGAATGAGAGATGCTCTTATTGAAACATAAGATCCTGAAGGGACTAGAAGGGGTAGATGCTGAGAGGTTGTTTCCCCTTGTGGGAGAGACTAGAACTAGGGGCCACAGTTTAAAAATAAGGGGTCTCCCATTTAAGACTGAGATGAGGAGAAATTTTTTCTCTGAGGGTCGTGAGTCTGTGGAACTCCCTTCCCCAGAGAGCGGTGGAGGCAGGGTCATTGAATATTTTTAAGGCTGAGTTAGATAGATTCCTGATTAACAAGGGAGTGAAAGGTTATAGTAGGTAGATAGGAAAGTAGGGTTGAGGTCACAATCAGATCAGCCATGATCTTATCAAATGGCAGAGCAGGCTCGAGGGGCCGAATGGCCTACTCCTGCTCTTAATTCATATGTATGTCCATTGTTTTAAACACTTGAGCGTGGGAAATATCTTCATTTTTTTTTAAATAAAGTGCAGAGCAGTTACTTTATATTCAGCTGTTTGAGGCACAATGCAGGATTGAAGCGAGGGGGGCGAGAGCGAGGGGGCGAGGGGGCGAGAGCGAGGGGGCGAGAGCGAGGGGGCGAGAGCGAGGGGGCGAGAGCGAGGGGGCGAGGGGGCGAGAGCGAGGGGGCGAGAGCGAGGGGGCGAGGGGGCGAGGGGGCGAGGGGGCGAGAGCGAGGGGGCGAGGGGGCGAGAGCGAGGGGGCGAGAGCGAGGGGGCGAGAGCGAGGGGGCGAGAGCGAGGGGGCGAGAGCGCGGGGGCGAGAGCGAGGGGGCGAGAGCGAGGGGGCGAGGGGGCGAGAGCGAGGGGGCGAGAGCGAGGGGGCGAGAGCGAGGGGGCGAGAGCGAGGGGGCGAGGGGGCGAGGGGGCGAGAGCGAGGGGGCGAGGGGGCGAGAGCGAGGGGGCGAGAGCGAGGGGGCGAGAGCGAGGGGGCGAGAGCGAGGGGGCGAGGGGGCGAGGGGGCGAGAGCGAGGGGGCGAGAGCGAGGGGGCGAGAGCGAGGGGGCGAGAGCGAGGGGGCGAGAGCGAGGGGGCGAGAGCGAGGGGGCGAGAGCGAGGGGGGCGAGAGCGAGGGGGCGAGGGGGCGAGAGCGAGGGGGGCGAGAGCGAGGGGGCGAGAGCGAGGGGGCGAGAGCGAGGGGGCGAGGGGGCGAGAGCGAGGGGGGCGAGAGCGAGGGGGCGAGGGGGCGAGAGCGAGGGGGCGAGGGGGCGAGAGCGAGGGGGCGAGAGCGAGGGGGCGAGGGGGCGAGAGCGAGGGGGCGAGAGCGAGGGGGCGAGGGGGCGAGAGCGAGGGGGCGAGAGCGAGGGGGCGAGGGGGCGAGAGCGAGGGGGCGAGAGCGAGGGGGCGAGAGCGAGGGGGCGAGAGCGAGGGGGCGAGGGGGCGAGAGCGAGGGGGCGAGAGCGAGGGGGCGAGAGCGAGGGGGCGAGAGCGAGGGGGCGAGGGGGCGAGAGCGAGGGGGGCGAGAGCGAGGGGGCGAGAGCGAGGGGGCGAGAGCGAGGGGGCGAGAGCGAGGGGGCGAGAGCGAGGGGGCGAGGGGGCGAGAGCGAGGGGGGCGAGAGCGAGGGGGCGAGAGCGAGGGGGCGAGGGGGCGAGAGCGAGGGGGGCGAGAGCGAGGGGGCGAGAGCGAGGGGGCGAGAGCGAGGGGGCGAGAGCGAGGGGGCGAGAGCGAGGGGGCGAGAGCGAGGGGGCGAGGGGGCGAGAGCGAGGGGGCGAGAGCGAGGGGGGCGAGAGCGAGGGGGGCGAGAGCGAGGGGGCGAGAGCGAGGGGGCGAGAGCGAGGGGGCGAGGGGGCGAGAGCGAGGGGGGCGAGAGCGAGGGGGCGAGAGCGAGGGGGCGAGGGGGCGAGAGCGAGGGGGGCGAGAGCGAGGGGGCGAGAGCGAGGGGGCGAGAGCGAGGGGGCGAGGGGGCGAGAGCGAGGGGGCGAGAGCGAGGGGGCGAGGGGGCGAGAGCGAGGGGGCGAGGGGGCGAGAGCGAGGGGGCGAGAGCGAGGGGGCGAGGGGGCGAGAGCGAGGGGGCGAGAGCGAGGGGGCGAGGGGGCGAGAGCGAGGGGGCGAGAGCGAGGGGGCGAGGGGGCGAGAGCGAGGGGGCGAGAGCGAGGGGGCGAGAGCGAGGGGGCGAGAGCGAGGGGGCGAGAGCGAGGGGGCGAGAGCGAGGGGGCGAGGGGGCGAGAGCGAGGGGGGCGAGAGCGAGGGGGCGAGAGCGAGGGGGCGAGAGCGAGGGGGCGAGAGCGAGGGGGCGAGGGGGCGAGAGCGAGGGGGGCGAGAGCGAGGGGGCGAGAGCGAGGGGGCGAGAGCGAGGGGGCGAGGGGGCGAGAGCGAGAGGGCGAGAGCGAGGGGGCGAGGGGGCGAGAGCGAGGGGGCGAGAGCGAGGGGGCGAGAGCGAGGGGGCGAGGGCGCGAGAGCGAGGGGGCGAGAGCGAGGGGGCGAGAGCGAGGGGGCGAGAGCGAGGGGGCGAGAGCGAGGGGGCGAGAGCGAGGGGGCGAGGGGGCGAGAGCGAGGGGGCGAGAGCGAGGGGGCGAGGGCGCGAGAGCGAGGGCGCGAGAGCGAGGGGGCGAGAGCGCGGGGGGCGAGAGCACGGGGGGCGAGAGCGAGGGGGCGAGAGCGAGGGGGCGAGAGCGAGGGGGCGAGAGCGAGGGAGAATCCACAAACCACATCTTGGAGAAGTGTGGAAGGACTTTCGTTATGCGCCTGGGCTTCTAATTTAACTATAATCAACCTGGGAGTACTTAACGCCAACACCGAATGACAAATATGAGAAAAAGCTTTTGGTGACTAAGAATCTGCAGTCACTCAAAACCAATTGGACATACCCTCCACGTCAACGTTTTATCCCGATTTTGCTCATTTCGGCCCTCAGCTTCATGTTATTTCCATCCACAATTAACAGCACAACCTGGGTTCCCCACTATCACTGCCATTCCATATGTCTAATGGGACAGTCTTGTATACACACAGATACAGATATACATTTCCTTAGACATTGCCACTCAGCAGCCAAATAGACTCGTTTCCAACTATATTAAAGGCAACACAGGCCATTCAAATAAGCTGATCCAAGAGGCTGCCCAGGCCCTCCACTGTGGCACTCAACAATGTCTCTTGTAGGTTAGCTACAACATGACCAGATGCAAGGTAATACTTCCCATTAAGGTGGTTTAACTGCAGCCTCTTTGAGAGTGCGCCGATTAGTGCTACTTTGCGGACAGATTTGGGGCTGTGGTCCTGAGCTCTCCAGCAAGTGGGTTGACATAACCCAAACTGATTTCATGTAGAGCCCTTAAGAAGATAGAACTGAGAGAGAGAGAGAGAGAGAGAGAGAGAGGAATTGTCTGGGCTGGAGGAGAATGTTGGTCCCAGAGGTGAAAGAACAGGTGAAAGAACTTGCTCAGCTTTGTGCCACCCATAATGCCCCGTTCATATGCCAAGTGCATGAACACACATTTTCCCTCTTTACCTCAATGGAAACTTCTAATAAAAGTTCTAATAAAATGAGCAATCTTTATGTAAATGAACAGTTTTCTATCACAGTAGCTTTAATGGCTCGAATTCGCTTTGCAAATGCTAAATCATTCATTGTTCTCCTAAAACAGGTCAGTATGATATCTCGTTACTCATTAACGACCAGAACATGGTCGGTGCCAACATCCCATTTCCTCATTCTTTAATCGCTCCTGGATGGAATTCCCATAAGCAGAGAACAAACGGTCACTGTGTGGGAATGTCATTTGTTTTTGTGGAACAGTGCACAGCGAATCCCAAAGCAGGCTCCAGGCCCAATCCTCTTTAGTCTTGGCTGTGCCTTAAACTGGCCACAAAAATACAAGTGCTTTTTTAATGGTGCAGTCAAGAACGAGCTGTGGGGGAACATCCTAGGCTGCTGGCACGGCTATAGGAAGGTGCGTGCAGTGTACATAACTGCGGGGAGAATTTACTTCAGTGTTGCCTTGGTAGCGGCAGGGAAACCAATCGTGGAGAGTCAAAGCGTCCCTCACCCTTGCGCTGGTCCAGAACTGAAGGATACGAAGCAGCCAAGGAGGCCCATGTCTGTGAATAGTAGAAAGATGTGGAGATGCCGGTGATGGACTGGGGTTGACAAATGTAAGGAGTCTTACAACACATAGACATAGGTCTATTTTTCAAATAAAACAGTTGGACTATAACCTGGTGTTGTAAGACTCCTTACAATAGTAGAAAGGTTACAGCACAGAAGGAGGCCGATCGGCCCATCGAGTCCGCGCTGGCTCTATGCAAGAGCAATCCAGCTCGTCCCATTCTCCCCTGCCCTATCCCTGTAGCCCTGCAAATTTTTTCCTTTCAAGTATTTATCCAGTTCCCTTTTGAAGGCCATGATTGAATCTGCCTCCACCACCCCCTCAAGCAGTGCATTCCGGATCCTAACCACTCGCTGTGTAAATAAGTTTTTCCTCATGTCACCTTTGGTTCTTTTGCCAAGCACCTTAAATCTATGTCCTCTGGTTCTTGACCCTTCCACCAATGGGAACAGTTTCTCTCTATCTACTCTGTCTAGACCCTTCATGATTTCAAATACCTCGATCAAATCTCCTCACAACAGTCACTGTTCCAAGGAGAACAACCCCAGCTTCTCCAGTCTATCCACGTAACTAAAGTCCCTCATCCCTGGAATCATTCTAGTAAATCTCTTCTGCACCCTTTCTAAGGGCCTTCACATCTTTCCTAAAGTGCGGTGCCCAGAACTGGACACAATACTCCATTTGTGGCTGAACCAGTGTTTTATAAAGGTGGTTCATGACTTGCATACTTTTGTACTCTATGCCTCTATTTATAAAGCTCAGGATCCCATTTGCTTTTTTAACCACTTTCTCAACCTGGCCTGCTACCTTCAACGATTGCAAAGTGATACATTTCAGTCAGAAGAACGAGGCAAGGCAATATAAAACTAGAGGGCACAACTCTAAAATGGGTACAGGAACAGAGAGATCTGGGGGTATATGTGCACAAATCGTAGAAGGTGGCAGGGCAGGTTGAGAAAGTGGTTAAAAAAGCATACGGGATCCTGGGCTTCATAAATAGAGGCATAGAGTACAAAAGTCATGATGAACCTTAATAAGGCATTGGTTCGGCCACAGCTGGAGTATTGTGTCCAGTTCTGGGCACCGCACTTTAGGAAAGATGTGAAGGCCTTGAAGAGGGTGCAGAAGAGATTTACTGGAATTATTCCAGGGATGAGGGACTTTAGTTACATGGATAGACTGGAGAAGCTGGGGTTGTTCTCCTTGGAACAGAGACGGTTGCGAGGAGATTTGATAGAGGTATTCAAAATCATGAAGGGTCTAGACAGAGTAGATAGAGAGAAACTGTTCCCATTGGTGGAAGGGTCAAGAACCAGAGGACATAGATTTAAGGTGCTTGGCAAAAGAACCAGAGGACATAGATTTAAGGTGCTTGGCAAAAGAACCAGAGGACACAGATTTAAGGTGCTTGGCAAAAGAACCAAAGGTGACATGAGGAAAAACTTTTTTTTTTAAACACAGCGAGTGGTTAGGATCTGGAATGCACTGCCCGAGGGGGTGGTGGAGGCAGATTCAATCATGGTCTTCAAAAGGGAACTGGATAAATACTTGAAAGGAAAAAATTTGCAGGTATACGGGGATAGGGCGGGGGAGTGGGACTAGCCAGCACAGACATGATGGGCCGAAGGGCCTCATTCCGTGCTATAACCTTTCTTTGGTTCTATGAGTCTATGTCCCCGGAATGGGCGTTGAACCCATAACTTTCTGACTCCGAGGCAAGAATGCTACCAATTGAGCCATGACTGACGAGTATATAAAATCGTAGCTATAGTCAGTATAATTATAGTTTTCATGCCAATTGTTTTACATGCCAAGGGCACTCCTGGAAAATGACTCACTCTTGGTGATTAGATTGGAAAAGATTGAATGGAGAGGAATGCACTAGCCTCCCACTGTTTGAACACTGGGCGTCTCCAGTGTTTCGCCCTGGAGGTAAACCAGACAGTCAGAGGTGTGCACAGGTCACACTCTAAGACCTGCTTACACAGAAGCATTTGGTTAGAATTGGACTTGTTTTCTAATTATGACGACAGTAACTTATTGAAGTGAGTGGGTTACCAATGGCATGACAATCAGAAAATCTAGGCCATGGTGAATTGTGAAAAAATAACAAAGATTAAGCAAGTGGCCATAACAATGCAGTTTAACGAGGAGTAAGGCAGACAAGAATGGCAAAACACGAGTACAATCTAAATTGAGAAGCACTGAGGAGGAAGTAAATGAACAGGGCGATTTAAAGGTCCGATATTTAAACCATTAAAACTTAGCTCGCAGATGCACAAAGTGATCAGAAAGTGTAATGGGGTCATTGGATAACAATCGGGAGCAGGAAGCCTGACTCATTTTCCCCTCCCAAGCTCGCGCATGGCACTAATGTCATTTCTTGGGCATTACATTTACTGAACCCGCTGCAAACCTGCACGCTGTGGTTATGGGGAACACGACTGCATTATGTTCTGCTGCTTGCAGTAATCCATCAACACTGTTCTTTAGAGATGTAAGGAGTCTTACAACACCAGGTTATAGTCCAACAGCTTTATTTGAAATCACAAGCTTTCGGAGGCTTCCTCCTTCGTCAGGTGAGTGCAGTTCATCACTTCCATGCTAGCTCTTTTTTTTAAAATGCACTGTCCCATGTGCTATAGGCCCATTCAAGCCACAAAGATCCCATAAATTGGCTGCTCCATTACCCAAACCTCCAAGTTCTATTGGTGCCTGCCACAGGACAGAAAGACTACTCATACAAAATCCAGAATGGACCCAGAATCTTACACCACCCAGCCAGTCACACTGACAGTAACTGGTGGTATCAGCCACGGTTCAGTTGGTAGCACTCTCACCTGAGTCAGAAGGTTGTGGGTTCAAGCCCCACTCCAGAGACTTGAACACATAATCTAGACTGACACTCCAGTGCAGTACAGAGGGTGCTGCACTGTCAGTGGTGCCATCTTTCGGATGAGACGTTAAACCGAGGGCCTGTCTGCCCTCTCACGTGGATGTAAAAATCCCACGACACGATTCAAGGAAGAGCGAGGGAATTGTCCCCGGTGTCCTGGCCAATATTTATCCTTCAACCAACATCACTAATAAACAGATCATCTGGTCATTATTTCATTTCTGTTTGTGGGACCTTGATATGCATGACTTGGCTGCCGTGTTTCCTACATTACAACAGTGACTACACTTCAAAAGTGCTTCATTGACTGAAAAGTGCTTTGGGACATCCTGAAGTCGTGAAAGCTGCTACATTCATCCAAATCTTTCTTTCTTTCCTTCCTCCCTTTGCCCAGAGACACTGAGGCCACATGCAGTGCCTAATCCTGCTCTGATGCTAAACTAACTCAGCTTGGACACTATATAGATGAAAGTCTTTCTTTTTTTCAGTGCAAGACGTGTAGAACAAGTAACATTTATCATAAATATACAGTAGCTGCTGGTTACACACAGTGTCTATGTGATCTCAAGCACACAGTACACAGACACGGTAGAACAATACTCTGGTAGGTTAGCACTGAGCTCTGGGGACTGGGGACTGAGGCAGCTGTTACCCAACGACACCTTTTAAAACAAAAACACAATAGGGAATTCTACAAAATGCAGCTCAGTGGACGAACAGTGCACTCCACAGGGATGTTCTATCATAATTAGACAAGGAACTCTGGACACCACTCCCAAAACAGCCAGCCCACTAGTTCCTGTGCTGGGGCATCACACCTCCTCACCCCTCCACGGGTAACATTTAAGAGTATCACAACACAAAATGGTGCCATTTATGCCCAGCTACATCATCTCACTAGAACCAGCGCGTCAATGCGGTTTCTGTTTGTTAACATTTTTCTCTGATTGTGCTGATCAAGGCTCTGGTCTCACCAGAATGATACCCTGAATCATCACATAAAAAGAACACACTTGCATTTATATAGCACCTTTCACTAATCCAGGAAGTCCCAAAGCACTTTGTGGCCAAAGAAGTACTTTTTGAAGTGTAACTACTGTTGTAATGTAGGAAAACACAGCAGCCAATTTGCAAGATCCCATAAACGGGAGAGAGATAAATTACCAGGTAATCTATTTTAATGATGTTAGTTGAGGGATAGCTCCGGAGAACTCCCTTGTTCTTCTTCAAAAGAGGGGCCATGGGATCTTTTATGTCCACCTGAGGGGGCAGGTGGGGCCACGGTTTAAAGTCTTATCCGAAAGACAGCTCCTCCGACAGTGCAGCACACCCTCAGTACTGCACTGAAATGTCAGCCTGGATTATATGCTCAAGTCTCTGGACTGGCACTTGAACTCATGACCTTCTGACGCTAAGCCAAGGTGTACAGGACACCACCAGGAATCAGTCATCCTAGAGTTAATGCACAGTTTGTGGCACCGTTGAATTATACCCATGTCAAGGTCTAGCAATAGGGCCAAAAAGTGGGGGGGGGGCGGATACTTTAAAATCAATATAATCATTATTGAAGTCAGTGGGAAATAAAGTGGTGACAGAAACAAAACGCAGTAAGGGAGAGTGTACAGAACATGACCGGACAGATGGTCTGAGAAAGCAGGGCAAAGACCAAGGGAAGTCTAGATTAAACTGCATTTATTTCAATGCAAGAAGTCTGATGGGCAAGGCAGATGAACTCAGGGCATGGATGGGTACATGGGACTGGGATGTTATAGCTATTACTGAAACATGGCTAAGGGAGGGGCAGGACTGGCAGCTCAATGTTCCAGGGTACAGATGCTATAGGAAAGATAGAGCAGGAGGTAAGAGAGGAGGGGGAGTTGCGTTCTTGATTAGGGAGAACATCACGGCAGTAGTGAGAGAGGATATATCCGAGGGTTCGCCCACTGAGTCCATATGGGTAGAACTGAAAAATAAGAAGGGAGAGATCACTTTGATCGGATTGTACTACAGACCCCCAAATAGTCAACGGGAAATTGAGGAGCAAATATGTAAGGAGATTACAGACAGCTGCAAGAAAAATAGGGTGGTAATAGTAGGGGACTTTAACTTTCCCAACATTGACTGGGACAGCCATAGCATTAGGGGCTTGGATGGAGAGAAATTTGTTGAGTGTATTCAGGAGGAATTTCTCATTCAGTATGTGGATGGCCCGACTAGAGAGGGGGCAAAACTTGACCTCCTCTTGGGAAATAAGGAAGGGCAGGTGACAGAAGTGTTAGTGAGGGATCACTTTGGGACCAGTGATCATAATTCCATTAGTTTTAAGATAGCTATGGAGAAGGATAGGTCTGGCCCAAAAGTTAAAATTCTAAATTGGGGAAAGGCCAATTTTGATGGTATTAGACAGGAACTTTCAGAAGTTGATTGGGAGAGTCTGTTGGCAGGCAAAGGGACGTCTGGTAAGTGGGAGGCTTTCAAAAGTGTGTTAACCAGGGTTCAGGGTAAGCACATTCCTTATAAAGTGAAGGGCAAGGCTGGTAGAAGTAGGGAACCTTGGATGACTCGGGAGATTGAGGCACTAGTCAAAAATAAGAAGGAGGCATATGACATGCATAGGCAGCTGGGATCAAGTGGATCCCTTGAAGAGTATAGAGATTGCCGGAGTAGAGTTAAGAGAGAAATCAGGAGGGCAAAAAGGGGATATGAGATTGCTTTGGCAGATCAGGCAAAGGTGAATCCAAAGAGCTTCTACAAATACATAAAGGGCAAAAGGGTAACTAGGGAGAGAGTAGGGCCTCTTAAGGATCAACAAGGTCATCTATGTGCGGAACCACAAGAGATGGGTGAGATCCTGAATGAATATTTCACATCGGTATTTACGGTTGAGAAAGGCATGGATGTTAGGGAACTTGGGGAAATAAATAGTGATGTCTTGAGGAGTGTACATATTACAGAGAGGGAGGTGCTGGAAGTCTTAACGCGCATCAAGGTAGATAAATCTCCGGGACCTGATGAAATGTATCCCAGGACGTTATGGGAGATTAGGGAGGAAATTGCGGGTCCCCTAGCAGAGATATTTGAATCATCCACCGCTACAGGTGAGGTGCCTGAAGATTGGAGGGTAGCAAATGTTGTGCCTTTGTTTAAGAAGGGCGGCAGGGAAAAGCCTGGGAACTACAGACCAGTGAGCCTGACATCTGTAGTGGGTAAGTTGTTAGAGGGTATTCTGAGGGACAGGATCTACAGGCATTTGGAGAGGCAGGGACTAATTAGGAACAGTCAGCATGGTTTTGTGAGAGGAAAATCATGTCTCACGAATTTGATTGAGTTTTTTGAAGGGGTAACCAAGAAGATAGATGAGGGCTGTGCAGTAGACGTGGTCTACATGGACTTCAGCAAAGCATTTGACAAGGTACCGCATGGTAGGTTGTTACATAAGGTTAAATCTCATGGGATCCAAGGTGAGGTAGCCAATTGGATACAAAATTGGCTTGACGACAGAAGACAGAGGGTGGTTGTCGAGGGTTGTTTTTCAAACTGGATGCCTGTGTCCAGCGGTGTGCCTCAGGGATCGGTGCTGGGTCCGCTGTTATTTGTTATTTATATTAATGATTTGGATGAGAATTTAGGAAGCATGGTTAGTAAGTTTGCAGATGACACCAAGATTGGTGGCATTGTGGACAGTGAAGAAGGTTATCTAGGATTGCAACGGGATCTTGATAAATTGGGCCAGTGGGCCGATGAATGGCAGATGGAGTTTAATTTAGATAAATGTGAGGTGATGCATTTTGGTAGATCGAATCGGGCCAGGACCTACTCCGTTAATGGTAGGGCGTTGGGGAGAGTTATAGAACAAAGAGATCTAGGAGTACAGATTCATAGCTCCTTGAAAGTGGAGTCACAGGTGGATAGGGTGGTGAAGAAGGCATTCAGCATGCTTGGTTTCATTGGTCAGAACATTGAGTGCAGGAGTTGGGATGTCTTGTTGAGGTTGTACAGGGCATTGGTGAGGCCACACTTGGAGTACTGTGTACAGTTCTGGTCACCCTATTATAGAAAGGATATTATTAAACTAGAAAGAGTGCAGAAAAGATTTACGAGGATGCTACCGGGACTTGATGGTTTGACTTACAGGGAGAGGTTGGACAGACTGGGACTTTATTCCCTGGAGAGTAGGAGGTTAAGGGGTGATCTTATAGAAGTCTATAAAATAATGAGGGGCATAGATAAGGTCGATAGTCAAAATCTTTTCCCAAAGGTAGGGGAGTCTATAACGAGGGGGCACAGATTTAAGGTGAGAGGGGAGAGATACAAAAGGATCCAGAGGGGCAATTTTTTCACTCAAAGGGTGGTGAGTGTCTGGAACGAGCTGCCAGAGGCAGTAGTAGAGGCGGGTACAATTTTGTCTTTTAAAAAGCATTTGGACAGTTACATGGGTAAGATGGGTATCGAGGGATATGGGCCAAGTGCAGGCAATTGGGACTAGCTTAGTGGTATAAACTGGGCGACATGGACATGTTGGGCCGAAGGGCCTGTTTCCATGTTGTAACTTCTATGATTCTATGATTCTATGATTCATGTCTAAAGGTTTTTCACCTTTGCCTAGAATATTTACAAAAATGCTAAAACTATTTAAAGGAATACTTTGCCCAGGGTCAAGTTGTTGAATACATGTTCTTTTTTTAATATATGGACAAGATGGTGATGGAGTTGGCAAAGACACCGTAGAAACTCACTCCACAGTATCACCTAGTGGCCAGCGCCTGAAACTACACCATGACAGCTGACATAGCAAAATTAAATGGGAAATGTTGACATAGCAATTTACAATGGTAAATGTAACAGAGAAGCGTAACCAAAAATTGTGACAACTGGAAGTGAAGTTTGAGGACAGGAAGTGCACACCTTCCACAAGTGTAAACAATTTTACAACACCAAGTTATAGTCCAACGATTTTATTTTTAATCCCACAAGCTTTCGGGGGCTTTCCCCTTCCTCAGGCGGTGTGGAAAAGACAATTTCGAATCCTTTGCATTTTAAGATCACAGAACAAAGCCTGGTGATTACTGCCCGTTGCCAAGGCAATCACAGTGAGCAGACAGAAAGGTGTCATCTGAAAGGCCACTGAATATACAACCCCCCAAAAAAAAAGAGAGAGAGAGAGATAAGGAAGACAGTCAATGACCCGTTATTTTAAAAACAGATAACATTTGTTCGCTGGTGGGGTTACGTGTAGTGTGACATGAACCCAAGATCCCGGTTGAGGCCGTCCTCATGGGTGCGGAACTTGGCTATTAATTTCTGCTCGACGATTTTGCGTTGTCGTGTGTCTCGAAGGCCGCCTTGGAGTACGCTTACCCGAAGGTCGGCGGCTGAATGTCCATGACTGTTAAAGTGTTCCCCGACAGGGAGAGAACCCTCCTGTCTGGCGATTGTTGCGCGGTGTCCGTTCATCCGTTGTCGCAGCGTCTGCATGGTCTCGCCAATGTACCATGCTCTGGGGCATCCTTTCCTGCAACGTATGAGGTAGACAACGTTGGCCGAGTCACAGGAGTATGAACCGTGCACCTGGTGGGTGGTGTCCTCTCGTGTGATGGTGGTATCTGTGTCGATGATCTGGCATGTCTTGCAGAGGTTACTGTGGCTGGGTTGTGTGGTGTCGTGGACGCTGTTCTCCTGAAGGCTGGGTAATTTGCTGCGAACTATGGTTTGTTTGAGGTTGGGTGGCTGTTTAAAGGCGAGTAGTGGAGGTGTGGGGATGGCCATAGCGAGGTGTTCGTCATCATTGATGACATGTTGAAGGCTGCGGAGAACATGGCGTAGTTTCTCCGCTCCGGGGAAGTACTGGACGACGAAGGGTACTCTGTTGGTTGCGTCCCGTGTTAGTCTTCTGAGGAGGTCTACACGATTTTTCGCTGTGGCCCGTCGGAACTGTCGATCGATGAGTCGAGCATCATATCCCGTTCTTACTAGGGCGTCTTTCAGCGTCTGTAGGTGTCCATCGTGTTCCTCCTCGTCTGAGCAGACCCTGTGTATTCGCAGGGCCTGTCCATAGGGGATGGCCTCTTTGACGTGGTTAGGGTGGAAGCTGGAAAAGTGGAGCATTGTGAGATTGTCCGTGGGCTTGCGGTAGAGTGAGGTGCTGAGGTGCCCGTCTTTGATGGAGATTCGTGTGTCCAAGAAAGAAACTGATTCTGAGGAGTAGTCCATGGTGAGCTTGATGGTGGGATGGAACTTGTTGATGTTATCGTGTAGTCTCTTTAGTGATTCCTCACCGTGGGTCCATAGAAAGAAAATGTCGTCGATGTATCTGGTGTATAGTGTTGGTTGGAGGTCCTGTGCAGTGAAGAAGTCGTGCTCGAACTTGTGCATGAAAATGTTGGCGTATTGGGGTGCGAATTTGGTCCCCATGGCTGTTCCGTGTGTTTGGGTAAAGAACTGGTTATTGAAGGTGAAGACATTGTGATCCAGGATGAAGCGGATGAGTTGTAGGATGGCGTCTGGAGATTGGCTGTTGTTGGTGTTGAGTATTGATGCTGTCGCAGCGATGCCGTCATCGTGGGGGATACTGGTGTAGAGTGCCGAGACGTCCATCGTGGTGAGAAGTGTTCCTGGTTCAACAGGTCCGTGGGTACTGAGTTTTTGTAGAAAGTCTGTAGTGTCGCGACAGAAGCTGGGGGTTCCCTGCACGGTGGGTTTCAGGATGCCCTCGATGTATCCCATGAGGACGGCCTCAACCGGGATCTTGGGTTCATGTCACACTACACGTAACCCCACCAGCGAACAAATGTTATCTGTTTTTAATATAACGGGTCATTGACTGTCTTCCTTATCTCTCTCTCTCTCTTTTTTTTTTGGGGGGTTGTATATTCAGTGGCCTTTTAGATGACACCTTTCTGTCTGCTCACTGTGATTGCCTTGGCAACGGGCAGTAATCACCAGGCTTTGTTCTGTGATCTTAAAATGCAAAGGATTCGAAATTGTCATTTCCACACCGCCTGAGGAAGGGGAAAGCCCCCGAAAGCTTGTGGGATTAAAAATAAAATCGTTGGACTATAACTTGGTGTTGTAAAATTGTTTACAATTGTTAACCCCAGTCCATCACCGGCATCTCCACATCATACCTTCCACAAGGTAATAGATATAGATAGTGCCTTGGTCTGATTTTTTGAGTATCTGCTGAATATTCTCACGTGTATTCCTTACACTAAGGCGTCAGTTCCAAATCTGGGCTTCCAGTTGGGAGCTTCTCCGCCTGAAGTTCACGTTAACATTTGGCCACGACCTTTCACCCATTTAAGTGAATGGTCAGTAAAATGTACGCAACACACCTCCAAGTTTCCTATGCAGGTTTCGGGCATGAGGTTCCCTGCCAGAAACAAACAGTCAGAAAAAGACCAAGCCCCCCTCTTCCTCCCCTTATCCCCAGGGCCCCCAAGGGAGAGGTCTCACACATTTCAAAACAATGCACACCAATAAAACCTATAAATGGACCAGAGTGCATGAATGAACACTTGGAATTTACTCAGCTAACACAATGATGCTGCAGACTGCCAACATTTCCCACAGCAGTTAAACAAAAATCCTTGATAAATAGGCGTGGTTGAAGTGAGACGCTGCCAGTCTAGTAAATATCCCTTTTCTCCCTGCTTCCTCCTCCCCTGCCAAGTCAGAGTTGTTTACTCCATGGATTTATTTTTTTTTAAATCCACTGACTTTTTAATGCATTTTTAATGCAGTCTTCAAGGCCAGAATTTCAGCACGTCACTCCCACTCATTCCCAGCCCTCTGAAACCTAGACAATCATACTGATCTAAAAATAACGGATTGCTCACAAAAGATGTTTTGCCTCCAGCAGTAGACCAGAAGCATAAAAGGATTAAACATGAAGAGGTCTTTCCATCCTCCCCGAGGGACTTGAGACTCCATCTCATTCAATAGTGACTTTATGATCAGTCTTGTTTTCTAAATACGTTTGTTCTCCCTCAGTGGGTACAAACTGGTGTAGTAGAACCTCACAGAGCAGAAGGTCCCAGGTTCAGCATTAGGTCCAAGCCGAGTTAGTTCAGCATCAAAGCATGATCAGGCACTGTATGTGGCCTCAGTGTCTCGGCGCAAAGGGAGGAAAGAAAGAAAGAAAGAAAGGAAGGAAGGAAGGAAGGACAGACAGGCAGACTTGCACGACTTCAGGACGTCCCAAAGCGCTTTACAGCCAATTAAGTACTTTTGAAGTGTAGTCACTGTTGTAATGCAGGAAATGCAGCAGCCAATTTGCGCACAGCAAGGTCCCACAAATAGCAATGAGATAATGACCTAATAATCTGTTTTAGTGATGTTGGTTGAGGGTTGAATATTGGCCAGGAAACCAGGGAGAACTATCCCGCTCTTCTTGAAGGTAGAGTCATGAGATCTTTTAAGTCCACCCGAGAGGGCAGACGGGGCCTCAGTTTAAGGTCTCATCTGAAAGACGGCACCTCAGACAGTGTAGCACTCCCTCAGTACTGCACTGGAGTGTCAGCCTAGATTATGTGCTCAAGTTTCCGGAGTGGGACTTGAACCCACCACCTTCTGACTCAGACGTGAGTGCTACCATTGAGCCACGGCTGCCACCTGTGAGTGAATACCCTCCAGGACTCCTGCCCCTGATCAGAGGAAAGAGAAAGTGGAGGGCAAGGGTTACAATGCGGTTATCATGGCAATCCTTGGCTGTAAAATAAGGTGGAAAAATTCAGACTGGTGCAAGGCTTGATCTTCGAAGATTGGGATTGAAGAACAGAATTGGGGCAAGGTTTGGTCTGCACTTTGCTCAAGCGATTACTGAAATAAGACTGTTTGATACAGATCAGGCCAAACGGAATGAATAAGTTCTCCATTCTACAAGTGCTCCAGTACCTTCACAAGCACAAAACAATTCACCAAAAATTCACCCACTTAAGAAATTAAAACAAAAAAGCTGCATTTTGGATCCTTTGATTGCCTGAACAGTCATCGTTTCTCACCCTTTGCCTCCATCTGGGAGAACAATTTTGCAAAAAGCCAACAGTGCCTACAGCAGTGTTGGTTCCTGTAACAGAGGACTGATCAAAGGAGGAAACATGTAGACAGAATAAAAAGGACTCGTGTAAACATAATATTGGGATTACAAAGGCATTTTAATACTTCTAAACAATTATCTGTTATTTTATAAGCCTTTGGTGACATTTCCAATTAACTTTAATGCCTACTTTGTGAATCAACAATTCAGCATTTTCTATAATTAGTGCTCTGTAGCAATATAATTACGGGATTGATTGCATCAAATGTGCAGTAATGGGCCAGATTTTGCTGTCAAACTAACGGTGAGGTTAATGGCACTCACCGTTATTTATGCATAAATGGTGCAGCAACTTCAGGCGAGGAGCAGACGCGCGGTTAAACTCAAACATCCAAAAGTTGCTGTCCGAGATGCGGCGTTCCACCATTAGCTTCGCGAAAACGGCATCTCACTGTCTGCCTCACCATTGACATGCATTGAATGGCGTGACGTTGCTTTATTTGCACAGTAGATACGAACTAAACTCACTGCAGATATTTGGGGCTAGTAATTAGTAGCGCAAGTCCCCTTTTAACAATGTGATCATTGTTAATTATTGCCAATCAGGCTCTCTGGCTCTGAAAATTAACTATTACAAGTTTGGAGTCTTATTCTTTCAGGTTTTGAATTTTTTTTTTAGGGGGATATAAAAAAAGTCAAATTTTAAATTTAAATTTTTTTCTTACTTTTCTTTTCTGTCCTTTTTTATCTCTCTCTCTTAAACCAATCTTTCTTTCTCTTTCTTTATTCCTCTTTCGGTGCCTGATTTAACATTGAATTCACCCCCTTCAATTTACCCTCCTCAATGCTTCCTGTGTTTATTTCCCAATCCTTCACTCTGATTGTTTAAGGAGATACCCAGTTGCTTGCCCTGTTCACTCAGGTCCCAGATGCTCTGTTTCCCTCGCTGCCCTATTATCAGCTCACACTTTCAACAACTTAGCGGGCAAAATTGTTTTGAGCTGAAGGGTGCGGGGGCAAGTCTAACTAACGGCAGACATTAGGTGCCCTGCTACAGCAAAATCTGTCCCAATGTTTCCCACACTATCACACAATTACTGTGAGCAAGAAAATAACAAAACATAGGGATAAAGACCAGAAAACCCCAACATTACATCTCAGAGTGTATCACCTAACCTATACCAGTTCCATGTGGACTACATCACCCCCACTGTACCAGTTAAACTATAGACTGCATCACCCAACCAGTTACACTACCGAGCATAACATCCTCAAATCTACCAGTTTTGGTTCAGACTGTATCATCCCAATTAAACCATAGACTGCATCAACTGAGCTGTGCTAATTTCAATATGGGCAGGATAACTCCAACTATACCAGTTAGATTATACAGCAGGATAACCCCAACTGTACCAGTTCAACTACAGTGCAGGATAACCGTAATTGTACCAGTTTGACTTTGAGTTACATTACATCGAGTCTACGGCACAGAAACAGGCTATTTGGCCTAACTGGTCATAAACTGGGGTTTATGCTCCACACGAGCCTCCTCCCACCCCTCTTCATCTAACCCTATAAGCACACCCTTCTATTTCTTTCTCCCTCATGTGCTTATCTAGCTTCCCCTTAAATATATCTATGCTATTTGCCTCAACTACTCCTTGTGGTAGTGAGTTCCACATTCTCACCACTCTCTGGGTAAATAAGTTTCTCCTGAATTCTCTATTGGATTTATTAGTGACTATCTTATATTGTTGACCTCTAGTATTGGACTCCCCCACAAGTGGAAACATTTTCTCAACGTCTACCCTATCAAACCCTTCCATTATCATAGCGTCATAATAGGTACAGCACAGGAGGAGGCCATTCAGCCCATCATGCCTGTGCCGGCTCTTTGAAAGAGCTATCCAATTAGTCCCACTCCCGTGCTTATTCCCCATAGCCCTGTAAATTTTTCCTTTTCAAATATTTATCCAGTTCTCTTTTGAAAGTTACTATTGAATCTGCTTCCACCGCCCTTTCAGGCAGTGCATTCCAGATCATAACAACTCGCTGCGTAAAAAATGACTCCACATGTCGCCTCTGGTTCTTTTGCCGGTCACCTTAAATCTGTTTCCTCTGGTTACTGACCCTTCTGCCACTGGAAATGGTTTATCCTTATTTACTCTGTCAAAACCGTTCATGATTTTGAACACCTCTATCAAATCTCCCCTTAACCTTCTCTGTTCTAAGGAGAACAACCCCAGCTTCTCCAGTCTCTCCACATAACTCAAGACCCTCATCCCTGGTACCATTCTATTAAATCTCTCCTGTTCCTCCTCTAGGAAGGATGTCATGGTCTTAAAGTGCGGTGCCCAGAATTGAACACAATATTCCAGCTGAGGCCTAACCAGTGTTTTATAAAGGTTTAGCATAACTTCCTTGCTTTTGTACTCTATGCCTCCATTAATAAAGCCCAGGATCCCATATGCTTTTTTAACAGCCTTCTCAACTTGTCCTGCCACCTTCAAAGATTTGTGTATGGGCATCCCCGGTCTCTCTGTTCCTGCATCCCCTTTAAAATTGTACCATTTAGTTTATATTGCCTCTCCTCATTCTTCCTACCAAAATGTATCACTTCACACTTCTCTGCGTTAAATTTCATCTGCCATGGGTCTGCCCACTTCACCAGTCTGTCTATAAGAACATAAGAACATAAGAAATTGGAGCAGGAGTAGGCCAATCGGCCCCTCGAGCCTGCTCCGCCATTCAATAAGATCATGGCTGATCTGATCCCAACCACAAATCTAAAGAACACAAGAAGTCGGAGCAGGACCCGGCCACATAGCCCCTGGGCCCTCTCCGCCACCCACAGGGCATTGACCGATCCGAACTCAGCTTCATGTCCAATTTCCTGCCCGCTCCCCATAACCCCTAAGTCTCCTGAAGTCTGTTACTATCCTTCACATTGTTTACTACATTTCCGAGTTTCGTGTCAACTGCAAACTTTAAAATTATACCCTCTATACCCAACTCCAGGTCATTAATATATATCAAAAAGAGCAGTGGTCCTAATACTGACCCCTGGGGAACATCACTGTATACTTCCCTCCAGTCTGAAAAACAACCATTCACCACTACTCTATGCTTTTTGTCCCCTAGCCAATTTTGTACCCACACTGCTACTGTTCCTTTCATTAATCCCATGGGTTTTAATTTTGCTAACAAGTCTATTATGTGGTACTTTATCAAATGCCTCCGTATTTCATCAGAGAACTCAATCAAGTTGGTCAAGAATGATTTTCCTTTAAAAAAAATCCATGCTGACTTTCATTTATTAGCCCATATTTTTCCAAGCGCCAATTAACAAGGGATGTGTCTACTCAGTACCTGAATCAACTCCTCCTTGAAGATCTCCCATTGTTCAATTACTGTTTCGCCGACCAATTTTTTAAAATTCCAATCCACCTGGACAAAAATCACCTTTTAACACTAAAAATTGCCCTCCTCCAGTTAAACATTTTCACATTTGATTGTTCCTTGTCCTTTCCATAACTATTCTAAACCTAATGATATTATGATCACTGTTCCCCAAATGCTCCCCACTGAAATATGCTCCACCTGCCCCACTTCATTCCTGGAACTAGATACAGCACTGTTTCCTTCCTGGTTGGGCTGAAAACACACTGTTGCAGAAAGTTCTCGAACACATTTCATGAATTCCTCCCCCTCTTTGCCCTTTACACCGTTACTGTCCCAGTCTATACTGGGATAATTGAAGTCACCCATTATCATTACTTTATAGTTCTCGCATCTTTCTGTAATTTGCCTTCAAATTTGCTCCTCTATCTCCTTCCCACTATTTGGTGGCCTGTAGTATACACCTCTATTGTTCCTTAATTCTAACCAAATAGATTCAAGACCTCTATCAGGTCACCCCTCAGCCTTCCCTTTTCTAGAGAAAAGAGCCCCAAGACTGTTTAGTCTTTCCTGATAACTATATCTCCACTGAGTTCTGGTATTATCCTTGTGAATCTCTTTTGCACCCTCTCCAATGCCTCTATATCCTTTTTATAATATGGAGACCAGAACTGTGACAGTACTCCAAGCGTGGTCTAACTAAAGTTCTATACAAATTTAATATACCTTCTCTGCTTTTCAGCTCTATCCCTCTAGAAATTAACCTCAGTGCTTGGTTAGCCTTTTTTATGGCCTTATTAACCTGCGTTGCCACTTTTAGTGATTTGTGCATCTGTACCTCGAGATCCCATTGTTCCTCTACCCCATTTAGACTCTTATTATCCAAGCAGCATGTGACCTCCTTATTCTTCCTACCAAAATGCACCACCTCACACGTTGAAATTCATTTGACAATTCTGCAAATTTATTAATGTCTTCTTGCATTTCAATGGATTCTTCCTTTGTATTAACTACACCCCCCAATTTCGTGCGTCATCCACAAATTTTGAAATTCTACTTCCAATTCCAGAGTCCAAATCATTTATGTAAATTGTGAACAACAGTGGTCCCAGCACCGATCCCTGTGGAACACCACTTCCCACCTTTTGCCAGTCTGAGTAGCTACCCTTTAACCCCTACTCTCTTTTCTGTTTTGTAGCTAAGCTTGCTACCCATGCTGCTACCTGTCCTCTGACTCCACATGCTCTGACCTTGGTCATGAGTCTACAATGTGGTACCTTATCGAAGGCCTTTTGAAAATCCAAAAATATTACATCTTCTACATTACCCTTGTCTACCCTTTCTGTTACTACTTCAAAGAATTCAGTAAGGTTGGTCAAGCACGACTTTCCCTTCTGAAATCAGTGCTGACTACTTTATTATATTTTCTTTTTCTAGATGTTTTCCTATTCCAACTTTGTGTAAAGATTCCATTAACTTTCCTATTTTAAGGTCTATAGTTCCCTGGACTTGCTCTATTTCCCTTTTTAAAAATAGGAATCACATTAGCTGTCCGCCAGTCCTCTGGCACAATTCCCTTTTCTAATGAATTTTTATATATATATATATATAATAGTGCCTCTGCTATCTCTTCCCTAACATCTTTTAATATGTGTGAATGCAATCCATTCGGACCGAGGGTTTTATCCTCTCTAAGTTTGATTAATTTATCAATTATCTCCCCCTTTCCATCTTAAATGTCTTTATACCTCTTCTAATGTCCTGCCCACCATGTTAGTCTCCCTAGTAAATACAGAGGCAAAGTAATTATTCAATATTTCTGTCATTTCGCTGTCATTACTGTGAGTTTATCTTGTGCATCCCTTAGTGACCCTATCCCTATCCTGATTTTTCTTTTGTTATTTATGTGTTTGCAGAATACTTTACTATTTCTTTTTATATTCCTTGATAATTTAATTTCGTAGTTCCTCTTTGCTTTCCTAATTGTTTTTTGACATCCTTCTTAACCTCTTCGTATTTCCTTTTGTCATCTCTGCTTTATTGTCTATGTACTTAGCGTATAGAGCAGGATAGCCCTAACTGTACCAGTTCAACTATAGAGCAGGATAGCCCTAACTGTACCAGTTCAACTATAGAGCAGGATAGCCCTAACTGTACCAGTTCAACTATAGAGCAGGATAGCCCTAACTGTACCAGTTCAACTATAGAGCAGGATAGCCCTAACTGTACCAGTTCAACTATAGAGCAGGATAGCCCTAACTGTACCAGTTCAACTATAGAGCAGGATAGCCCTAACTGTACCAGTTCAACTATAGAGCAGGATAGCCCTAACTGTACCAGTTCAACTATAGAGCAGGATAGCCCTAACTGTACCAGTTAGAATGATAACCCTGAACTACACCAGTTAGCTTTATTCTCATTGCAGCTTTAGACTGAATTACCCTGAAGGCATGGTTGATGTATGGTTGAAGAAGGCTACAGTTGTAAAGCCAAACTGATGTACTTTTGTTTAATAATGAGCTTGGAGAACCTTGGATTGTTGGTGGAATCCATGTGCATTGGCTGTAGTGATCATTCAGTTACAATGAAAAAATGTAGACCTGTCCAATCAATCATTCTAACCACAGTCCAAAATAAAGCAATATTATTAACTATACCAGTTACAGAATATGGCAGTTATAATAACTCAAACTAGTGAAACTTAAACTAACACACAGCTTGAAAGGTAGACAGCACCTGGACTTTAACTGATCATTAAACCTGTGGCCTCAACAGAATAACAACCTTCCAATGAAGTGAGCAGCTTCCAGCTATTTCTTGTAGTTGTTTATATATTTGTTTCATTTTATTCTTCTTGTAATTATATACTAATCCACGAGCAATAGTGATATTCAGGACCTCTTCCGGCCCAGGTCTTGCTTTTGGAGACGGAAGCATCTTTTCCTCATCGACTGCAATAAAATGTTAATATGAGAAATCTGCAGTGGGGTCCAGTCTGCACAGATGATCTCTGCAGCTATCAACAGGATGTAGGTTCAGACAGGAGGAAGCTTTATAACCTTTTCAAATCATTGGCTTACAAAATAGCATTAACGCATCTGGATAGGAACTCAATCTGGAGAGGTGATCTTTCAACTCAGACATCAAAGGCATAAAAAGACAGGGAGACCTTTCACGCCCGAGTGAAGGTCCTCAGCTACTGACCACTCTGTGGAGAGCTACCGTTCCATTCTGAGGAGATATATTGGTGGGAAGTGTGGGGCAAATCCTGACCAATTGTGGTAGTTGTGGCTCAATGGTAGCACTCTCGTCTCTGAGTCAGAAGGTCACGGGTTCAAGCCCCACTCCAGAGACTTGAGCACAGAATCTAAGCTGACACTCCAGTGAAGTACTGAGGGGAGTGCTGCACTGTCAGAGGTCCTGTCATTCGGATGAGATGTTAAACCGAGGCCCGATCTGCCCTCTCAGTTGAACATAAAAGATCCCATGCCACGATACTATTCGAAGAGGAGCAGAGGAGTTCTCCCAGAGGCCCGGCTAACATTCATCCCTCAACCAACACCTAAAATAGATCACCTGGTCACTTATCTAATTGTTGTTTGGGGGACCTTGCTCTGCACAAATTCTCTGCTGCGCGTTGAGCACCGCGTGGGCAGGCTGGTTGCAACAGCTTGGCCAACGCAAATGCGCAGAGAACAGACTATTGACGCTCCATATACATCACTAGCACTAAGACACAGGTTGGCCGGTTGACCAAGGAGACCTCACTTACCTGCTATTTCCACAATGTCTCCAGGAACGATGTCCCGGGCTTTGATTCTCTGCACAGCCTTCCTGTCCATTCGGTACACCTTGCCCATCTCGGGTTCATACTCTTTGAGAGCCTCGATTGCGTTCTCTGCATTCCTTTCCTATAAATCGTATTCAATGTGGACAATGAGGTCACTTTAACAATCCTTAAAAGCACTGCGCTCAGACCAACTATGCCAGTCTTGCTGGGTTTTTCACAACTCCATCTACCCTCAGTTCCATAACCCTAATATCCAACAAAAATCTAGCAATCTCAGTTTTGAAATTTTCATTTGACCCCCAGCCTCTACAGCTTTTTGAGAGGCACAGTTCCAGATTTCCACTACCCTTTGTGTGAAGAAGTGCTTCCTGACATCACGCCTGAATGGCCTAGCTCAAATTTTAAGGTTACGTCCCCTTGTTCTGGACTCCCCCATCAGAAGAAATTGTTTCTCTTTATCAACCCTATCAAATCCTTTAATCATCTTAAACACCTCAATTTGATCTCCCCTTAATTTTTTAAAAATTCGTTCATGGGATGTGGGCGTCGCTGGCAAGGCCAGCATTTATTGCCCATCCCTAATTGCCCTTGAGAAGGTGGTGGTGAGCCGCCTTCTTGAACAGCTGCAGTCCGTGTGGTGAAGGTTCTCCCACAGTGCTGTTAGGAAGGGAGTTCCAGGATTTTGACCCAGTGATGATGAAGGAACGGCGATATATTTCCAAGTCGGGTGGTGTGCGTCTTGGAGGGGAAGGTGCAGGTGTTGTTGTTCCCATGTGCCAGCTGCCCTTGTCCTTCTAGGTGGTAGAGGTCGTGGGTTTGGGAGGTGCTGTCGAAGAAGCCTTGGCGAGTTGCTGCAGTGCATCCTGTGGATGTTACACACTGCAGCCACGGTGCGCCGGTGGTGAAGGGAGTGAATGTTTAGGGTGGTGGATGGGGTGCCAATCAAGCGGGCTGCTTTGTCCTGGATGGTGTCGAGTTTCTCAAGTGCTGTTGGAGCTGCACTCATCCAGGCAAGTGGAGGGTATTCCATCACACTCCTGACTGGCGCATAACTTCTATACTTGAAAGGAATACAATCCTAGTCTATCCTCATAATTTAACCCTCTTAGCCCTGGTATCATTCTGATGAATCGGCGTTGCACCAAGGTCAGTATATCCTTCCTGAGTACAGTGCTCAGAACTGAACGCAGTACTCCAGATGGGATCTGACCAAGGCTCTATAGAACTGAAGCATAACTTCATCCCCTTTGTATTCCAGCCCCCTTGATAAAGGCAAACATTCCATTAGTCTTTTTTGATCACTTTTTGTACCTGTCCATGAGCTTTTTGTGATTTGTGTACATGGACACCCAAATCTCTCTGCTCCTCCACAGTTTCTCACCATTAAGAAAATACTCTTATTTGTCTTTCTTGGATCCAAAGTGGATGACCTCACACTTCTCCACATTGAACTCTATTTGCCACAGTTTTGCTCACTCACAATCTGCCTTTGTCCATTTGTAACTTCCAGCTCCCATCTGTACAACTTACTGTGTTTCCTAACTTGGTGTCATCTGCAATCTTGATTATATAACTCTCTATTCCTTCTTCATTGATACAAATGGTGAAAAGCTGAGGCCCCAGTACAGATCCTGGGAATACCACTGCCAGGATTTTGTCTCAGAGCCGGGAAGGGGGTGGGCCGGGTCGAATCGAATCACGGACAGGAAATCCAGAAGTACGGGTTTCCCGGACATCTTTATGATTTTGATGTAAGAATGTCTTTTGTTTTTTTTTGTTGGTTTGTCGTCCGAGGGGCCGGCCTGATTGACAGGCTGGCCTCAGTCGGACGAGAGCAGAGCAAGGAAGAGGAAGTGAAAAGGTAAGTCTTCGATTGTATGGATGGAGGGGGGAGGGGACCATGAGGGCACCGATGGGCATATGGGTCAGTCATCGGGTGTTGGTCACCAGGGGAGTCAGTCATTTAGAGGGGTGGGGGGGAAGGGGGGAGTGGGAAAGATGGCGATTGGATGTCAGTCAGTCACCGGGGCGGGGGCGGGGTGGAAATCGGAGATCGGAGGGTGGGGGGAGGGGGTGGAGGTTGTTGCAGGTAGGCTTGTTGGGCCTGGGGGAGGAAGCACTCCTGCTCCTCCGGGCCCATAACTTGTGCCAGAAAGACACTTACATGCTGTTTCGGGCCGTCTCACCTCCCCTCACGTGGCGTGAGGGAGAAGGCCTGAGAATCCCGGCCCCCGGGGATCGCAATTGCAAAATCTGAAAAAAAAAATGGAGGCTTGCAATCTCCTTGAAATGCTTTAGTGACCAACCCGCCTCCTGGAAGCTGGACGGTCGCCTGCCCCGGTGAAAACCGGAAACGGGCGGGTTGGGGGCAGGTCTGAAATTGTTGCAATTTTCAATGCCCCCCCCATCCCCAATCCACACATTTTTCACAGTTAAAATCCTGCCCACGTGTCACGTCCTGCCAATCAATCAGAGTACGTTCCCTTTTACCCTACTCTCTGTCTCCCAATCAATTTCCATCCCATGTCACATAGTTGCCTCCAATTCCATGCACTTTCATTTTTGCTAATAATTGTTTGTGCTGATTCTGGAAGTCCATATAGATAACATCTATATTCACTCCCTTATCTACCATGTTAGTGAACTCCTCAAAAAATTCAACTAGATTGGTCAGACATGATTTACCCTTCAGAAATCCATACTGACTCTTTCTGATCAGCTCACATT
Organism: Heptranchias perlo; assembly: GCF_035084215.1. Classification (NCBI taxonomy): domain Eukaryota; kingdom Metazoa; phylum Chordata; class Chondrichthyes; order Hexanchiformes; family Hexanchidae; genus Heptranchias; species Heptranchias perlo. The sequence goes on from NC_090352.1 coordinate 3,759,885, forward strand.
TGTTCCAAGTGCTCAGTCACTCTGCCCCTGATGACAGATTCCAGTAACTTCCCTACAATTAATGTTAGACTGAAGTCTGTAGTTGACTTGTTTCTCTCTCCCTCCTTAAATAATGGAGAGATATTTGCAATTTTCCAATCCAACAATTCCCAAATCAAAAGAGCTTTGAAAAATTCTGCAATTTCCTCATTTTTTTAAAAATAAATCCTGGAGTGGAAACCATCAGGTGCTGGCGATTTGTCTATCTTAAGCTCCATTGCAAGTTTTTAATAAACTTGTATTAAATCCAGTAAGTTCCTCCCCTTGATTTATTTTTAATTTCCCCTTATACAACTGGTATTTTTTCCTATTCCTCCACTGTGAAAACAGATGTAAAGTACAGTCCCCACCACTTTTAGCGGGTGTGTTGGTGTCAAAGCAATTTGCCTGCTATACGCAGTGGAAGCTGCAACCAAAGCCCGAGCGAAAACGTCAGGGTCGGAAGTAAAGACCAGAGGAATTCAACAAGTGTCGGGGTCAGGGGTCAGAATACAGACCAGGAGGAGCTGAACAAGTGTCGGGGTCAGGAGCTGTTCCGATTACAGGGAGAGGGGGAGTTGAACGGGCTGAGTTTGATCGCTCACCTTTGTCACTGAAAAGTTTGTAACATGTTAATTTTAACATGACGAGAAATAGAGAATAACCATGATGGTAAAGGAAGCTTGGGGAACAGCTGCTCGAACTGCCCAGAATAACTGGCCTGTTTAATACGTTATAATCGGCACCTTTGTAATTGACGCCTACATTAATGGCAAATGGTTAGTGCTATTAGCCCGATATAGGCGGCTGTCTGGGATAAGCGGGGACGGTGAAAGTGGTGGGGACTGTACTCATTTAACAAGTCGGCCATTTCTTTATTGTTGTTTACAGTAACACCTGGGTCCGTCTTTAATGGGTCCATCTTCCCCTTTGCCATTCACTTTCTCTTAATATATAAAAACGTTTACCGTTAGCTTTGATAGCCCATGCAAGTCTTTTCTTCATGTTCCTTTTTGCACCCAATTACTTTCTTCGTATCCCTTTATTGCTTTTTATAGTTCTCCCAGTCCATTGGATTTCAACTTTTCCTTGTTTTTGTGTAAGCCTTTACTTTTAGTTTGATACTGTCTCTTGCCTCATTTGTTGACCACGGTTGCTTAACTACACAAGTGGAGCCTTTGCCTTTTAAGGATATGTACTGGTTTTGGATCATACCAATTACTTCTCACTGCTGTAATTGTGGCTTTTATTAATATCGTTACTCCCCCTCGTCCAATTTCCCTGTACTTTCTAATGATCCTATAGCCTGGAATATTTAGCTCCCAGCCATGCTCAGCTTGCAGCCAGGTCTCTGTAATGGCTACTAGGTCATACCCTTTAAGCTGAATTTGTGCTTCCAATTCATTTGATTTTACATAGAATTTACAGCACAGAAACAGGCATTCAGCCCAACAGGTCTATGCTGGGCTTTATGCTCCACACGAGCCTCCTCCCACCTAAATTCATCTAAACCTCTCAGCATATCCTTTCTTCCTCATGAGCTTATCTAGCTTCCCCTTCAATGTATCTATGCTATTCGCTTCAACCACTCCTTGTGGTAGCAAGTTCCACATTCTCACCAGTCTGAGTAAAGAAGTTTTTCCCAAATTCCTTAGTGCAAATCCAATTTCTCCAGTGCTTCTATATCCTTTTTGTAATATGGAGACCAGAACTATGCACAGTACTCTGTGTGGTTTAACCGAGGTTCTGTATAAGTTAACATAACTTTTCTGCTTTTCAATGCTATTCCTCTAGAAATGAACCCCAGTGCTTTTTTGTACTTTTTATGGCTTTGTTAACCTGCGTTGCTACTTTTGGTGATTTGTGAATCTGTACCCCTAGTTCCCTTTGCTCCTCTACCCCATTTAGACCCTTATTTTCCAAGAAGTATGTGGCCTCCTTATTCCTCCTACCAAAGTTCACCATCTCACACTTTTCTACATCGAAATTCATTCTGCAAGTTTATTAATGTGTTCTTGAATTTTGTCACATTCTTCCTCAGTATTAACTATACTCCCCGATATGGTGTCGTTTGCAAATTTTGAAATTGTACTTCCGATTCCAGAGTCCAAATCGTTTATGCAAATGGTGAACGACAGTGGTCCCAGCACCGATCCCTGTGGAACACCACTTCCCACCTTCCACCAGTTATATTTTTTATGCGACGTGCATTTGTGTACAGAACTCTTATTTAGGTAACTGTCCCCACCCCTGCCCTGGTGATGTATTTCCTACACTTGTTGCTGATGCTCTGTACATTGTTATACCGGCAATTTAATATGTTCTTATTTTTCATCTCTCCTGCTTTATTTTTAACAGGTATTTTATTATTACTTCCTGTTACCTTTTCTGCAGCTGGAGTATTTACATTGGGCCAGAATTTCCTGTCAAAGTAACGGCAGGGCTGTTATCCATGGGTAAATGGTACAGCAGCTTCAGGCGAGGAGCAGATGTGCGGTTAAATGTGGTCATCCTAAAATTGCTGTCTGAGTTGTGCCTCTCCGCCGATAACTTTGTGAAAACAGCATCTAGCCCTTAGGCTCCCCGCTTTCCTTTTTAGGAACTTGCTGGATTTGCCCATTAATTGCTCATTAAACTTGCCACAGAAAGTTAAGTCTTGTCATTACGAGGATGAGTACACTTTTAACAACGTGATAAGGGTTAATGACTGCCAAATCAACCTCTCCAGCACCGAAAATTAACTATTACAAATGTGGAGTCTCATTCCTTCAGGATTTGAACTTTTCAGGGAGGTTTTTTAAAATTTCAAATTTTAAATTATTTTTTCTTTGTCTCTCTTAATCCAATCTTTCTTTCCCTCTCTTTATTTCTCTTTCTGTACCTGATTTAACATTGAATTCACCCCCTTTAATTCATACCCCTCAGTCCATCCGTTGTTTATTTCTCAATCCTTCACTCTGATTGTTTAAGGAGATACCCAGTCGCTTGCCCTGTTCACTCAGGTCCCAGATGCCCTGTTTCCCTCGCTGCCCCGTTATCAGCTCGCACTTTCAGCAACTTAGTGGGAAAACATTTTTTGAGCTGAAGGCTGCAGGGGCAAGTCTAACTAACAGCAAAATTTGGCCCATTATCTTTATTTTTTGTATTCTAATCTTTGCTCTCATCCCTTTTTCTTATCTTTAGTTTATTTTAATTTTACCATTATTTCTACTTGATTCCTCCCCATCTTTATTGGTTTAAAGTCCTTTCTGCAGCCCTATTTATCCTTTCAGTTAGGACCTTATTCCCAGCCCTGTTCAGGAGAAGCTCGTTCCACAGGGACAGCTCCTTCCTGTCCCTGTACTGATGCCAGTGTCCCATGAAATGGAACCCAACTTTCCCACACCAGTCCTTCAGCCACACATTTACTGCCCTGATCTGTGTGTATCCCTATGTGACTCGGGTAGTAATCCAGAGATTACCACCCTTGAGGACCTGCTTTTTAAATTTAGCTCCCAGCTCCTGATACTCCCCAAGCAGGACATCCTCCCTATGTCATTGGTTCAGACGTGGACCGTGACAACTGGTTCTTTACCCTCCCTTTCCAAGTTCCTCTCCAGCCATTTCCCCGAGATATCCCTTAAACTGGCACTGGGAAGGCAACACACCCTTCGAGACTCTCCATCATGGCTCTCGATCTATCCCCCCAGTTATCGAATCCCCTATATCTACAACCTTTCTGTTCTGCTCTTCCCTCTTTGACCTGCCTCCTGATCTACGATGCCTTGGTTAACATTGTGGCTGTCCTTCCCACAGTCTTTCTCCTTATCCTCACAGGTAGCAAGTACATCGTACCCGTTAGACAGGACCAGATTCTGCGTGTTTTCCTTCCCTGCCTCCACTATGTTACATAGAATGTACAGCACAGAAACAGGCCGTTCAGCCCAATAGGTCCGTGTCTGTGTTTATGCTCCACACGAGCCTCCTCCCACCCTATTTCATCGAACCCCATCAGCACACCCTTCTATTCCTTTCTCTCTTGTGTTTATCTAGTTTCCCCTTAAATGAATCTATGCTCTTCGCCTCAACTACTCCATGTGGTAGCGAGTTCCACATTCTCACCACTCTCTGCGTAAGGAAGTTTCTCCTGAATGCCCTATTAGATTTATTACTGACTATCTTATATTTATGGTCCCTAGTTCTGGTCTCCCCCAGAAGTGGAAACATCATCTCCACGTCAACCCTATCAAACCCTTCCATAATTTTAAAGACCTCTATCAGGTCACCCGAGTCTAGAGAAAAGAGCCCCAGCCTGTTCAATCGTTCCTGATACGTATAACCTCTCAGTTCTGGTAACATCCTAGTAAATCTTTCTTGCACCTTCTCCAGGGCCTCTATATCCTTTTTATAATATGGAGACCAGAACTATTCACAGTTCTCCAAGTGTGGTCTAACCAAGGTTCTATATAAGTTTAACATAATTTCTCTGCTTTTCAATTCTAACCCTCTAGAAACGGTCCCCATATCCTGCTGACTGTCAGTCTCACACTCTTCCTGTACCTGTATCTCTCTCTGAGGTGTGACAGTGCTCTGGAGTAAACAAACCAGATATTCCTCCCCCTCACTTACGTGTCGGACTGTCTCTAACTCACACTCCAGCTCAACAACACTGAGCCTGAGTGACTCAAGGCATTTCATATAGATATGATCATCTGGGACTGTCTCAGTGTCCACAAATTCTCACATTCAGCAGTCCTGACACACTGCCTGTGCTGCCATTATCTATTCTATATTTATTTATTGTTTATGTAGCATTTATTTATTTATAGTGCTAACTGAAGTGTACAAAATTATGAGGGGCACAGATAGGATGGATACTAAGGAGCTTTTTCCCTTCGTTGAGGGTTCTATAACAAGGGGACATAGATTCAAGGTAAAAGGCGGGAGGTTTAGAGGGGATTTGAGAAAGAACTTTTTCACCCAGAGGGTGGTTGGAGTCTGGAACTCACTGCCTGAAAGGGTTGTGGAGGCAGGAACCCTCACAACATTCAAGAAGCATTTGGATGAGCACTTGAAATGCCATAGCATACAAGGCTACGGACCAAATGCTGGAATATGGGATTAGAGTAGACAGGGCTGATGGCCGGCGTGGACACGATGGGCCGAAGGGCCTCTATCCGTGCTGTATAACTCTATGACTCTATGAATCACCTTTAATGCAAAATTACTTACTTCTACTGTTTAATTTAATAAATTTAGCTCATTACGTCTACTTATGTCATTCTCTCTCTTATGGCGTCAATCCCCTTCTTTGAACACCGCAGTTAGATCCCCCTCAGCTTCATTTCTAAGTAATAAAACCCAAATCTACCCAGTCTCATCACAACTCAGTCCCTACATTCCAGGCATCATCGTGAGAAAGTAGCACTGGGGCAACCAGAACTAACCGTAGTCTGACCAGCACTCCGTATAACTGCAGTAATACTTCCTTACTTCTAAATTCTAAGCTTCTTGTAATGAAGCCCAACATCCAATGAGACGTTTTGCACCCGGGAGGTAACTTTAATGACTTATGTACCTGTAGCCCTAAATTTCACCCCCCCGTGCTCCCCACTTAGACTGTATTCACATTATTCCTTCAACCAAAATGTACAGCCTCTCACTTTAAGTTAAGCTGCACCTGCCATTATTCTGACCATTCCCTTTATATCTATCCCCTTTTGAAATTTCTTCTTCACACGTCACTGTACCTCCTGATATAATGTCATCGGAAAACTTCGAAACACTCCCCTCTATTCCCAAATCTAGATACATGGTGAAAAGTTGGCGACCCAGCACTGATCCCTTGGTGATACCTCTCATCACTGCCTGCCAATCCTAGAATATCCCTTTTATCCCAACTTGCTCTCTCACTCTCTTTCCTATCTCCAAACCCATTTCTTTTCATGCCACGTTCTCTCTAATTCAATCGGCCTCAATTTTAATTAGTAATTTAATTTGTGGAACCATATAACATTCTTTGTAGAGACCCATGTACTTTTCTCCTTCCACTTCCTCAACCTGTACTGCAGGGAATCTCCTCTGCTCCAACCAACTCAGCTTCTCAAAATAGCAGATATTTTGCTGTTAACTATAAAAAATGTAAAATCAAAGCAATATATAAAAATGAGGACGGAATGCATGACCAAAAATCGGGGGCTGAGTTATGTCTGTGTGCCTTGGTCTAATTATCCCACCCCCTCTAACCCCTCTTCACATGACGGCAACACTTGGTCTAGGTCCCGTGTGTGAAATGTCGTAGGATATAAAACACTTATAGATTCTGTTAACAGAAAGCATTACGGTAACCATTCAGATTCCCTTAATCAAAAGGCGATTAGTTAGACCACATTTACCGCAATTAAATCCTTGAAGGAAATTTCACAGGATGATGTCCCCTTACGACGAGAAGTTCAGCAAACAGGAGTGACCTAGAAGGGAAATTTGAGGTGGGTGTCTAGCCCAGACAGCTCTAGCCCAGGGACAGGGAGGGAGAGATATGCATCCTGCCACAATCTTCCAGTAAAGTCAAATGATTTAATTTAATTAAAAATCCATTCTGCCAAATGTGTAAATAAGAGCAGAATATTTGAGAAGTTTCAGTTTCTCTTTTTACACACAGCCTTTCCTAAAACTTGCAAGAGTTAAGTCAGCAAAACTATTCTTTGAACAGCAGAAGCATGTGCCTGAAAACAGCTAGTTTCAAACTCTACCACTGATTTCAAAAGTTGCGAGTCTGAGGGGGGAAATCGGGGTACGGGGGAGTTATTAATGAGGCATATTGTTGATATTAGAGGTGGCTGTCCTTTCGGAATCGGTTTGAAAATTGTTTATTTGATCAAAAGGAACTGTTGTGTGTGTAAATGCAGCATGAAATGTGGTCGTGAGCCATCCGAGATCAGGATAGTCCTTGGTTTGAGCCCTGATCGGTAGAGTGCTCAAATGATCTCAGGTTGCAATGACCCTGACTGGATGACGCATTATCTACATTCACGCATGAAGAACGACACATGGGTAGCGGCCAGGTTACTGTGTCCCAGCATGAGTCAACGGCTTAGAGAGAGAAGGGGCCAAAATTGGAGGAGAGCTAAACAGAGGCAAGGAGGTTGAAGGACCTCGTAGTATTGAGGACTTACCTGCCACACACCAACCAGAGCGTTCACAATCAGGATCAGGAGGATCACAAAGGGTTCCACAAAAGCAGTGACAGTTTCTTCATCCTCAAACCAAGCCAGCACCTGAAATACAGAAGAAAGGGACATCAGCACCTGGGGCCTTACCAAGTAAAAGCAGGTTGAACTTTGGGATTGGCATCGGCATCAGCCGTACAATTGGATTAATTCTGAAGGGTTTATCTGATCAGGTGTTGAGGAGGATCCTCAAATTAAACTCTCAGGAGGTGAAACTGGTCTTCGCCAGTTGAAAAGAAAAAACAGGGTGGGGTGGAAAACAGGCCGCCGATTCACCACGAGCCCGTGGTCTTCTGGTGAAGAACAATTTCACCCCCTCAGAATTGAGAGTGTGCTGGGATTTCCAATCTGTGGCTGGTTTCATTGTCTGCTCGATCCCAGCTCACCATTACCGCAGTCCACGCCATTTAACGTAAATCCTCCCCCCAGTATTATAGCCTATATATGTTGCCTGGGTCCTACGTCTGGCGTTTAACCACAGATTAACAACTAGAATCTTGCAGTGACTGCGTCACATTCTGTGATGGTATCAGCACCCTCCAAACCTCATGGGGTGCCCTCGCTGTCAATTTATTTGGCATTATACCCACTGCTTCCACATGGATGCCAGGATAGACAAAATTAATATGAAAAAAAAGACTCTAAACAAAACCAGCTCCACATTCACAAAGTGGGTGCAGCTGAGGAATCTCCCACTCCCCACCATCTTACAACATTCAATCCGTAGAAAGAAGTGTCTATTTAAAAATAACAAATGACAACTCATATCATTCCTTGTACTGAGCTTATCTCAACCCTACAGGGCTGATGTTGCGTTTGGTGCATATCATTCCCTTTATTTACCCATCACTGTAGTTCTCCTTTAAGCAGTTACATCTGATGGGCATTGCCTTGAATTTATACAATAGGGAACTCAGCTTCATCCTTATTAGGAGTAAACTGAACCCTGACAAGAGGAAGCAGCAGGCAGCATTTACACTGGGTTTTGTATCTTGTATTCTACTGGAGAATGTCACCATAATTATGCTATTGTAGAAGAGCAGATTCTAATCGCACTCCAAATACCACAGCCACTGTATCACTCTGTTAAAACTGCAGTGCAGTTTTGTGTCGTGAGCAAAATCAGGCGTGAGGACAGAGTTTACCAAAAGACACAGGCACATCCCGCATTCGGATTTGCTGAAAATCAGCAATACTTAACTCGGGGACATGAAAGTTACAGGGCAATAATACGAACCCCCTTGACCTAGGGCAAGTACCACACCAATATCCCTCCCCCTGCAGCAAGGTGCCACACCTGCCTCCCAGTGCAACGAGGTCCCACCCAAAATATGTTAATGAATCTAACCCCATGATTTTGGACAATGTCGGGACACTTCCATGAGCTGGGTAGAAGCTCCTCTCCAACACAACTCAATTCTGGTGAGGGGAGGGGTGAAGGAGCACGGAGCCAAAGGGGGTTTGTTCTCTCCCCAACCCTCGACCCCTCCCAACTCCCGCAGAGGTCAGATATTAGCTCATTGGCTAGAAATGAGAAGTACTGCCATGTAGGGAAACGTGGAGGCCATTCTGAGCATCAAGATCCCACAAACAGCAGTAACATAAATGACCAGATAATCTGATTTAGTGATAGCATTTCACTATCGATATACATTAAACCACATGGCTGTTGCTGATAACGTAAAATAACTATTAGCACACATTTATTTGTAACCAAGCTTGGTTTGTGAGAGAGAGGGGATGTGCCTCGCTATCATTTTTGGGAGTACAACAGCCAAGAGATCACAAGGCAGTCACTCAGCGTAAATGGAGCAAGGCAAGGCTGGTTGGGATAGAGGTGTGTTAGATTAATTCTTTAATGAAGTTTAGAAACATTGTACAATTGGAGAAACCAGGTCATCATTCACTCAGTTTAAAAAAAAAATTAAAAATTCTCACTGCTTACTGTAAATTAAAAACTCACTTCTTACTGTAACTAAGCTCTCACTGAGGGGTCACTGTTTTATAACATTAGTTAGTGACCATCCTCATTTTAATGGGTTTTACATGTTCCATGCATCACTGAGCTGCAACCATTGCTCTCGAAATTGCACTTGTTCCATTTGTTGAATGTGTCAGGCAGTACAGTACAAGGAAGCTGAGGGAAAAAAGATAGCCTTCCAGAATCTACACCAGTATACAAATTATAACCAGAGAGGAGATAGAACGGTACAAATACCCTTAAGCACTGATGTCCATGCTACGGTTACCAATAACTTTTTTATCGATGACGTTAACTTTTATTTGGTAGTCTGCTGGACACTGGGTAGAACATGTCAAGTGAGATGTTAAACCCAAGCCTGTCTGCCCTCTCAGGTGGATGTAAAAATCCCACGGCCACTATTCGAAGAGCAGGGGAGTTCGCCCCAGTGTCCTGGCCAATATTTATCCCTCAATCAACGTCACTAAAACAGATTATCTGGTCAATTATGTTACTGCTGTTTGTGGGATCTTGCGGCTTCAAAAAGTAATTCATTCTATGAAGTGCTTGAGAAGCAATTAATTAATGCAAGTATTATATTATTGACATCTTTCTTGACAACATTCCTCACCTTTCTCAACAACAACAACTTGCATTTACACAGCACCTTTAACGTAGTGAAACATACTACTTCACAGGAGCGGAATGAAACAAAATTTGATACCGAGCCACATAAGGAGATATCAGGACAGGAGACCAAAAGCTTGGTCAAAGAGGTAGGTTTTAAGGAGCATCTTAAAAAGGAAGAGAGAGGCTGAGAGGATTAGGGAGGGAATTCCAGAACTTGGAGCCCAGGCAGTTGAAGGCACGGCCACCAATGATGGAGCGATGGAAATCGGGGATACGCAAGAGGCCAGAATTATCCTGTATTTTCAGGCTGTCATCCAGGTCATGATCACTAAACTGGTTAATTTTCCTGTGCCTCATTGGTTAAGAGCTTACGTCTTGATTTTTTTCCCTTTCCAATTACATATTTTGCTTATTTTCAATCATATTCCACAAAACCATTGCCCCCCTTTTCAACTTTCTCCCTAATCGTGCTCTAAATGAAAATCGGACAGCAAAAAAAAATGTCTTTTGAAATAAAGGCACCACAACCCTCTTCTCAAGGCCCAGACTCAGAGGGAAGTGTTTGATGATGTTGCCTTGTTTGTTGTGAATTCTGCGATGAGGGAATTATCTATCACAGAGGTTCCCAAACTGGGGGTCAAAACGAGATGATTTGGGGGGGGGGGGCGGGGCACGAGGAGAACGCTGGACAGAGAAGCCAGGAAATCCCATGGATCCGCTCCCACTTCCTGCGATCCTACTGTGCCGGAAGTGCGGCGGAATTTCCCGGCCAGTGAGTGCGGACGATAAGTTTGGACTTCGTATTAAACCCCAAACGTGTATGGGAGAAGGATTAAAACAACCAAAGTAACCAAGCTGAAGTATTCTGGGTTACCAGCTACATCTATACTAACATTAATTATGTAAAAATACTGGGTCTTAGAAAGAGGGGTTCCACATGGGCCAAAAATCTCTGAAGAGGAGGCTCAACAAAGAGAGTTTGGGAACCTCTGATCTATCTTGGAATAAAATAGCAGGCATCGCTGCAATTCCACTTACAGCATGCGAATATGCAGATAGCTTTTTATTTAAATTCATTCATGGGATGTGGGCATCACTGGCGAGGCCAGCATTTAATGCCCATCCCTAATTGCCCTTGAGAAGGTGGTGGTGAGCTGCCGCCTTGAACCGCTGCAGTCCGTGTGGTGAAGGTTCTCCCACAGTGCTGTTAGGAAGGGAGTTCCAGGATTTTGACCCAGCGACGATGAAGGAACGGCGATATGTTTCCAAGTCGGGATGGTGTGTGACTCGGAGGGGAACATGCAGGTGGTGTTGTTCCCATGGACCTGCTGCCCTTGTCCTTCTAAGTGGTAGAGGTCGCAGGTTTGGGAGGTGCTGTCGAAGAAGCCTTAGCGAGTTGCTGCAGTGCAGCCTGTGGATGGTACACACTGCAGCCACAGTGCGCCGGTGGTGAAGGGAGTTAATGTTTAGGGTGGTGAATGGGCGGCTGATCTGTCCAGGATGGTGTCGAGCTTGACTGTTGTTGGAGCTGCACTCATCCAGGCAAGTGGAGAATATTCCATTACACTCCTGACTTATGGAATACTCTCCACTTGCCTGGATAGGTGCAGCTGCAACATCACTCATGCAGGCCTCCACAAGCTTAGACCAGACATGGATGTCCCACACCCGTGCCCCTGCTATACTCCACCTGCAGGCCATCTATGCTCCCTGCTAACTTTTTTAAAATTTTAATATTCCTTCTTTTGTAAATTAATCCACCTCCCCAACACCCAACTCCACTACCCACACCTCCCCACCCAGCACTGGTCTCCTGCTGGGCCCGCCAGGCTCACAGCCCCACCTACATCCTGCGAGCAGCCTTGTGCAAAAATCCGTTATGCAAAGCAGCCACCTTTATAGTAAGAGGTGCAGGTTCGATTCCTCGCTCTCGATATGTAGATGAGCTCGTGAAGAAAGACTGAGCTCCCCACAGGCAGGGAGAGGAGGAAGAGGGAAAAAAAGGGGAAGAGACCCCTTACAGACTGTGCAGGCTCTCCTGCGAGTGGATAATTCACTGGGCAAAGCCTGGCAAAAGGTTACCCTCACCCTCACCCCCTCTGGCGATGCATAAACCAGGAAACCAGGCAGAATATAAAAGCTTTTTGTTCAATATAGTATGACAAGAAGGGAAAACAACAACCTACGACAGGACCTTAGTAAGCGGGATTTCCTCTAATTCACTTGGTCCTATATAAAGAAGACCGAGCAATTGTCTGTTCCCAGCAGACAGTTTTGGCAGAATGAAGTTGAGTGATCTCGGTGACGGCCGAGAGCTCCTTGGTTACAGGGTTAGATAGTTCAGTGCGGCCCTCGGAGGGTTAACTCGAGCTAGCAGTGCGTGGTTTTAAAAAAAAAGACTGTGTGCAACTTGCTCCGCCTAATTTTCCACAGATGCAACAAACGCTGCTGGGCTCGGATTTGCATGTTGCTTCATTTCAAGCCTCAGTTTGCATTTTGGCAAAAGTCACACAGCTGACGAACTGCCTGCACTGTCAGAGACTCATGGCTTCTCCATTATTTACTGAAAGAAAATCTGCTTGATTCTGATCTTCCCCCTCCATGTAAAGCCCAGTTTCACTGTGACAGGCTGCACGCTATTACGCGATACTAAAATTAGTCAAACATTTTCCATTTCCCTCCCTCACACTACAGCACACACCCCCCCACCACAACTACTCCGAGTTAACAGTCAAACAGATGGCACAACTTTAACAACAGCACCATATACTTCTGATCAAAGACAAGCATGCTGAAGTCCACCTTACTATCATTTTGCTAATCAGTTTGTTTAACAAATCCTTTCCTGAAGAGATCTTATCCCAGTTCAAAAAGTTTTATTTCAGTAGCTTGAGTCATCTGCTAACCAAATTACTGTTCCATGTGAAAAAAATCCAGTTTAAAACATCAGATTCTCTCTACAAGTAAGCTCACATTCCCCCTTCTTCGTGCAGTGTCTGGCGACAAAGGGCTTCCAAATCAAAATGGCCCCAGCTACACTGGCCAAAGGTACGGAACAGACCAACACCAGGAACGTACTTTTCAACACATGTCACACAAGGTCCCCAATTGTAACTGGGGCCCAGTTTTCACATCAGTTCAAAACTCACCCACTCTGGCGTTGGATTCCCCCAGGACCTCTTAAATGCCACTGGCCTATTTCCCACCCGTTCTGGGTGCTAATTCACACAGGCCAGAGGCCGCTCGCCGAGCAGGCAAGCTCATGGGATCGGCTGCCGGGCCGTCCCGCAATCAGGGGGTGGGGGGGGTTGAGATTGTGGCAGCACTCCTGCTCCCCCCCCTGGCCCCACAAGGACCTTCAAAAAAAAAATGTTTTGAGACGTGCGTTTTCTGGGCCCCGATCCAGCCCTGTGCTGGGTTAGCCTTGCGGGAAACCGACTGTGATTGCAATCGGGTTGCGATCACATAATCAGGACCAGACAGACACACACGCCAAAGCAGGACCCGGCCAGCTTTGGGCCCTGCCGCCTGCTCAAAGGAGCAGTTAAAAATCATGGCTGGTCAGCTCCCAGTGGCTCCAGGACGGGTAAGTGACCTGGGGGATTTTAAATCCCGGTCTCCACCAGACGGGTCGGGTTAATATCATCCCCCCACCCTCGCCCCAAATTCTGGCACCATGGAATTAGATCTTCTCCAAGGGTACTGCAGAGTGGAAGAGCAATGACACAGTTGGTTCAAATATAAATCCCAAGAACAACAAAAGCGGCATCGTTCCAGGAACACAATGGTCTACAAGCTCCCCTCCAATTCTCACAGCATCCCGGCTTGGACATAGATCATCGTGAAAGAGTCAATATCCCGGAACTCCCTACCTAGCACCACTGTGGGAGCCCCTTCACCACACGGACTGCAGCGGTTCAATGAGAAGGCCCACCACCACCTTCTCAAGGGCAACTAGGGATGGGCAATAAATGTGGCCTTGTCAGCGATGCTCACATCTTGAGAAATAAAATATTGGGAGGGATTTGGAATTTCCAACTTCCATCAACACCCATGCTTAGACCACAGAAGAGAAAATGTAATGGAAATTACCAGGGAAAATTCTAAGAGACCACTTTATCAGAGGGGCAGAAATGCACCGAAAAGAATTACGCCAAGGAAACACTTAGGGACTGATCTTTTAAACAAGATAATGAATACAGAGTGCATCAATTAAACAAACGATTGCTAAATACCAGCTGGTTACTGGCAGGGTTAGATGGCAATTCTCATCCCGTGAGGCAGTTCCATGTGACGGAATGCTAGACTTAAAAGAAAATCTCCCAAACGACATCAAACCTTAAACCCAAGCTCAGAGATGCAGAATCCAGTCACGTTCACCGACTCCCACAGGAGAAGCTGCCGTGTGAAGAAGGTCAGAGCGTCTTAGCAGCACACGGAGCGACTGCAGAATTAAAGTACTGCCTAGTGTGTCCTGTCAAACACAGCTGAGATAGACCCAAACACCAGAGCGCTCAAAGACCAACGCTTGTTAAATTAAAGCCATGGAAGGACCTCCAACAAGAGTCAGTAAACCAGAATCATTCAACATAGGAGGTTAGGGTCGGGCTCCAGGTCTCAAGATGCATTCTGGAGGTACAGTAGGCTGTAAACTAAGTAAACTGTATGGAAATGGCAGTAGGAGTAATAAATAACGAGACAGAAATAATCAAAAGGACAGATTAAGTGAACTCCAGGTTTGATCCCAGATTGTGCTGAGTAGGCCTCTCTCAGGCAGGGTGGGAAATAGGACAGTACAAATGTCCACGGTGCCCTGTGGCTAAGACAACGACATTGTGGCTCCCATTCCTGATTGCCCATAGGGCTGTCCCCAAGAAGAGTCAGTGCCCATCGAGCTATACCCAAAGAGTCAGTGCCCATCGAGCTATACCCCAAGAAGAGTCAGTGCCCATCGAGCTATACCCAAAGAGTCAGTGCCCATTGAGCTATACCCCAAGAAGAGTCAGTGCCCATCGAGCTATACCCAAAGAGTCAGTGCCCATCGAGCTATACCCAAAGAGTCAGTGCCCATTGAGCTATACCCCAAGAGGAGTCAGTGCCCATCGAGCTATACCCCAAGAGTCAGTGCCCATTGAGCTATACCCCAAGAAGAGTCAGTGCCCATCGAGCTATACCCCAAGAGTCAGTGCCCATCGAGCTATACCCCAAGAAGAGTCAGTACCCATTGAGCTATACCCAAAGAGTCAGTGCCCATTGAGCTATACCCAAAGAGTCAGTGCCCATCGAGCTATACCCAAGAGTCAGTGCCCATTGAGCTATACCCTAAGAAGAGTCAGTACCCATCGAGCTATACCCCAAGAAGAGTCAGTACCCATTGAGCTATACCCCAAGAAGAGTCAGTGCCCATCGAGCTATACCCCAAGAAGAGTCAGTACCCATTGAGCTATACCCCAAGAAGAGTCAGTACCCATCGAGCTATACCCCAAGAAGAGTCAGTACCCATCGAGCTATACCCCAAGAAGAGTCAGTACCCATTGAGCTATACCCCAAGAAGAGTCAGTACCCATTGAGCTATACCCCAAGAAGAGTCAGTACCCATTGAGCTATACCCCAATAAGAAGTATAATCACTATTATTAAGTAGGAAACTCAGCAGCCAATTTGCGCACAGCAAGGTCCCACAAACAGCAATGATATAATGACCAGATAATCTGTTTTAGTGATGTTGGTTGAGGGATAAATATTGACCAGGGCCCATGCTCTTCGAAATAGAGCCATGGGATCTTTTACGTCTACTTGAGAGAGCAGATGGGGCCTCAATCTCATTAGTAAGACAGCACCTCCGACAGTGCAGCACCCTCTCAGCCTAGATTTTGTGCTCAAGTCTCTGGAGTGGGCCTTCAACCCACGGCCTTCTGACTCAGAGGCGAGAGTGCGATCAACTGAGTCTGACACTGAAATGAATGAGATTGTGATAACATATGGGTCGTTCTATTCTGCCCATTAGGAACTGGCCAAGCTTATTTCATGCAGAACCCTCATGACTAGTAGAGACTCGTCCCATTAGGCTTGGCTGAACTGGAACTCAGGTCCCAGAGCTGAAAGGACAGTGTGCCAGCCCACTACGACATTCACTCCTCCTCTGAAACAGTCTGAAAATCAAATCCTAGCTGACTCAAACTTCGGTCAGTGGGGGAAGCAGTATCAGTGCACCGGTCCTGCCCTGAACACTATGCAACCTGTCCTCATAATTTGACCTTTTAAGCCCCATCATTCTGGTGAATCTGTGCTGAACCCCCCCACCCCCCATCCAGCCTCGAAGGCTAATATATCCTTCCTGAGGTGTGGAGCCCAAAACTGATCACAGTATTCCAGACTGTGTACAACTGAAACATCACTTCCTCCCCCTTTGTATTCCAACCCCCTCGGGATCAAGACCAACAGTCCATTAGCCTTTTTGATTGCTTTTTGTACCTGCACTCTAGCTTTTAGTGATTTGTGTACATGGACACCCACATCTCTCTGCTTCTCCAGTTCCTAGTCTCTCACCATTTAGAAAATATTCCTATTTGTCTTTCTTGGATCTGAAGTGGATGACCTCACACTTCCCCACATTGAACTCCATCTGCTACAAATTTGCAGTAACTCAATCATATACTTCCCCCACATCTTCCTCCTGGCTCCCAACTTAAGTATAGACTCCTGCCACTGATTTCAAATCCGTGACAGGGCCCAGCAAGACAGAACGAAATGAAAAATACAGCATAAAAGGAACAAGAGTGGGCCATTCGGCCCCTCGAGCCAGTTCCGCCATTCAATTAGATCATGGCTGATCTGTATCTTAACTCCAAATACCCACCTTGGTTCCATATAAACGCAGATACTAGAAATCTGAAATATAAACTGCAAATGTTGGAAACACTCAGCAGCAAGTCAGACAGCACGGGTTCTGATGAACAGTCACAGCACCAGAATTAGTAACTCTTTTTCCCTTCTCCACAGTTGCCGCCTGACCTGCTGAGTGTTTGCAGCATTTTCGGTTCTTATCCCAGCAGGATAGTCGCAGGGGGAGATTTAAATTCAGCATCAGGAAGCTGGAAGGAGAGTTGCATTTAAATATCAACTTGTTGGAGGAGCAGAGCAATAACCACTAGCAACACCGTGATCCCCATCAAAAAGAGAGAGACAACGTAAAACTGGTTGCCTGCTGACAATGGAGCGGAGTGTTTTGGTGGACAGAAGATAGGGTGCCTGTGCAGAAACTGTGGGGGAGTCCAGAACAAGGGGACATAAATAAGCATAGTGGTTATGTTACTGGACTAGTAATTCAGAGGCCTGGACTAATAATCCAGAGTCATGAGTTCAAATCCCACCACAGCAGCTGGGGAATTTAAATTCAAATAATTAAATAAAATCTGGAATATAACAAAAACTAGTATCAGTAATAGTGACTATGAAACTACCGGATTGTCGTGAAAACCCATCTGGTTCACTAATGTGCTTTAGGGAAGGAAACCTGCCGTCCTTACCCGGTCTGGCCTATACGTGACTCCAGACCTACAGCAATGTGGCTCATTCTTAATTGCCCTCTGAAATGGCCTAGCAAGCCACTCAGTTGTCAAGAAGGCGGCTCACCACCACCTTCTCGAGGGCAATTAAGGGATGGGCAATAAATGCCGGCCTTGCCAGCGACGCCCACGTCCCATGAACGAATAAAAAAAAAGATAGGTAGTCACTAACAAATCAAGAATTTAGGAGTCATTTCCTTATACAGAGAGTGGTGAGAATGTGGAACTCACTGTCACATTGAGTGGTTGAAGCAGATGGCATTGATGCAGTTTAAGGGGAGGCTTGATGCACACGAGGGAGACGGGAGTAGAGGGGGCCAGGGTAGGAGGAGGCTCGTGAGAAATATAAACACCAGCATAGACCAGTTGGGTGGAATGGCCTGTCTCTGTACTGTAGATTCTATGGCCCCGATATTATCGGTGGGGTGGGGGGGGGCGACTGGGCACGTGGGTAACCCGCCCAAATAAACCTGTCCATTTCCCACGCAATTGTGGGTCAATTGGAGCCACTTAACGTGGCTTCCGGGTTTACCGTCTGAAACCTGCGCAGCGGGCGGACTGCGCACCCACATCACGGGCTGTCAGCTGGAGGAGTCCTATTTAAAGGGGCAGTCCTCCAATGGCTGCTCCTGGAGCAAACACCCACACACCACAATGGAGCAGCTCAGGGGAAAGGCTGCTCCCAGATTTAGCAATGCCTCACTCCAGGTGCTACTGAATGGGGTGAGGAGGAGGAGGGACCTGTTTTACCCGGCAGAAGGGAGGGACTGGCCTGCCTCTGCCACCAAGAAGGCCTGGCTCGAGGTGGCACAGGAGGTCACCAGCAGCAGCATCTCCCGCACCTGGATCCAGTGCAGGAAGCATTTCAATGACCTAACTGGGTCAGCCAAAGTGAGTACACTTACTCATTCTCCTACACTCCGTCTTCCACATCACCACCCCCACCCCACAACTCATTCTGCACTGCCAACACTACTCTATCACATCACTCCTCACACCCACTCAAAGCTCATCCTCAACTTACCTGCACTTCCTCACCTCCCCAGTACTCATCCCACCACTACCACTCAACCCAATCCTCAGTGTCATGGCTCTGTCTCACACTCATCCTCTGAAGCATCACATTCAATGGTTGGCCACGTCACCAAAACTCACTCACGCGTCTCTACTTTCTCCCCTTATAGGAGAAGAGAGCCCAGAATGCACGGGAGAGGGTGAGGACTGGAGGGAGGCCGCAACATCTAGTCGTCCTCACAGATGCGGAGCAGGAGGCGCTGGAGCTCAGCCGAACCCTCGAGTGCCTGTCCGTTGGGGACGCCAAGAGTGGCACCCGACAAACATCTGGTGACAGAACTTTAACATTGAGCACACTCAATATGAATTGATGTTAACATACCTTGCCATCTTCAGCACCTCAGTATGCTCATCGCAACATGACACATCTGTGATGATGCTTAATATTGCCTTCTGTTCTCGTACAGGGCCTTCAGCGACCACTGTGACAGCCGAGAGCGATTCCTCAGAGGACCTGCCGGCCTCTGAGGGTGCACCGTCACATCTGAGCGAGCCATCCACCAGCGCAGATACTCACACCTCGGAGGGTCCCAGTCTGCAATTAGTTGGGGTCGCACCTGGTGAGTTACCACACAGGTGAACACGAGCAGACACTGGTGGCCGGGGCAGGTGTGGAGAGTCCACGTCGGTGGGAGCATCTTCTCCAGGCTCTGCTCAGCTGGATACAGATGCTGAACTCTGGGGGCCATCCTTTAAAAGGAGAATGATCGAGGAGCAGTAGCACATTTACGAGGTGCTGGAACAGGTGCCACGCGCACTCTCCACAATCGGGCAGAGGATGGAGGAGTCCAACTCCTGCATGAGTGGAATGGTGGCACAGGTACAGGAGGGCATCTCTGAGATAGTGTCACAGGGACGTGAGGGCATCTCTGAGATAGTGTCACAGGGACGTGAGGGCATCTCTGAGATAGTGTCACAGGGACGTGAGGGCATCTCTGAGATAGTGTCACAGGGACGTGAGGGCATCTCTGAGATAGTGCGTGGATAAGTGTGGGAATGTCTGCGATGGAGGGAAGGCTAGCCTCCATCGAGCTTCAAGCACAGCTCACAACTGAGTACATTCAGACCCTGACAACGGCCGTTTGGACTCAGGGTGAACAACATTCTGCCACCTTAAACAGGCAGGCAGACACACTAGCACTGGCCTTAAAAGGCTTCACACATGTCCTCCAAACCCGTCCAGCAGAGTGGTAGGAGTGGTGTGAGCCTGGCCCAGGGGAGGGATCATGATGAAAGGGGACATGGAAGTGGGGACGCCATTCAAAGCGCCCCCACGTCTCACCCGTTGCCCCCCTCTCAACCAGTACCCACAATGCTACCTCCTCTCCAGGTGGCCGAGTCTGCCCCTGCACAGGTGCAGGTGGAGCTGCTGTGCTGCCCATGGGTTGCTCCTGCTCCTCAATGTGGGCGGCAGATGTGGATGGGGCCTCCTCAAGCAGTACCCCTCTCTGTTGTGCCATGTTATGCAGGGCACAACAAACGACTGTAATGCATCCCACTCTGTCTGGCGCGTCTTGAAGCGCTCCCCCAGAACGATCAAGGCACCTGAAGCGCATCTTGAGCAGCCCTATATCATGCTCAATTGTAGACCTGGTAGCGATGTGGCCATTGTTATATCGACGCTGTTGCTCGGCGATGGGGTTCCTCAGAGGTGTCATGAGCCACGTGTTAAGGGGGTATCCCTTGTCCCCGAGGAGCCAGCCCTTGTGGGTTTTCAGTGCGTGGAAGTGGGGTGGGTTGTTGGATTCCCGGAGGATGAAGGAATCGTGGCAGCTGCCAGGGTATCTGGCGCACACGTGAAGGAATCTCTTGCGGTGGTCACAAACGAGCTGAGTGTTGATGGAGTGATAGCCCTTCCTGTTGATGAACAGTCCTGGCTTGTGTGGAGGTGCTCGTATTGCTATATGGGTGCAATCAATTATACCCTGCACTCGTGGGAAGCCAGACACAGCATGGATCCCACTGCCCTCTCCGTCTGGCTGAGGTCGTTCATGGGGAAGTTGACGTAGTGCGAGGCCCTGCGAAACAAGTTGTCGGTGACCTGCTTTATGCACTTGTGCACAGACGACTGAGAGACCCTGGCAATTTCTCAGTGGCACCCTGGAATGATCCGGAGGTGAAGAAGTTGAGGGCAATGGTGACTTTGACAGCAACAGGTAAGTAGATGCTGCTCGGCCCAGCCGGGAGCAGCTCGGTATGAAGGAGGCTGCAGATGTCTGCAACTACCTGACGACTGATTCTGAGCCTCCGTATGTACTGCTCCTCAGAGAGGTCCAGGAAGCTGAGCCTCGGTCTGGAGGTCCTGTGGCGAGGGTAGTGCCTCCTGTGACGTCGCTCCCTCTGTTGTTGCCCTCCGTACTCTTGTGTAGGTGCCTGTGGTGCAGCACTGTGTTGTGGAGCTCTATGTGCCAGAGGTGGACAACGTGCCTGGTAATGTTGCTCATCTCAGATGAAGTGGTGAATGCAGCCATGGCCCCCCCCCCATCCTGACGGTGAGAGTTTGAGGGGGTCCGCAAAGTAGGTAAATATGTTTGAACAGCAGAGTTTAGGGTATAAATTAAGAACTTTGAGTGAAAACACAAAGGTCTTGCAGCCAAAACTTTGTCTGAAGTGACAGAGTGCCCTATTGCAATAAATGAGGTTTTCCCCCCACCTGTCAAATAATCATTTGCATCTCCCACTGGCTGCTCGCTGAAACACGTCTGTTGCAACAGGGAGTGTTTCCCACAGCACGGGAAACACGCTGAGGATCCTTCAAAATCGCACCGGTCAAAATGTCGAGTCAATCAACTAGTTCAAGTACCTCAACTATCGGACAAACTATGGAAATTATCATCCCGCCGGCTTTAATTGCTGGAGGGTCTTCCGCACTTGGGATGCAAGTGCGCACCTGGGCGCGTCACTGGGAAACCCGAAAGCCAGCGGGTTGGAGCCGGGCTCTGAACCCACTCAGCATTTCAGCAATTTTCGGAGCCCCCACCTGCCCCCAACGCACCCACTCCTTCACCCGAAAATCGGCCCCTATGTAATTCTGTGTCAAAGCTTTGCAATGCTGTCTCTTGTCTTATCAGAGAGTCGTGAACTGACGCACGTCCAGCACGGTGGGGCAAGGGTTTCTGCAGTAAGTCTACTGCCGTTTGAGTGATAATTTGTTTTTTTGGGTCACTTGACAAAAATGTAAATGTCATCTTCATACGGACCTCGCTCTGCCTTGTAGAATTAAAAAAAGAGCTGCCTAAGTCAACAGTGACCCTTATTGCAGGAAAATGTCTTCTCCTCTGCAGAGCTCCAGGTTCATCGAGATGACACTAGCTTTAAAAATCATCAATAAAGAGATTTTGAACACTACTGAAAGGCACTGTATAAATGTAAGTTATTGTAATACTCGGTAAAGTCAGAGTTAGTAAATGCACTGACTGGTGTGAAACTGCCCAAAACAGACCTGGAAGTTTCTGAGTGCCACCAGTTTGCCTCAGTGCCCGAGACGGAGGGATTTAAATCGTGATCACTATCCGGTGAATCTGCTTGGGAAGAGCGCACGTTTGGAGGTCAGATGAGGACAGTGATGGACGCTTTGAGAAAGGACAACGCTTGGCCAAGGGAACCTAATTCATAGAATTTACCGCACAGGAAGAGGCCATTCAGCCCAACTGGTCCATGCCGGTGTTTATGCTCCACATGAGCCTCCTACCACCCTTCTTCATCTAGCCCCATCAGCATATCCTTCTAAACCTTTCTCCCTCGTGCTTATCTAGCTTCCCCTTAAATGCATCAATGCTATTCGCCTCAACTACTCCTTGTGGTAGAGAGTTCCACATTCTCACCACTATCTGAGTAAAGAAATTTCCCCTGAATTCCCTATTGAATATATTAGTGACTATCTTATATTTAACAATATAGTTTTGGTCTCCTCTGCAAGCGGAAACATCTTCTCTACGTCTACCCTATTGAACCCCCTTCATAATTTTAAAGACCTCTATCAGGTCACTTCTCAGTCTTTTTTCTAGAGAAAAGAGCCCCAGTCTGTTCAGTATTTCCTGATAGTTCTGGTATCATCCTTGTAAATCTTTTTTGTACCTTCTCCAGTGCCTCTATCTCCTTTTTGTAATATGGAGGCCAGAACTATGCACAATACTCCAATTCAATAATAGGAACAGTTTTCTTTGGGGAGGGAGGGGGGAAATAAAAAGAGAACCCTCGGCAGATTCAATACACAGGTAATTGTCCGAATATATACCAGTGCTGGGACACCAGCCGAGGAATCACCAGTGGCACTCCCATTACACTCTGAGGTGAGCCCATTGTTTCTAATCGATAGAGGCCAATAAATCTTGAGCCTTTGTCACTCTTCTAGAGGAAAGCCTCTGAGGTCTCTGCTCCTCCAATTCTGGTCTCCTGTGCATCCCCGATTTTCATCGTCCTACCATTGGGGGTCGTGCCTTCAGCTGCCTAGGCCCTAAGCTCTGGAATTCCCTCCCTAAACCTCTCCGCCTCTCTACCCTCCTTTAAGGTGCTCCAAGCTTTTGGTCACCTGTCCCAATATCTCCTTACGTGGCTCGGTGTCAAATTTTGTCTGATAATCACTCCTGTGAAGAACTTTGGGACGTTTTACTGTGTTAAAGGCGCTATATAATTGCAAATTGTTGCTCGCCCAGCCAGCCTAGTTACTCCACACCTTACATTGCAAGATAGGAGCTCTCTACACAGAATCAAACAGCCATCAGAACTCTGCGTAGCCTGACCTTGAATTGAAAACATTTTTTGAAGTAGAGTGAATGAGGATTGACTATTGTGTTGCTGAATAACGAGTCTCTCTAACAGGGTCAGAGATAATCACCATACTGCGTGTTACAATTAAATTGAAAAATAAAAAAATTCCAAATGTCTTCATTGCAAAATTAATTTTCAGCCTCAAAGATAGATTTTAGAATACAAAACAAAAGGAAAATTTATCTGCAAAACAAGGTAAAAGTAAGAAGGGGGGAGGACGTCTGTCACACAAGGTCGCACATCGGTTTCCATGGGAACAAGCAGATGCCATGTTTCAAACGGTGTTTTAGTTGGGCATGAGGATAGGGAGAAGATAACTGTGTTTGTCCAGCAATGACACTCAAGTCTTTCAAATATGACAAGGTTGGCCCTTCCCAGCTGATCAATAACAATCAATGACATTAAAAGATACCCATGCCCAATACCCATCACAATCAATCATATCACAGGACAGCACTCGCCAATACACGAATGCTGACTGAGCGAGCTGGAGATATTTCACAGATGGCAACGAGTAAATCTGGGCAGTTAGACAAATCTCAGTGTACATGGAATTGCAAATTAACAATAGTGCAGTTACAGTATCATTTAATCCCACTTGTATAGCTATCTTAAACCTGTTTCTAATTTGCCTTGTAACTATTATTGTGCAAAAAATCGGTTACAAATTACTCCTAAAACTGACCGCCCTACCCAGCCCAGCCCATGACTCAGGTCCACATAGAATGACTGAGTGTTAATGCCACTCTGTTAATAGGAATGGGCAACAAACAAGCCTTGCCAGTGTCACCCACTTCCCGAGAACAAATAAAAGGTGAACTAACACACACAGGCCAGGCTGAGCCTACAGCACCTAAGGGTGTCTCAAAATATTCATTCAGCTTCTGGACTTAGACAAGTTGAATGATTGACCAGACTGTCATAATTTCTAGGGTACAACCTGTTGTTGCCAATGGTTACAATGCTAACAAGCTGATTGCAACATAAGCAAGTTGTGTGTTCCGCTGGGTAGGGTATTTGCAGTAATACCAGGCATTGTTCTCAATAAATTACTAAGTGATTTTCTGAATTCTCCAGCTTCATTTTCTCATCACTAAATATATCAGCACTGAGCTGTAGGCAGTGGTAAATGGTCAATTTACAAGACATCAGCTTTTACCGTGCAGTGCAGCCAATTAATTAATTGGTTAATGAACCCAATTGATTTTGGGGTGGCAAGCAAAGAATTGTTGTAGAAGTTTCTAGTTTTACAGCATTTGCTTTCAATGTCACTGGAAGGAGGGGGCAAGGGAGAGAGTACTGAGCAAGGGTGCCAATGAGGAGTGAGCTGCCTCTGGCCTGCAGTACGTGGTAGACTTATACTTGGACAACGAGGGAATGTAGTACCCATCGGCCTTTTTGCCCCCCCCATCTGTGGGGAGTATAGTATCCTTCTCAAGCATTCCCTCGAGTTTATAGATTAAGGGGTGATCTCATTGAGGTGTTTAAGATGATTAAAGGATTTGATAGGGTTGATAGAGAGAAACTATTTCCTCTGGTGGGGAAGTCCAGAACAAGGGGACATAACCTTAAAATTAGAGCTAGGCTGTTCAGGGGTGATGCCAGGAAGCACTTCTTCACACAAAGGGTAGTGGAAATCTGGAACTCTCTTTCCCCCAAAAAAGCTGTTGAGGCTGGAGGTCAATTGAAAATTTCAAAACTGAGATTGACAGATTGTTGTTAGTTATGGGTATTAATTAATGGTTACAGAACTGAGGCGGGTAATGGGGTTAAGATACAGATCAGCCGTGATGGAATTGAATGGCGGAACAGGTTAGAGGGGCCGAATGGCCTCCACCTGTTCCTATGTTCTCCCAGACAGCATACAACAGGCATGGTGCCGGGGCGGAGGAGGAAATGAAACATTATACAACTCTATCTGGCTCAGTGAAGCCATTGGCGGCGTTTAAATTAGTTCAGTTTGCATTCCTGTTAAACTGGTAGATTCCTCCGTTCTTCAAAAGGCCCAAATTGAAAAGTGATTGAAGCAGAACCAAGTTTTCAAATGTACAGCTGGCAAATCGACCTCAGCAATTTCTCTGGTTCAGCTTGGATGTTAAGGTCAATGGGCTAAGGTCAACTACTTTATGAGGGAGGACACACACATACATTGTGCAAACACCTCGACAGCTATAGATTACAGGCTCTTTAGAACCAGCTGAAACCGTCTGTACAACATGCTCTGTTCTGCTCGTTGCTCAGACACTAACAGATTCATTCTGCTCTGAAGTTCAGAACTGTGCTGTGTCCAGCTGCTCCACCCAGGTTAATAGACACACTCTCACAATGACATCAAAACACAGCTTCCGACTACAGCCCTGCCATTCAAAAAACAAAGCAAGGTGAGAGGACGGAGAGAGAACAAAAAGACGGAGAGACTTGAGGAGAAAAAAATATCCAAGACAATTAGACTCACATCGAGCTACAAGTATGTCACACAAGGGTTCCTTCTTTCTCATGAACCTCTTAAAGATTTCTCATAACCCCGCAGGAGCCCTCTCTGGGATCATGTCCTTGGTGTTTAATTTGAAGTCGAGTTACTGTATTAACCCTGTACTATCAAGAGACCAGTCAAGGATTCAGCCTACAGTGTCAATATAGGCTCCTGACACATGATCAGTGATCAATCAAAATGGTTACAGTCTCATCCCACATATTAGTTTTTCTAGAAGGCACATCAAGGTGGCAGGAGTGAGAAGCACACAAGTCCAAACGGGGTCGGATTTATGTAGCACCTGGTCACTTCCCTCAGGACCTCCCAAAAGACTGAAGGGTTACGTTTCGAAATGCCATCACTGTTGTTACGTAGGTGTCCACTTTGTGCACAGCAAGATCCCACAAGCAGCAAACGAACAACCAGGTCATTTTTCTTTTGGTTAAGCGGGAATGTTGGCCAGGACAGCTGGAAAACGTCCCGTCTCTTTGAACAATGCCGTGGGGTGTTTTACATCCACCTAAGCAGGCAGATGGGGGCCTCAGTTTATTCTGCGGTGTACCTAGCGTGAGTAAAAGCTGACTCCATTTTTTAACTCTCATCTTAAAGACGACACCTCTGACAATGCAGCACTCATTGAGCGATGCAACAGTTATATTGTTGGGTCCTTAATTAATATATAAAACACTATCCACAATGTACACCTCACTATAGCACCAGCACTGCACACTAATTACAGCTTCCTCCTCATGGGATATTGGGAAGAGGGTGGGTCAACGTGAGTCGGACTATTTGCTCGCGTGAAGAGTAAATGTAGTCATGGACCGCGGTGCCGGTTGGGCCGAACGGCCTGTTTCCATGTTGTAACGTCGGTGTATTTCTACGTATGGCTGGAGAGAAGGATCACTCAGATAGGGCGGAATGGGGCTGTCGAGGAATCTGAAGTCAAAAGGAAAGGATCCTGAATTCCATTCACTGGAGAGCAGGGAGGGCAATAGAGTTTGGCTGGGACATGGGTGATGGGTGTGAGGGGGGGAAGAGGGCATGGGTTGTGGAGATTTCGCTGAAGTTTGAGAAAGGCGGAGTCAGGGAGGCCCACCAGGAGAGCATTCAATCCAGAAGCAGATTGGCATGGGCCAATAAAATAAAATGGCAGCAGCTGGGCAAGTGTTCTGAGGGATCTTGGCAATTTGACCACGTTTGGGATTAAGAAGCTCAGCTGAGGTCAAACACGACACCAAGAGGCTCGAGGGGCCAGCTAGGAAAGATCATAGAATCATACAGCACAGAAGGAGGCCATTTGGCCCATTGTACCTGTGCTGGCTCTTTGAGAGAACTATCCAATTAGTCGCACTGCCCCTGCTCTTTCTCCCTAGCCCTGTAAATTTTTCCTGTTCAAGTATATAATCCAATCCTTTTTGAAAGTTATTGAATCAGCTTCCACCACCCTTTCAGGCAGTGCCTTCCAGATTCTGCAACCCAGGTTGATTGGGTTCAGAGTCAAATTCAGATTCAGACTTTGACATGTGGAGGCCTGTGGGAGCTGAGAGCCTGGTTGTGGCTTTTCCAACACTGAGGCAAAAGGGAATTTCATCTGAACTGTGACAAGATGTCGGGCAGGCAGTGGGAAAAGAGAGCAACAGCCTCAGTCGTCGATGGTGACCACGGAGGAGTAGGTTTTGGGCATCGTGCGGAAGCCGACCTCATGCTCACAGTTGAGGTCAACAAGAGGCGGCCCGTAAAATAGGAATAGGAGGGAAGTGAGGAAAGAGCCCTAGCTCACACCAGAGCTGACCGTGGGGAACAAAAGCATTTGAGGAGAGGTGGTGAGTGCATCCGAACGGAATCTCAACAGACAACAATCTCAACAGCTTAGCACAACGGACAAGAAGTCTACTTACAAATGAGACGCAGGCAGCCAGCAGGAGGATCCGCACCAGGAGCTCTCCAAACTGCTCGAGCACCAGTTCCCACAGGGACTTCCCTAGAAAATGTACAGACATCATCATTTACACTGGCACACAGACAGACAGACAGGCTCACTGCTGCAATGTTTAAAATAAATATATGGTTTGGTTCAAATAATATAAACTCACAGGCACCCATTATCCAATGGGTGAAAAGGCAGATAACAGCTTCAAAACCAAACCTAGCAACCCTGGAGAAAAAAGGTCATCGGTAAGATCACTGGTCGACACGGAGTCAGTCGATATCAGCCTGGGCAGTGGCTCGGGAAAATAAATCATTCAATTCCATTAGCCAGGAATTCCCCCTCTTACGTTAAGCTGGAAGGGGGCGTATGTGTGGACTTCAAGTCATGACAGGAGCAGGCTTGGTAGTGATGCCTCTCATGGTCCAATAGTCCGCAACCACTCATGGTCACGCTTCACACGAGAAGAATAATGGCCATTTGCGTGAGGTGCTGCAAGGCAAGCGGTGCCTGTAGACACCAGGAAAGTGGTCACCGTCTTCAGATGGGAGTCGGGGGGTGGGGAGTCTGAAAAAAAAGGATTTGTTTAAAAAAAAAAGTGTGTTCAGGACAAAATATGTCCGAGTTTGTTGATCTGACAGCGTTACCAGATCTCTCAATGTTCATGTGGCTCGAGATCTCTCCTCTCCTGGGCGGTGAGGTCAAATACTGACTGTATGGAGGAATCGCAAGACTGATTCATGTTTACAAGACACTCTTACAGTATCCTCAACCTACAGGTTCTCTCCAGTCCAGGAATGCATGGCACTCGTTACGAAAGCAATACCTACAGTAAAGTTTCCTGCAAATTTTGCCTTGCTACCTTACAGTTTCTCCTGGTGCTTATATTAACCAACAACCCCACCCCCTGGCATAAGCCTAGAGTCCAAATATGTACAAAGAAATAAAAAGTCCAGGCTGACCATCAGTTTTCCTCCCTTTTAAGTTTGAATTATTCAGCGCAGCCCCTTTTGAAGTTAGTGGTCTCTATCTCATCAAAGGGCACTTTTAAAAAGGTTCTGCCTCCTCCTCCTCCTCCTCTTCCTCTTCCTCCCCTGACCATTCCTCCTAAATCTGGCAAGTCTTGGCAGCTGGCTAGGGTCAGGTACAGTCAGAGCAGCAGGGGCCCACCGCGTCTCCCCCTCGTGTTGCCGTGGAAACAAGTGGCAGGGACTGGAAGCGTGCAGCTCCCTCACACTGGCATCAATCCAAATGGCAGCCCTGACAAGAGAATTAGGAGAAGTTCAGTCACTTCTCCTTTTACATTCCTGGAATTCCCAACAGTACTGTGGGAACACCAGCATCACACGGGACTGCAGCGGTTCAAGGAGAAGGCCCACCCACGCAGCCTCAGGGGCAACTGGGGATGGGCAATAAATGCCGGCCTTGCCAGCGACGCCCACATCCCCGAGAACAAATAAAAGTAGAATTTCCTTCTTCGTTTGAAGCTGTAGGTCTCAGTACAAACAGGTTAAAGGAGGCTGCCAGTACAAGTCAGAACTTGGCTCCATCTGCAGTTTAATCATCTGCAGGTTCACGGTTCCTGAAGAGCAGAAACCCCAACCCAGTTAAAGCACAGTTGAAGGCAGCCGAATCAAACTAGTCAAATTCAGGTCATTTTAGCTCTGAATGCAATGCCTGGCTTGCTCGGGTGTGGCCGTGCTCCATTCTGGGCTAGTGCACCTTCACCCGTGACTGCACTAGACACACGCACAACAGGAATTATGCATCATCCCACCGAAGGATTCGGTCATTTCCGACCCTCCTAGGGCAGCCGTTTCCACTATAGGGAGATTACTCCAGGGACAGTCAACTTACAATTGGAATAAGAGACGCGTTTTACTTTACATTTTTAAAAGATTCGGAGAGGTGGAAGTCTCAAGCCAACTCAACTCAGGAATTGCAAACAGGCCTTATCAGCCATTTCATCTCAGTGCTACTTTTAAAATGGCAGAAGACAGGAGACTTCCTTGTTAAGAGAAGTCCATTCTGCTGATATTGCTTCTCCATTTCCAGCTATCACACAAAGACCTCAATAAGCTATCATGAGGGAGCTCTGCAGATTCAAGACTTCCACAAGATGTGATCGGAGAGAACTCAGTCCAACGAGGACAGTTCAAATCGCAGTGGTTTTGTCCACTGGGGAGAGAGGTCGGTCACAACAAGCATCAACTCACATTTCTATCGCTCTCCGCTCGGACAGAGAGATGGCCCAGAGTGATTTGCAGGGCGATGGTCACCAAGGCAGAGACAGAACGAGAAGAGGGTGATGAGGACAAAAACATGGTCAATAGGAAAGGCCCCTCGTTGGCTTTTGAAAGCAGTTGAGGGAGCGACAAGGTAGGGCTGTTAATCCTGGGCTCCAAAGGGCTGGAGCATAGTCAATGAAAGAGTGACTGCCAATGATGGAGGGAATGAGAAGTCAGTGTCAGTGGAGTGGAGAGGCACGTAGTGACGATTGTATCACTGGGGTAGTGTGAGGTAATGCCATGGAGGGATGAAGGTGAGGACAAGAAGCTAGAACTCTGCCGAAAGGGTCATCGACTGAAACGTTAACTCTGTCTCTCTCTCCACAGATGCTGCCTCACTTGCTGAGCTTTTCCAGCACTTTGTCTTTATTTCGGATTTCCAGCATCCATAGTATTTTGCTTTTGATTTAGAAGTCAGTAAGCTGGGGCTCAGGGCGCCAGTGAACCTGAAGAAAGATGGGAATGATGGCCTATGTGGGGGATGAGAAAACAGACCACTGTAACCTGGAAGAGTTGTAGCTTGTGGAGGATGGAAGCAGGGAGACTAGCAAGAAAAGCCTTGGAGAAAGGGGTGGATTGGGGGTTTGGTAGTGATGGGGGCCTTGACTGGGGGTTTGATAGTGATGGGGGCCTTGAATCGGGGTTTGATAGTGATCGGGGCCTTGACTGGGGGTTTGGTAGTGATGGGGGCCTTGAATCGGGGTTTGATAGTGATGGGGGCCTTGAATCGGGGTTTGATAGTGATGGGGGCCTTGACTGGGGGTTTGATAGTGATGGGGGCCTTGACTGGGGGTTTGATAGTGATGGGGGCCTTGACTGGGGGTTTGATAGTGATGGGGGCCTTGACTGGGGGTTTGATAGTGATGGGGGCCTTGACTGGGGGTTTGATAGTGATGGGGGCCTTGACTGGGGGTTTGATAGTGATGGGGGCCTTGATTGGGGACGTGGTGGTGATGGGGGCCTTGAATCGGGGTTTGATACTGATTGGGGCCTTGAATCGGGGTTTGATAGTGATCGGGCCTTGAATCGGGGTTTGATACTGATCGGGCCTTGAATCGGGGTTTGATAGTGATGGGGGCCTTGAATCGGGGTTTGATAGTGATGGGGGCCTTGAATCGGGGTTTGATAGTGATCGGGGCCTTGAATCGGGGACGTGGTGGTGATGGGGGCCTTGACTGGGGGTTTGATAGTGATGGGGGCCTTGACTGGGGGTTTGATAGTGATGGGGGCCTTGACTGGGGGTTTGATAGTGATGGGGGCCTTGATTGGGGACGTGGTGGTGATGGGGGCCTTGAATCGGGGTTTGATACTGATCGGGGCCTTGAATCGGGGTTTGATAGTGATCGGGCCTTGAATCGGGGTTTGATACTGATCGGGCCTTGAATCGGGGTTTGATAGTGATGGGGGCCTTGAATCGGGGTTTGATAGTGATCGGGGCCTTGAATCGGGGTTTGATAGTGATCGGGGCCTTGATTGGGGACGTGGTGGTGATGGGGGCCTTGAATCGGGGTTTGATAGTGATCGGGGCCTTGAATCGGGGTTTGATAGTGATCGGGGCCTTGAATCGGGGTTTGATAGTGATCGGGGCCTTGAATCGGGGTTTGATAGTGATGTCTTTGAATGCATTGTAACTTGTGGAGATGGAAGCAATAAGGAAAGTTTGCTCTACTAATAAGTAAAGTTTGGAGAAATCATAGTTATAAAGGGGGTGGATTCAGGGATTGGTAGAGATGGGCGGGTTCGGAGATGAAAGAAAGCAGCTTGGTAACAGGCCACGGGGGCTATGAAGCTGAGCTGGAATCTGTTTTGCATTCAGTGTCGACAGCCCTTGGGACTGGAGATGGTTAGTTGTCAATTCTTTCTCTTTAATAATGACTGCATTTATGACCAAGTCTACATTTTTTGAACTAAATAATTTGAATGATATAGAACTCCCAGCAGGCGGGCAATAATATTAAGCACTTTGCCAAGTAGGTGCTACATCACCGTATCAGGAACACTGTCCAAATCTTGGAACGACCATTTTTTTTAAAGTTAATATTCATCAATTCATTACGCAGCATAATCGAAAACTCCAAACCAGACTAACTGCTAAATGCAAACCAACACTCTTTACAAGCAATTCTATTTGAGTAATTCGAATGGAACAGTCAATATTTACCTTCTTCCGCTGGCAATTCTGTTCCAGGCAGATCATGGAAAAGAAGAAGAAAAAAGAATAAATTAGTGAATCAATAAACAGATGGTGTCTGCAGAAAGAGTGAGAGTATACAACTGTGAATCTCAGCCCCTGGGGACCTTCCAAACTGTCTACTTGTCCAGTGTACACTCTCGAGAGCTGAGAACTGCAGGCGACCTCCATTTTTGGTACAAGTTAAATCAGTTAGTAATCTGGTTATGTTAAAGTGTAACGGTGGCAGAGAAGCCTTCACCTGATCGATGAGGGGACCCACTGCTCCTACCAAAGTTATTACATATTTGCATTGTGCAAGGCTGGGCGTTTAAATGCATTTGCCCCTCTCCTCCTCCTCCTCCTCCTCCCCCCACCTCCGTTTTAAACATAATCTAAACCAGGCTGATGTAAACGGCACGAGAGTCTCCACTGGGTTTCTGCATCTATCACTCCCCACACCCAGAGAATGCAACCAGATCAGAAAGGAACAAGTGCAAAGTCGACAGCTCTGACCAGGAGGATAGTTAGAATGAAGGAACGTGCATTTATATAGCGCCTTTCACAACCTCAGGACGTTCCAAACGCTTTACAGCCAATGAAGTACTTTCTGAAGTGTGGTCATTGTTGTAATGTAGGAAACGCAGCAGCCGATTTGCACAATTTGCAAACAGCATTCAGATTAATGACCAGATAATCTGTTTTAGTGAATGTTGGTTAAGAGATAAATATTGGCCAGGACACCGGGGAGAACTCCCCTGCTCTTCTTCGAAATAGTGCCATGGGATCTTTTACACCCACCTGAGAGGGCAGACTGGGCCTCGGTTTAATGTCTTATCCGAAAGACGGCACCTCCGACAGTGCAGCACTCCCTCACTAGAGTGTCAGCTTGGATTTTGTGCTCAAGTCTCTGGAGTGGGGCTTGAAACCACAACCTGCTGACTCACTGGCGAGTGTGCTACCACTGAGCCACGACTGACACTGAAGATTTAGGTGTCTTACTGCATCATAAGATTTTAAAATAGGAAGTTTTTTTTTTAAAACAAGAGCTAAAGTATTTATGCAAAGTAGGGTCTTAACCTAGGTCATTTTAATACACATCTGCGCACATCCCACATTAGTAATAAGGTGATGTAACAAAATCAGGGGTCATGCATACAAGTTACACAAAGGTAGGGGATAGGTTAGATGTTAGGTGGCTCTTCTTTGCCCAGAGGGAACAAGTTGCTGGTTCATGCGGTGAGCACTGACTGTCTGAAAATCTTGGAGAGAACTAGACCAGGTCCTGGCTGGGGCAGAGATCACATCTTATAAAAAGGTGGGTGAAATACCGGGTAACAGAAGCATGGTCAACGTGGTCTCCTGAATTCGTTTTTGACCACCTAAGTGGGGGTCGGGGAGGAATTTTCCAGATTTTGTTTCCCTAATTGGCCGTGGGTTTTCAGCTGTTCTTTTTGCCTCTCCCAGGAGATCACACGGCTGTTGGTGGACGCAGGGGGTCTAATGATGATGCTTCAGGCATCACGGCTGTGTGGGGCAAGCTCGATGGACCAGATGGTCTTTTCCTGCCTGTCGTTTTCATATGTTCGTAAATACAGAGCCTCGTCTACTGTGCGTGTAAAGTTCAGCTGCCTGGCTGATTTTCTACTAATTCTGCACACACTCAACTTTAGATTATAAAAATTTTGAAAGAATAAAATTGCCCAGACCGGTGAAAGTTTCCTTGGTTGAGTGTAGAATGGTAGACAGGTCTTTCTCAGTTAGTGACAGTATTTGGTTCTGCAATGCAGATCCCCAAAAGTTAATTGAGTAATGTGTCCGTGATGAGAATAACAGACATTGAAGATGGGAATTTGTTTCAATATTCATCCATTTAAATGCTTCCTATTTCACTAAACATTCGAGGGCAGTGTAAATATGCTTCAAACCGATTAATGTAATTGGATAAACAAGTGAAAGCTTAGGCCAAACAACTGACAGGACTGTCTCTCAGGTCTGGTGTAGGAAGACTTATACGGACTCTGCTTTATTGTACTGAAGGCTGTGTAACACATGATGGATAAATAGCTGGGAGTCGCAATTCAACAAAGAGTTAGTGTGGTTTATAAGAAATGTAAGAAGTCTTCACATTACACCCACTGAACATGAAAGGCCAGGCCCCCCCCCTCAGTATTAATCCCCACAGGCCCTCCCTCCCGCCCCCCCCCCCTCAGTATTAATCCCCACAGGCCCTCCCTCCCGCCCCCCCCCTCAGTATTCATCCCCACAGGCCCTCCCCCTCCCCCTCCCCCTCCCCCTCCTCCTCCTCCCCCTCCCCCTCCCCCTCCTCCCCCTCCCCCCCACTCAGTATTCATCCCCACAGGCCCTCCCTCCCGCCCCCCCCCCTCAGTATTAATCCCCACAGGCCCTCCCGCAACCCCCCCCCCCCTCAGTATTCATCCCCACAGGCCCTCCCCCCCCACTCAGTATTCATCCCCACAGGCCCTCCCCCCCACTCAGTATTCATCCCCACAGGCCCTCCCGCAACCCCCCCCCTCAGTATTCATCCCCACAGGCCCTCCCCCTCCCCCCCCCCTCCCCCCCCCCCTCCCCCCCCCCTCCCCCCCCCCCCTCCCCCCCCTCCCCCTCCCCCTCCTCCCCCCCCCCTCCTCCCCCCCCCTCAGTATTCATCCCCACAGGCCCTCCCCCTCCCCCCCACTCAGTATTCATCCCCAAAGGCCCTCCCGCAACCCCCCCCCCCTCAGTATTCATCCCCACAGGCCCTCCCGCCCCCCTCAGTATTCATTGCAAATAAGCTTCAGCAAAGATGTGGTTTTATTTGGAAATGTGATATTTGATAAATAATAGACTGTATGGTTTGATTAATCATGAATGTCCTGGCTATGTACACGGGTAAAAAAGTGAATTAAAGGTTCATTTTCTATATATGGAAGAGTGACATATATACTTCCTTATTATCTTGGAAAAGGTTTAATGAGTTCCAACCTCAATTTTAAACTAAATCCCCCTCATTGTGCCCCGTTTTATCTGTCTGTGGTAATGTGTGTTCATAAACAGATTCACCACATAAAAACAATCAAAACTTCTGAAGCGATTCTTCTCATCACGTACTGTGCTCCCTTTACAAAAAGCAGGGATGCTAATACATCTGGCACCCAATCTTCCATCTCAACACCACTGTGATTCACCCTGCAATGCCATCCGAATGAAGGGAGCTGCAAGACTCCTAACTAATTAGCAACCCTGTACATGACAGAGCTGAGCACCAACCCAAGTCACTGAGGTGAAAACCCAGGATCTATGGACTGTATCTATGGACTATGTAAAAATGACTACCCGCTCTTTAGCTAGTCAAGCACGATGGCCGACATACAACATGGGTCACTGAGACAGGACATCCTGCATGGACACTGGGCTAGTCCCCAGCAATCATCAGTGAGCTGGTATGAGCGGATGTTAATGAACACAGGTATGTACGATTCCCGGGACACTGATTAATAAACCTAGTGAAGGAGGTTAATGGTTAAAATGAAAATAAAACCAATTTAGGCAAGAAATTTTCTACCACAGACAGACACGATCATTTGGTTTTGAGCAGAACAGCGTCGGTGTGGTCCAAACAAAGCCCAACACAGAGCAGCAACCTGCTGACAGGAACTCCCCCCACCGTTATCACTGAACCCATCACTTGCTGCACTGCGTATTTTGGTTTAGTGTTTGTGCAGCGCTGTGTACAAGCTGAACCATTCCGATAAATGCCAACCTCAGACACTTTTATTTTTACCAACCTAACTTGTTGATCTGCTTGTTTGTTTTCCTTTCCTCCGTAGCTTCCTGGCTGGACGGACTAAATAAAAATTTTAATATTGACCCTCCCCCGAAGTGGCTTAATCTACATTCATCCGGCCTCTTGGGCATCCCCCACTTCCTTCACCCCACCATTGGCAGCCATGCATACAGCTGCCTAGGCCATAAGCTCTGGAATTCCCTCTCTAAACCTCTCCGCCTCTCTCCCCTTTAAGATGCGCATTAAAACCTACCTCTGACCAAGCTTTTGGTCACCTGTACTAATGGCTCCTTCTTTGGCTCGGTCGGATTTTTTTAAAAATCGGGTAACGCTGTAAGGTGCTTTGGGATGTTTTACTACGTTAAAAGCACTGTATAAATATACGTTGTTGTTGTTGTCACCTCCTAGATATCTGATCAGGTGAGCCGAATGGAACTGATTTTACACTGGAGTCCAGGGAGAAGGCAGCACTTTTGGAGGTTTCCTGGGGGAAATACTATCAGTACCAGATTAGATTAATGTCAAAGGATCCTTGACTCTTTGAAATAGCCTGAGTAAGCTCAGAGCCCTTCAAAGTGCAAATATTTCCCTTCCATTTGCCCCTCCTCTTCATGTTCCACCACACCAAATGGGCATTCTTCATGTCTTAGACCTGGGAGTGTCGTCAGGCTATCCAACCAATCTTGATCCTATCCTCATCCAATGTCCGGACAAAGTGCACAGGTCATTGGGTAGCAATCAGGAGTGGGAAATGTCTCCTCATTTCCCCCAGGAATGCTGTGTCTAATTGCAGCACCCTACAGATCAGCTAACTGCACACACCAGAGATGGAACCTCGGGCCTTCTGGCTCATATAGCTCAGCACCACCAAAGAGCGATGCCGGGACATCTTTGAGAGCTCTGTACGAGGCCACACACACTGCTTTGCTGGTAAACACTGCAAAATTCTGTCAGTCAGCCACACAGTATTTCACTTGAAGAAAGGTGATTAACAACAATGCTGTCTGAGTACTGTGCTAGTGACATCAGTGCTATTAACTGCTGAAAGATAGGTCCGGCAGGCTGGGATTAAAGTGTTCTCTCTCTCTCGCTCACAAACACACAGCAAAATGTGTTTGGACTGTCTTCGGTTCGATCTCTGGTGTGTGCAGTTAGCTGATCTGTAGGGTGCTGCAATTGGACACAGCATTCCTGGGGGAAATGGGGAAACATTTCCCACTCCTGATTGCTACCCAATGACCTGTGGTGGAAAGCACTTTGCCTGGACATTGGATGAGGATAGGATCAAGATTAGTTCATAGAAAATGGTTATCCCTAGTACACAGCTTGCCCTTACTTGTCACTTTTACTTGTGTGGCTGACTGACAGAATTTTGCAGTGTTTACCAGCAAAGCAGTGTGTGTGGCCTCGTACAGAGCTCTCAAAGATGTCCCGGCACCGCTCTTTGGTGGTGCTGAGCTATATGAGCCAGAAGGCCCGAGGTTCCATCTCTGGCGTGTGCAGTTAGCTGATCTGTAGGGTGCCGCAATTAGACACAGCAATCCTGGGGGAAATGGGGAAATATTTCCCACTCCTGATTGCTAGGGCGACTGGTGTTAGTAATGGAAGTGTCACACTGATGCAGTAGGATTCTGCTGGAGTTTCCAAGAATTGAAGATTAATCTCCTGGACATGGCTGCAGGCAACCCAGAAGAAAAATCACACTGATATTAAACAAAAATTGTACATTTTTTCCATTTTCTTTGAGCACTTTTGTTTATCAGTCATTAAAATATTAGAGATGGTTAAAAAAAAGTCTGTTTGCCTTTTTTTTTAATTCGTTCATGGGATGTGGGCGTCGCTGTCAAGGCCGGCATTTATTGCCCATCCCTAGTTGCCCTCGAGAAGGTGGTGGTGAGCCGCCTTCTTGAACCGCTGCAGTCCGTTCGCCTGACAGTCAAGTAACAAAGAGTCTGTTCGTTTTCCAATTGACGTGGGAAGGCGGGGCACCACGAGGATTGACATGTCAAGCAACCAATGGCAGGAGTGTGGGGCGGGGCACCGCAGATTGAAGTGTCGGGCGACCAATGGCAGAGGTGTGTGGGGGGACAGGGCGGTTGGAGGCGGGAGGTGTCATGTGATGAAACCTTCACCTGTCCAGAGTTGGCGACCCTCTGATCAAGGAACATGGGTGGCGGATAGTAAACAGAGTTTTGCTCTGAATCTTGATCAATGCCAGATAGGATGATAGGAACAGGAGTAGGCCATTCAGCCCCTCGATCCTATTCCACCATTCAATTAGATCATGGCTGATCTGTACCTCAACTCTATCTACCCATCTTGGTTCCATAGCCCTTAATAGATTTTTGTCCAAAAGGTATCAATTTCAGTTTTGAATTTTTCCAATTGACCCCCAGCCTCAACAGCCCTTTGGGGGAGAAGCGTTTTCCAGACTTCCACGACCCTTTGTGCCAAGAGATGACAGAAGCCGAGAAATTACCGCTGGTGATACCAGGAGTGGAATACTCAAAGCACGCGGATGACACACCTCTGTCCGCTGTTTAGATGAAAGGTTTAATTTGTCCATTTTAAACTAATTAATGTCTCAGTTTAAACAGCGGGCAGAAGAATGTAATTTAAAAAGTGGTCGTCCACTAATACCAGGGCGTTTCTAGGCTATTGTTTATAGATGAGTTGTGTGTGGGGAGGGAGGGGGCGCGGGTGAGGTGTCCAATAGAGTTGGAGGCTCCTTCACGATGCAACGACATCCTGCACCAAGTCAAAGAAAAACACGGTGTAGAAGGGGATATTCTAATCATACCCCACACCACAGAACAGGATGAAGAGGGGAATATTCCTCATCGGAGACTGCAGGAATAGCTCATCCTAAAACCTGATCTCTGGGATCTTCCCACCTTTCTCCACCACATTCCCTGGACAGGGGAGCCTTCTCCTCTTTGCCAGATTTCCCATGCTTCCCACCCCCTCCGCTATTCTGCTGTTATAGAATTATGTAAAAGTTTTAGCACAGAAGGAGGCCATCCATCCCATCAAGTCCATGCCGGCTCTATGCAAGAGCAATCCAGCTAGTCCCACTCCCCCGCCCTATCCCTATAGCCCTGCAAATTTTTTCCTTTCATGTACTTATCCAGTTCCCTTTTGAAGGCCATGATTGAATCTGCCTCCACCACCCCCTCAGGCGGTGCATTCCAGATCCTAACCACTCGCTGTGTAAAAAAGTTTTTCCTCATGTCACCTTTGGTACTTTTGCCAATCACCTTAAATCTAGGTCCTCTGGTTCTTGACCCTTCCACCAATGGGAACAGTTTCTCTCTATCTACTCTGTCTTGACCCTTCATGATTTTGAATACCTCTATTAAATCTCCTCTCAACCTTCTCTGTTCCAAGGAGAACAACCCCAGCTTCTCCAGTCTATCTACATAACTAAAGTCCCTCATCCCTGGAATCATTCGAGTAAATCTCTTCTGCACCCTCTCTAAGGACTTCTCATCTTTCCTAAAGTGCGGTGCCCAGAACTGGACACAATACTCCAGTTGGGGCTGAACCAGTGTTTTATAAAGGTTCATCATGACTTCCTTGCTTTTGTACTCTATGCCTCTATTTATAAAGCCCAGGATCCCGTATGCTTTTTTAAACCAATTTCTCAACCTGCCCTGCCACCTCCAACGATTTGTATACATATACCCCCAGATCTCTCTGTTCCTGTACCCCTTTTAGCGTTGTGCCCTCTAGTTTATATTGCTGCCACTCGTTCTTCCTACCGAAATGTATGACTTCGCATTTTTCTATGTTAAATTTCATCTGCCATGTGTCCGCCTATGCCACCAGCCTGTCTATATCCTCTTGAAGTCTATCACTATCCTCCTCACTGTTTACCCTTACAAGTTTTGTGTCATCTGCAAATTTTGAAATTGTGCCCTGTACACCCAAGTCCAAGTCATTAACATATATCAAAAAAAGCAGTGTTCCCAGCACTGACCTCTGGGGAACACCACTGTAAACCAGTCCAAAAAACAACCGTTCACCACTACTCTCTGTTTCCTGTCCCTTAGCCAATTCTGTATCCATGTTGCATCTGCCCTCTTTATTCCACGGGCCGCAATCTTGATGATAAGCCTACCGTTTGGCACTTTATCAAACGCCTTTTGAAAGTCCATATACACCACATCAACTGCATTGCCCTCATCGACCCTCTCTGTTACCTCATCAAAAAACTCTATCAGGTTAGTTAATGTTACCATTCACAAATCCTCTGGACCCATCTTTTGTTTCTTTACTTGTCTCATTATCACCCCCTTTTGCTTTGTACTATCATCCGTTTTTGTTATTTAATCACTTCTGCCCCCCCACCAGTCACAGACCTTCCCTTTGTTCTTCCCTCCTGCTCCCCCCCCTCCTCCCCAATCCCCTTTCTCTTGCTTATAAACTGTTAAATCTGTAACTTTTTCCAGTTCTGATGAAAGCTCATCGACCTGAAACGTTAACTCTGTTTCTCTCTCCACAGAGGCTGCCTGACCTGCTGAGTGTTTCCAGCATTGTCTGTTTTTATTTCATCCTGAAACCATCTGGGTCTCGTTTCACGTGTTCCTGGGATTTAAATGGACACAAGTTGCCTTTCAGGGCGTGCACTGTACACCTCTAAATTCCTGATGGTCATTTCACCAGCTTAATTGAGCTGATTTCGTATCCGGTACAGAAACCCAAAAGTGTTTGCTGACAGACGCCCCTTTTTGCATGTGACGGTTGCTCCAGATTTAACGCCTTTTCCTCTGTACCCGACGGTCCAGCGTTCGAACCTGCACTTAAACGTGTCAAACTCTCCTGCCCTCATCGTGCGGTACTCCGACCAGGTGGGAGTGCTGTGTGGAAAAGGAGCCACCTTGGGTGTGGGAATGAGGAATAAATGTGCCAGAGCAATCCTGCCATAGAGAAGAACACCGACTCTTTGAGCACGGAGAATGCACGGTTACTGGCCTGTGCTTTTAAAATAAAGAAAGAACTTGCATTTATATAGCGCCTTTCATGACCTCAGTACGTCTCAAAGCGCTTTACAGCCAATGACCCCTCAGAATAAGGGGCTGCACGTTTAAGACGGAAATGAGGAGGAATTTCTTCTCCCAGAGGGTCGTGAATCTTTGGAATTCTTTACCCCAAAAAGCTGTGGAGGCTGAGTCATTGAATACTTTCAAGGCTGAGTTAGACAAATTTTTAAATCAGCAAGGGAATCAAAGGAAATGGGGAAAAGGCAGGAAAGTGGAGTTGAGGTAAAAATCGGATCAGCCGTGATCTCATTAAATGGTGGAGCAAGCTCAAAGGGCCAAATGGCCTACTCCTGCTCATAAGAACATAAGAAATAGGAGCAGGAGTAGGCCAATCGGCCCCTCGAGCCTGCTCCGCCATTTAATAAGATCATGGCTGATCTGATCCTAACCTCAAATCTAAATTCATGTCCAATTTCCTGCCCGCTCCCCGTAACCCCCGATTACCTTCACTTCTAGGAAACTGTCTATTTCTGTTTTGAATTTATTCAATGATGTAGCTTCCTGGGGCAGCAAATTCCACAGACCTACCACCCTCTGAGTGAAGAAGTTTCCCCTCATCTCAGTTTTGAAGGAGCAGCCCCTTATTCTAAGATTATGCCCCCTAGTTCTAGTTTCACCCAACCTTGGGAACATCCTTACCGCATCCACCCGATCAAGCCCCTTCACAATCTTATATGTTTCAATAAGATCGCCTCTCATTCTTCTGAACTCCAATGAGTAGAGTCCCAATCTACTCAACCTCTCCTCATGTGTCCGCCCCCTCATCCCCGGGATTAACCGAGTGAACCTTCTTTGTACTGCCTCGAGAGCAAGTATCTCTTTTCTTAAGTATGGAGACCAAAACTGTATGCAGTATTCCAGGTGCGGTCTCACCAATACCTTATATAACTGCAGCAATACCTCCCTGTTTTTATATTCTATCCCCCTAGCAATAAAAGCCAACATTCCGTTGGCCTTCTTGATCACCTGCTGCACCTGCATACTAACCTTTTGATTTTCTTGCACTAGGACCCCCAGATCCCTTTGTACTGCAGTACTTTCCAGTCTCTTGCCATCAAGACAATAACTTGCTCTCTGTTTTTTCCTGCCAAAGTGCATAACCTCACATTTTCCAATATTGTATTGCATCTGCCAAATCTCCGCCCACTCACCCAGCCTGTCTATATCCCCCTGCAGGTTTTTTATGTCCTCCTCACTCTCTACTTTCCCTCCCATCTTTGTATCATCTGCAAACTTCGATATGTTGCACTCGGTCCCCTCCTCCAAATCGTTAATATAGATCGTAAAGAGTTGGGGACCCAGCACCGACCCCTGCGGAACACCACTGGCTACTGGTTGCCAGTCCAAGAATGAACCATTTATCCCAACTCTCTGCTTCCTGTTAGATAACCAATCCTCCACCCATGCCAGAATATTACCCCCAATCCAGTGATTCTTTATCTTGAGCAATAATCTTTTATGTGGCACCTTGTCGAATGCCTTCTGGAAGTCTAAATACACTACGTCCACTGGTTCCCCTTTATTCACCCTGTACGTTATGTCCTATCTTTTATGGTCTCTCTCTCTCTCTCTTACGGTCTCTTATGAAGTACTTTTGAAGTGTAGTCACTGTTGTAATGTAGGAAACGCGGCAGCCAATTTGGGCACAGCAAGATCCCACAAATAGCAATGTGATAATGACCAGATTATCTGTTTTAGGGATAAGATAGTGCAGTCCAGAGAAAGCGGATGCAGTTTAGGGACACAAAATGTAAGGAGTCAGCCAATTTTCTGAAGCTCACTGTTTGCTCTCACACAGACAGGTTGTAACGAAAGGGTTAAGCATTTTAAAAAAATATTTATTCTTATTGTACATTTTTACGAGACAACAATTAAATGCATCTCCGTTATACAACCATTTTGGAATTTATGCATCTCTGGGAAGTTTATTCAGCAAGGTTGAATCAAAAACTACTGTAGTGTCAGTGGTATTGTGTGTTCTCAGGTCCCTTAAATCTGTCAGTAGTGAGGCAACAAGGTTAACAACCCACCCTCACAACTGAAGGAAGAGCTGGGGTTACAGGACAATAACGTTCCTTTTAAAGCAAAAATGCTATGAATTTATGTGTAAGTATTTGACTGGCACTCTGTGTTATCCTCTTCAGGAGAACTATCCTCGGGATAAGTATTAAGATTCCCAGTATCTTTATCTGAAGTTGTCATTTTTTTTTTAAAAACTTTACTTACATAGAAATTATAAAAGGAAAATCGGCCATTCGGCCCATTAGTTTCTCCTCCACACGAGCAGGAGTCCTAACCCTATGTGCCCGCCATGTTCCCATATCCTTTTATCCCCTTTTTCTCAGCCACCTATCCAACCTATTCTTAAATATTGACAAGATCTCTGCTTCAATCACTCTCTCCGCTGGTACATTCCACACCTTCACAGCCCTCGATGTTAATTAAAAGTTTCTCCTGCCCTCAGTCCCAAATCTCTTGCATTTAAACTTGTTTCTCCGTCCCCTCGTTCTACACGCCCTCAGTCAATGGACACGGCCCATTTCTATCTGCTCTGTCCTGTCCCATCCCTCAATTATAAACCGCTCTTATCAAATCGCCCCGTAATATCTTTGATCGAATGAAAACAGCACGGATTTCAACCGCCAGGCATTTAAGCATTTTCCGAGCAGCCTTTCCAGTCAGTGCAGAAGTCCCGTCTTGAAAAGGATTTTACCGTGATCTCGTCTCGTTGAACGTGGAGCTGTGCAACATGCTCCATTGCAAACCTCCTCCCCAGTGCTGGCTGATGCCTGTTTGAAGTCTGCAGAGCTGACTTTTGCTGGAACAGATACTTTGCTTGCGCCGGAATGTAAAACCTTCCCCCACCCCCCCCCCCCCCCCAAAACTATTTGCGTAGTTTGTGAAGAATGGGGGCAAAATGCATGACTGCAATTTTCTCAGAACTCATTGGCAGCTTTGTGAAAAACGTAACCGGTTAGCTTGCACAGCGACAACCAAACATGGGTGGGGAGCGGGGGAGGAAAGGGGCGCGGGCAGAGGAACTGTGAACTTTATCAGCAATGAAGGAGTGAATATAGCAGGAAAGATCCACCCTCATTTTCCGATGACCAAATTTTGGCCACCTTGCACCTTATACAGCACTATAAATGCGACACTCTCTAATCTGTTATGACTTTTGATATAAAACACAGATGATTTGTGGTCCGTACTAAGATAATATTCATTCTTTAGCAAGCCTCTCTTGTTAACATCATTGTCCACAGTTCCTTCGCTAATGGACAAATCAAATAAAGCACTCGAAAACATGAACACCATGCCAGACGGGACACAGAAACAGCAATTTGGAAATATTTACTGG
The DNA here is from genome assembly GCF_035084215.1 of Heptranchias perlo. Taxonomy (NCBI): domain Eukaryota; kingdom Metazoa; phylum Chordata; class Chondrichthyes; order Hexanchiformes; family Hexanchidae; genus Heptranchias; species Heptranchias perlo. Next base: position 3,804,160 of record NC_090352.1, read on the forward strand.
CAAATACCAGTCGCAAGTGACGTGTCAGTCCTTATGGAAACAGTCCCAAAACGTTTCAACTCAGGACTCTGTCCAGCTAAGATGGAATGTCCCAAGAGAGGCAGAAAGGCAGAAATTAGAATTACATAGCACTTACAGCACTGAAACAGGCCATTCAGCCCATCTGGTCTATGCTGGTGTTTATGCTCCACATGAGCCTCCTCCCTCCCTACTTCATCTCACCCTAACAGCATATCCTTCTATTCCTTTCTCCCCCATGTGCTTATCTAGCTTCCCCTTAAATGCATCAATGCTATTTGCCTCAACTACTCTTTGTGGACATTCTAACCACTCTCTGGGTAAAGAAGTTTCTCCTGAATTCCCTCTTGGATTTATTAGTGACTAGCTTATATTTATGACCCCTAGTTTTGGACTCCCCCACACGAGGAGCCCTTTCATAATCTTAAAGGCCTCTTTCAGGTCACCCCTCAGACTTCTCTGACAGAAAAGAGCCCCACCCTGTTCAATTTTTCCTAATAGGTATGACTTCAGTTCTGGTATCATCCAAGTTCATTTTACTTTACGCCAACCTATGCTTGAGGCAATGACTCCGTATAAGAAACTGGGAAAACACAATCATACAAAAGTCTCTAAGTACTTTTAGAAATGTAAAGCTAGTTCATGAAGTCCTTCTCTTCTCTGACCACCACCCCCCCCACCTCCACCCCCCAATCCCAACAGTGGAAACAACCAGAAACTTGCTAATATGCTCAAACTTTCTTCAATCAGGACTATCAAGTGTTGGACACCAGAGGAATGAGGAAGAGTTGGTAGCCCACAATGTCCCTCAGGACAACGGGTATCACTCACCTCGAATACAGACACCGTACAAAGCCCCATCCCCATTAACAGACACCAAAGCCCCATCCCCATTAACAGACACCAAAGCCCCATCCCCATTAACAGACACCAAAGCCCCACCCCCATTAACAGACACCAAAGCCCCACCCCCATTAACAGACACCAAAGCCCCACCCCCATTAACAGACACCAAAGCCCCACCCCCATTAACAGGCACCGTACAAAGCCCCACCCCCATTAACAGGCACCGTACAAAGCCCCACCCCCATTAACAGGCACCGTACAAAGCCCCACCCCTATTAACAGGCACCGTACAAAGCCCCACCCCCATTAACAGGCACCGTACAAAGCCCCACCCCTATTAACAGACACCGTACAAAGCCCCATCCCCATTTAGAGGCCCTACAAGACATTTTTTAAAAAAACAGGCTACACACTGACAATTCAGTCACAATATATTCTGTTAAACCGGTGGTTGATGAGTCAAACGGTTATCTTTTGAGTCAATGTATTTACACACTGTGTGTACAGAGGGGATGATGCTGCATTATCAGAGGCCCCAGCCTGTTTGCAAGCGGGGGCACTGTGGTTATGGGGGCTGTTGTGTGAGGCGCCTGGGCTGTTTTTAAACCAGATTTGATTGATGAGGACTCCATGGGTAGCGAAAATCACAGCTCCATATAATTTATCCTTACACCATCACAAACACTTACCTCACAAGTTTATTGGGGCATTTATAAGCAAGCAGTTTGTCATAAAATTTCTGGCATCCCAGCAAGAAATTCCTGATAATGAAGCCCCTCCCCTCTTAAATCTTGCCATTATGTTACATATAAAACTGAATTTTCTCTTTCCAGGGAGAAGGTAATTGTTCCCTTCTCTGCTCTCCCAGCGGTTTATGTTGATCTATTGCAGGCATTTAGTTACTTTAATTAGCAGGATATACAGTGTAATTGTATCCTCAGATACACAATTAAGAGATTGACTCCTGTTAGTTATGGTTAAAGTGTCTCCCGAGAGGCACTCATTGCTTTGGATCGAGAATACTGCTCAACATAGGATGCAAACTCCCTGAAAACTGCAAGTTGCTTTCTAAAAGAAATATGAATTATTTTACACACTTATATGTGGAATTCACTCAAATCAAGGCAGAAGCTTTATGAGATCAGATGGGATAGGTTTTTTTAAGAAATTACAAAAAATGAAGTATATCCCTTCCCCCCCCAACCACCAAATTTAAAACTGTCTCCCTTCTCACTGCACCACAGCCCATTCCCCAGTAGGGAGGGCAACTTCTAACTTTCCCTCCTGGGCAGAAGTGTTTGATCAGCATCTCACGGGATCTGATTGAGGCGAAAAAAACCTTGGGTGTGCAACGATGGAGAAAGGGTTGGGGGAGGAAAGAGAAGAGACACAGACTGCGAGCAACACACGTGTCACACCCATTTTATCACAGCCAACTAACGTTGGACAAGTCCCAGGCATAAGATAGTCCGTAACAAACTCTGCACAGCTTAAAGTGGCAAACTGCATCAGTTGCCTAGACCAGAAAGAACGCTAAGTGGCAATAAAGGTTTATTCCTCTCTCATTTCCTTGTCCTTTGATCCCCTTCTCTATTTATTCGTCTGCAGCTCATCCGACAGTGAGATCTGCACACACAACAGGGAAATGAAAACTAAACATTTGAAGCCGAAGAACATTCAAGGCTATGGGGAAGAGAGTGGGATTAGTGTGGGATTGATACAGGGATATGGGGAGAGAGCAGGGCAGAGGGATTAGTTTGGGATTAATATGGGGGGGAAGAGTGGGATTAGTTTGGGATTAATACAGGGGTATGGGGGGAGAGTGGGATTAGTTTGGGATTAATACAGGGGTATGGGGAGACAGTGGGGCAGAGGTATTAGTTTTAGATTGATACAGGGATATGTGGAGAGAGTAGGGCAGGGAGATTAGTTTGGGATTAATACAGGGGTATGGGGGGAGAGTGGGATTAGTTTGGGATTAATACAGGGCTATGGGGAGAGCGGGGCAGAGGAATTAGTTTGGAATTAAATCAGAGATATGGGAAGAGAGCAGGGCAGAGGGATTAGTTTGGGATTAATACAGGGGTATGGGGAGAGAGCGGGGCAGAGGGATTAAATCAGAGATATGGGAAGAGAGTGAGGTAGAGGGATTAGTTTGGGATTGCTCCAGATACGATGGGCTGAATGGCCTCCTTCTGTTTTATGAACTTCAATGGTTCTATGTAAGGGTTGATTGAGCAATCTGGTGTTCCCTGCAAGGAGAAACACTGGACGTGGGCACATCCCAGGTAACCATGGACTACACACCCACAACATGCAAGATCCTACATAAATGCAAGTCTTTCTTTTAATCGCTTCAGTTAGTACATTCCAATCTTATGTGTTCACATTAATGGAACGCTCCCCAGTAACCAAAACTGTAAACCACACAAAAAGACAAGTAGTAAGGATGAGAAAACATTTTAGATATGACCGGGGTGGGGGGCGGTGGAGGAGGAGATGCTATTTTTAACAAATCCAAAACCTGACAAGATTGGTGAGGGGGGGAGGGGGGAAAGGAAAGATTTCAGGCCCGAGTTTGGATTTTTGCTCTGCTGATAATAAAACAAACTTTAATAACCAGTGCCTCCATATTGCAAGACACAGATGCAAGTGGGAAAAATGGACTTTATTTAAAACCTCAGCAATTTGGCATGCTGCTTACATTTTAGAAATTTCCAGACAGTCCCCTCCAAAAAATGGACAGTCTCGAAACTGCCCAAGATATCCTGATGTCTCTCCCCCTTTCTCTGATGCAGTCACTTGCATCTTTCACTTGTCATTTTTCCTCATTTCCACTCTGATCAGGATAACCCCATTAAAAAGGGGTCCGCGATATAGAGAAAACCCAGAGCGCAATTTGCTGGATGTAAAAAGAGAGAAAGAAATGGGATGCTTTGTGTGCCAGTAGGTGTGGAAGAGAAGAAAAGAGAGATTCAAAAATAAGGACAAAATGCGTGACTTTAAAATAGGGACTGAATTATATCTACATGCCATGGCCCAATTATCCCAACTTCACCTGAAGATTACACTTGGGATTGACTTCGTAGAATCATGGAAAGTTACGGCATAGAAGGAGGCCATTCGGCCCATCGTGTCCGTGCTGGACTTCTTTTGTTTATGGCGAGAGACCAACTAATTAATATTAAAAGTCTTGCATAAAGCGTTCACTTCCTGCAACACTTTCCTCAACACCCAGAGGGGTGAGCTGATAGAGGTCATTAAGATAATGATAGGGTAGACAAAGAAAATGTTTCCACTTGTGGGAGTGTCCATAACTAGAGGTCATAAATATGAGACAGACAATCCCTAATAAATCCAACAGGGAATTCAGGAGAAACTTCTTTATCCAAAGAGTGGTGAGAATGGGAACTTGCTACCACAAAGAGTAGTTGAGAAAAATAGCATAGATGTATTTAAGGGGAAGCTAGATAAACACATGAGGAAGAAAGGAATAGAAGGATATCCTGATAGGGTTGGATGAAGAAGGGTGGGAGGAGGCCCGTGAGGAACATAAACACCGGTATAGGCCAGTTGGGCCGAATGGCCTGTTCGTGTGTTGTAGACTCTGTAAATCTATGTAACACTGTTCATTACACCCCATTTTTAACAAAACGACATATGCCGTGACTCACCGTAACACCACAGATCTGCTACTTCATTTAAAATACGTTAAGCTGCTTTAAAATAGCACACAGAAATTTGATGTAATATGCATTAATCAGTGTGCTAAAAAGAGCGCAGAGGAACTTTAACCCTTAACGACACCTTGGATTTAACAGAGTAAAATATCTCAAGATGTTTCAAGGAAAAAAGGAGTGATCTTTGGGAGACGTGGAAGCTTGGTCAAAAAGATGGGTTTTGAAAAAGCTTTAAAAAAGGTGAGGGGGGAGTGCAATTTTATTTATTGTCAGGATACAGGCATCACTGGCAAGGCCGGTATTTATTGGCCTGCCCTAGTTGCTCGAGAAGATGATGGTGAGCCGCCTTCTTGAACCGCTGCAGTCTATGTGACGAAGGTGCTCCCATTGTGTTGTTAAGTGGATTTTGACCCAGTGACGATGAAGGAGAGGCAGCAGAGCATACGAATCGAGTTTGAGAGTTGAGGGCAGAATAGGATGAAGGCAGAGCTGGGGAATTTATTGGGTTTGGGAACCCAACAAAGATGGGGTTGGAGAAGTTTGAGTCCACAGGTAATAAAGGTATGGATACAGGTTTCAACCACAGTGGCGAGTGAGGTGGAGAATTCAATGGTGGGATTCAAACTCTCAACCTCTGGGTTGCTAGTCCAGTACCAGAACCACTACACTGCCCCATAACCCTCGCTGTTAGAGGTGGCAATTAGTAGTTTTGGCAAGAGATAGGAAATGAATTTCGAATTCAGTGAGGAGGCACTTTGGATTTGAAATAAAGATGATTTATTTACAAGGCACAGTCTCCATCTTAGCGAGAGCGGAGAGGTAGAGCCCGGTGCCGCTCTATCCCAGGCCACACTTAACCATTTTCAGAGACGCAACGAATGGTACTTAAAAACAGGGACATGTATTTGAAGGGTAGGGGGAGTTTCACTTCCAGCAGCATTTGGTCTGTCACACTTTAGGTGTCACCTTTCTCTATATGCAAATGTCGTGTCACGTTTTCACTCATTCAGGAAACAGCAACAAATCCAACTGCAGTGGTTGGGGATAGGCCAGTCGAATGCGGAAGAGGCAAGGAGAGAAAGTTCTTCTTCACACCGAGTGATCAACATGTGGGATATCCTCCAGGCGGAGAGCAGGAGGCAAAAACCTGGGATTTAGTTAAGAAACTAATGGACATCACGAAGCAGGTCTGTACACTCCTTCTACATGTAGGAAGATGGGCCAAATGGCCTTTCTCCACTATTAATCTTATGACAGAATCACAACCCTTAAGTCAACGTACACGGACAGTAGCCTTTCACCTCTTGCATCTTGGTTCAAATGCAGCACGGAGAGATAGGTCATTGTCTGCATCTGTCCTTTATGAATTAATTTGTGCCATCTCAGTCCAGCTCCTAACACAACACAACAATATCAATACTTTCTGCAGCCTTCCAGACAGTTGGCCTTCATCCTTCTCCAACGTCTTCTCCAGCATCATGTCTGGGTCTGCTGTAGGCTAATTGATAGAGATTGAGCGCTATGATTAGTCAACAATTCCATTATCATTGTATCCTGCGCCTGCGACTACCAGGATGGTAGGCGGGGAATTAGATGGATCGCTGTTTTTTTTCTGTCTAACAATTGCCATGTTCCTATCTCTCCTCCGTTGTCCAGCTCAGCGGTGTTGTCCATCAGGACGGCAACACATGCAGACTCTCCCAGCAACCCCCTCCCACGCCCACACGTAGCTGAAAGGACTCTGTGTGGGCCAGGCTGCCCACACAGCGGCACAAGAGGTGCAAGCCTGCGCCTGGTCCATCTCAGGACTCTGCCGCTGCGAGACGAGAGCCATCTCGGGCCCAGGGGGCTCCAGTAGTGACAGAGCAGATAGCACCCCCCCACTTCACACACTGCAGCCACTGAGGTAGCAGCTCAGAGAAGCCCAAGGCTAGGTTGATGGGCACAAGTTGGCAGGAGCGGGGAGCACTAAACAGGCGCGCAGTGCGGGTTTCCATTAAAATTAGCGTTAACAGTGCGGGGTGGGCTGGCTCTCCTAAAAGGGAGCAGGATTCTTCGGGACTCTCTCGGAACAAGAGGGGGGCACCCATACCACGGAACCATCCACAGGGACACTTGGGAAATCTCCTGATTTCCTATTTGGCCAGTCCCTCCCTGGTTGCAGTAAGGTTGAGTGCAGACATAGCTCTTGACTAGGGTTGCCAATGCCCCTGGATTGCCCAGGAATCTCCCGGAGTGAGCCAGACACAAACGGCAGGGCCGTAACACTCCCAGGATGCAATGCGACCCTGGTGCATAATGCTCTAATCGGTAAAACCACACAATGGATAGAGTGGTTTCTCGGGCGCAAAGGATTGTGGGTATTGTAGCTACCACTACTGGCCAATTGCCATGAGGATTGACAAGTCAGCAGACCAATGGCAGGAGCGTGGGAGCAGGGCGGGTTGGAAGTGGGAGGTCATGTGATGAGACCTCCTGGAATACGGTCCAACAGAGTTGGCAACCCTTCTCGACATGGTTTGGAAGGGTCGTTAATCGCCCGACAAAGCAAAGTATATTCACCTCAGTAAATGTAGGTACCAGAAAGATGGGCACAGAGCAACTCGTGTAGCCTGACCTGCCTGGCATCCTTTCAATGGCCCTCTTAAAAACTCAACAGAGGGGATTCCCCATTGGGAAACCCATTGATGCCAGTAATAGTATTAGGGACAAAAAATATTTTTATTATTTACAATAAATCGGCACAAAGGCTCATGAAAAGCAAGAAAAAAAGTTAAGAAATGGCTGACAAACATTACTGTATCCCTGAATTGAACATCTATAAACCTACTGCTGCCCAGCAACACTGAAGACCCACTTCACACGGGCGTAATTTATGTCCCATACACAAGAACAATGGGAATTAGCATGGTCCCCAACATTTAAATTATGTCCCCCCTCCCCCGCCCAAAACAAATATTTAGATCACATTCCCTCCTGTTTGAGGTGGGCATTTCCCCCAGCTGCTGGAAATCGATAGTGGAAAATGGTTCAGATGCGAAAGGGATGGAGCTCCTGGGGAACAGAACTCCGTTCCCACCTCGCGCACAATTGCCACCCCAAACCCAGGTGGATCCCAGCAGAAGATCTCATCTGCCGTGCCTGAAACAATTCCCCAGCACCAGCTCCCCTCAACTTGTCGAGGGCAACTATTTATCCCCTCGCCCTCCCGCACATACACCTGAAAGAAATTAAACAGGACCCCGTGCCTGTGGAAGGCTGTTTATGTTGCTGCTCACGGCAGCAGATTTGGTTAATGATGCACGATAGCATCTGCACTGAGAGTAAATTTGTGCTGCATGCTTGCAGTAGATTGTTGGGAATTATCAGTGCTTTCGACATTAAATATATTTAATAGGCACTCACAGCCGATTCCTTCTATGTTTGGCTTATGTAACTGGCGCAGTGAACTCATTTAATTGCTGTCTAACACATCGTGATGTAACTAACTTCCTTCCTATTCACTCAATATTTACCTACTTAGAATCTGGTTGCATAATCATGGGTTCCTGAATGTTTCTAAAGGATTCCTCCAAGCCATCGGTCATTACACAAGAAGCAAGAGGCTTTGTCCATTGCAGCTGCACACAGTCACATAACAAACTGTACAAGTTAATTGAAGACCATTTGCGAGGTAGGTGCATTAAAATGGAGGACTATGTTGCACTAGATACCGAGGCTGGGAACCTGCCTCCACTACAGCAGCAGAACATCCCAACTTCTTCGGGGGAGCAGGGAAAACAAGATGCCGAGCAACAGTTACGAGAAGGGTTATGGGAAGAGACCACTGGTGAGGTCAAAGGGATTGGTTGTGTGGAGGCTTCTGGAGGTGGGGCGAGATGGAGCAAGGCAGAGGGGTTTAGGGAGTGAGTGTAGGGGCACGATGGTTGCAGGCTCCACCATCGATGGAGGGCACAACAGGCCAGGACCCGAAGGGCAGAGGGCACGAGCAGGGCTGGAGATCATCACAGAGGTAGGGTGGGGTGAGGCCATGAAGGAATTTGTAAACTAGGGCCACAATGTTGGAGTTTGTGCATTGGGGAACAGGAAGCCACTGGATATTGGCAAGGACAGGGCAGCTGGGTGAGTGGGTTAGGGATTGGGCAGCAGAGTTTGTTTGGGTGGAAATACTGGCTGCTGTTATACGGTGGAGCTCCAGTGACTGGTGAAGGGATTGGTGAAGTGCACTTGTGTGGACCTCAGGTGAGGGCAGGATTGGGCTCGATACAGTCCGCCGACATTCACCAACACTAATCGGTCACTCGCACAAGGTACCAAAGGCCAACCGCCACCTCCTTCCCCCCACCCTTAAAGGACGGCCAGTGCACCCCTACCCCCCCTTTCAAAAGGGCGGCCAGTGCCACCCCACCCCACATAGGGCAACCAGCCCCCGCCCCCCCCCCCAAAAGGGTGACCCATGGAACTGTACCTCAGGAAGCAGAAAAGCGGAGGAGAGAAAATTCATGGAAAACAGGGCGGGGGGCGAAAAAAATGAAAGAACAACTAGAAAGCCAAAAGTGGCATTCAACGCTCGAGAGGATTAAATGCAGCCAGCACAGCTCTAATTAGAGGTTTTGTTCAACTACAAGCTCCTGTCACGTGTATGATGTTACACACTAACACGGCATTGAAAGATAAGTGGATCAAGTTTGTGCTTTTCTGTTGCTGCAAGTCAGGGCAGTGAGGGGATATTGTGTACATTTGACGTGCGTCATGTGTAAAACAACCTAGGTGCTTCACATGGACAAATAAGCTGCCTTTTGTAACCTTAATTCAATAGAAAGGAGAGTTGAGCCCCAGGACAGGCTGGGACCTGCAGTTGGCTGCTGACGATGACCTGACTCCAGTGACAGGGATTCCGTACAAGCCTGGGCCAGGGAATCCCATTTCATCTCCGTCAGTGACTTGTTTTTTCCTGTCACAGCCCTAAGGGTCTGATTATCAGTGCTGCTCAGGACTATAACACGCAATTAGCCCTTGCCTTGCTCAGGAATTTGTTTCCCATCCCAGGAACAAGCTCTGTTCCTTTCTCTCCCCTTCCACCAATTACCATCTCTTTTGAAGCAGCAATCAGATTGGCATTTTGTCTGATTGGGTCACAGGTGGCAGCCCAGTGGCAATGCTGAAGGGAAAATCAAGGACTTCTCAATAGAAAAGTACTCAAAAAATTAAATCAAAAAATGTTAAGTGCAGTAAAGAAAACATTGCATTTATATAGCACCTTTTATGGATGGCGGGGGTGTGGGGGATCGTGCTAAAGATCCATCTCAAAAGATTATACAGCTGGAGTCTGCAAGTCCCCAATCCCTCCATCATAAAAGGACAGCACCTTGTACTCCTGTACATTAAGATTACTTGGTCTAAATCTTTATTCATAGGTTAAAACAAATTACAGTCTCAGCATTTCAGGCTCCCATAGCTCAGTTGGTCATACAGTCCAAGCCCTCGGCCAACGTGGCAGCAGGGGATGCCTCAATCGGCCTTGGTGTCACTAGGTTGGGGAGTAGCAGAATTGGTTGTCCCATCTGACCACCGTGCAGTGTCTCCTGCTGGAAAGAGTGCGCGTATGGGTGTTGAATGAGGACAAGATCAAGCTCGTCTGGGATGTCCCAACAAATAGTCTGCTGACCCACATGATGATTGACTACTTACTTAGGTGAGGTACTGGAGGCCCAGTGGCACCTGTGGAAGTGTAGCTCAGGCGTGAGTTAGCAGTCCGAGGAGCGTAGAAGTTCAAAGTCGTTTTGTCTGAGCTACTTGGGTGTTAACCACTTTGCGCCTCAGCTCAAATGGCCATTGTTCCATACACAGGAAACACTACATTATAAGCAAGATAAGCAGGTCAATAGCAGGTGCAATCAGAATCTGCGAACATCCTTGAAGATCTGCGTTTATTTGTTCAATTACGTGTAACTCCTGTAACCATGTAGACAGTTCTCTAACTAATGTACACAGCACGACTCCAGTAACCATAGCAGCTCTATAGACAGCTGTCTGCGAGAAAGCTCAGAATGAGTGCTTCATGGGCACAGAAAGTGACTCGAGCATTCGCAGGGTGGCTGAATGAATCATGGATCAAACCTGCTCCATTAACACTACATGTCGCACTGCGGGTCTGTGAGACTGGAAGCAGGAATCCAACTTCACCTGCTTTTATACAGTTGTACCGTTTTATTTTTCTAATAAAGCTTATGAAAGATTAGCAGTGTCAGGGGTTAATAAAGAAAAGTTGTGGGTTTCTCTGTGCCAACTACGGCCAATGCTTCACAGCAGCTTATCCTCGTCAGTACAATTAGCTCATTCTCTTTAACGATTTGCCCTTTGCAGTGTGAAGTTTTGTACCCTGCAACAGCAGACAAATTCGCTTGACTTTAGTTTTGTTCCGGGTTGATGTCACACATACCCTATTTTTGTTAGTCATTTCCTGTTGATAGTAACTGGCCAGATCGGGGGCTCCAATTCAACCTGGTGGGACAATTCTGTTAAACGTGTTTGAAATGTTAATAGTCGTTCACAGCACAGAAGGAGGCTATTGAATCCATTGAGCCTGTGCTGGCTCTTGCTAGAGCAATCTAAAATTAATCCCATTGCCCGGCTCTGCTTCAAATATCTATCCAAATTTTCTTTAAAAGATGCAATGGTCTCTGCCTCCACCATTCCCTGTGGCAAAGCATTCCATGCTGTAGCTCTCTGCATAAAAATTTCTCCTAACCTCCCTCCCTGATGACCCCTGGTCACTGACTCTCCAGAGGAAACAGTCTTCCCGATCGACGCACTTCATTTTTTAAAAAAAACCTCTTAAAATCTCTTTTTACCCTTCGCTACTCCAGTGGAGTTAGTACCAGTATCTCAAGTGCCTCCTCATAACTAGACTTTCCCATCCCTCCACCATCCTGGTAAATCATTCAGTCGGGTCAAGCCAATGGATTTTCAGACAAGTCACTGTTTTTTTTTCAACCAGATGAAGTACACACAGAACAATCAAATGCATCTTGAATGGAATTATTGTGTTTTAATTTAGATTCATTTGAATTGTTCATCAAAGGGGACTGGGGTATAAATCTGACCCTAGATGAAAATAAAATAATTCAAAGCAGCCAACATGGATTTCAAAAATGAAGAATCTGATGGAGTTTTTTTTTGAGGCGGTGACAGATATGGTGGATTGGGGGAAATGCAGCGGATGTGGTGTACATGGACTTTCAGAAAGTCTTTGACAAGATCCCACACAGGGGACTACTGAAGATTAAGGGGCTTAAAATTAGGGGGAAAGTAGCAAATTGGATTAAAAACTGGTTAGAAGGGAGGCAAACAGAGAGGAGGAGTTAAGGGCAGTTTCTCAGAGTGGTTGGAAGTGGGCAGCAGTGTCCCACAGGGTTCTGTTCTGGGATCACTCCTGTTCACTCCGTACACCAGTGATTTGGATATAGGGTTAGAGGGACTGCAGACGATACTAAAATAGGTGGCGTAGAAAATAATTCTGAGGATCAAAGGAAGCTGCGAGGGGAGATCGATAAGATGGTGGAAAGGGTAAAGAATGTGGCAGACAGAATTCAATGTCAGTGCATATGAGGGTGCATTTACATTAAAAAAATAAGAATTATACTTTGAATGGGGGAAGGCTGGGTGATGTGGAAGAGCAGAGGGATTTGGGGTTCAGGTTCACAAGACATTAAAAGCAGCTCCTCAAGTGGCTACAGCCATAGAAAAGCAAATAGACTCCTGGGTTTTATGGCAAGAGGTTTAGAATACAAAATTCAAGATGTAATGGTGAACCTATATAAAGCCTCAGTAAGACCAGTGTGCGCAGTTTTGGATTCCACACTATAGGAAGGATATTGAGGCAACATAGAGGATACAGCAGAGATTCACTAGGATGCTGCTGGTATGAAGAAATACAAATTACGAAGATAGACTTGGAAAATTGGGACTATTTTCATTGGAAGGGAGATTACAGGGTGATCTAATAGAAGAGTTTAAAATTATAAAGGGATGGGCCAAAGTAGATAGAAACAGACTGTTTCCAGTGATTTTGAGTGGTCTACAACGAGAGGACAGACACACAACATTAAATGTAAGACATTTAGGACAGACAGCAGGAGGAATTACTGCAGTTAATGATTGATACAGAGACCATGTTGATACTTAACATTTCCTCCTGGGCTAGGAAGGAGGAAACAATTCAAGCCAAGTCCCTGACTACCATCCATTGACTCCTCCTTGAATTTTCAAGACAGATCGATAGATATTTGTTAGGTGAGGGTATCAAAGGAGGGTAAATGCAGTTGAGGTACAGATCAACCATGATCTGATTGAATGGCAGAACAGGCTCGGGAGGTTGAATGGCCTACTGCTGTTCCTTTGCAAGTGGGGACACTGGATGACAACTTAGCCGCAATGCCCCACAGTCAAATAGCCTGACAATGCCCACTGTGTTGGCTCCTGTATGAAGAATGGCCCCTTGGAGGGCAACAGATACATGTGGAACTGGAACAGCACGAGTCAGGAGAGGAGAGGAGGGGAGTCTGGAGAGATCAAAATAAAACAGTTGCAAACACAGAATAAATATAAACTGTGACCCTGAAAATCTTCCCAAAGGGTAACAACTCCTCTAATTGCAGATATTATTTCTAAAGCCCAAGCTCAGCCTGTGGTTACAGGGAAGGAAAAGACAGACTGAATTACTGCACTCTTTAAATCACTGGTGTTCGACATGCGCCAATTTGTGCATTTCACTGGTTTTGAGGTTTTGATTCTGAGGGAGTGAAATTCAACTCTGACAGGGATGTGGAACGAGTGGGAGTGGATCGACCGCCCTTCGTACACCCCGCACATTGAAACCAACGGAAAGGAAGATCGGCTGTGGTATTTAACGGGTGTCCGACCAGTTCCACCTCCCTGACGGGATTGAATTTCACCCCCTGAAGCTCTATGCTAGGTTAGGTTATGCTTTGTTAAAATAAAACAGCCCTTAGTTGTACCCAGAGTTTCCCTGGTGCCGACACAGGACACAGGTCTCCCAACAAGGAGCTTCAAACCTCATCGGTTAACCAAGCCGGGGCTGGGAATGGACAGCAGCACTGCACTACCGTGGGCCCAAAGTGAGATCTCCAGGGCCTGGAGACAGGTGATAGAGACCCAGGTCCTGCCGAATACTCTGTGCCTGCAAGGTACAGCCACCAGTTATTCTGGTCTGAAACCCATGCTCGTACAGGCCCCTCCTTAATCAAATACATCCGTATCCTGTGGACACTATCCCCATTATGCACTCGTTAAACAGTCTGAGTGTACGCTGGAATCCCTGCCGTGATAATGTATTGTATAATTCAGATGGAGGCCACTTGTCTGTACCGTAAGGAGTTAGAATCTCTTGACTTATTCCCAGTTGCTCACTGACTGACTCCCAGCATTCCCTGATTTCAAAGTGTTTCTACCCAAACACAGAGCGGTTTTGAAAAGCAAAATAAGCCAAAATTTGGAAAATATACAGAACTCCATTACACAGTGCTTCTTTCCCAATTGCATTTTAAAATGTTAGACAATTGCAATTGTTGGTAAATCACCCTGCAGAGTATAATAATAACTATCGACCAGTCAATGGCAGGTGCAGTAAACAGAGACTAGATCAGATGGGACTGGATTAAGCAGCAGCAACATCTGGGAGTGGGATTGAGGAATGGAATCAGGCTGACTGAAAACCTGCCTCCTGTGGCTGGCCTTCGACACATCACTCGTTCTGCAATGTGTCAACTCATAGTGTGTTAGAATTGTGAAAAAGCAACTTGAAGCTGCAAAAATAGCATTGCGAGGTAAGGACCACCTATCTCGGGGACAGAACACAGACACAGATAATCAATCACCACACACTCAAGTTCTCTCAAAGGAAACCCTCCTCTACGGTGGTCGGTCACACACACACACACACAGTGAGGTGCAAAGGGCATCCCACAACCACCACAGTATTCTAGGAAGGGACATAGTATCTCAGAGCAAGTTTGTAATGTGAAACCCCACTCCATAGTCCTGTGTTGACACCACTAGCTCTACATTCTGCTCATATCGGAGTCAGGTGGTTGTGGGTTCAAGTCCCAGTCCAGGAGCACAAAATCCAGAATGACACTTCAGTGCAGTACTGAGGGAGTGCTGCACTGTCAGAGGTGCCGTCTTTCGGATGAGACATTAAACAGAGGCTCTGTCTGCCCTCTCAGGTGGGCATAAAAGATCCCATGGCACGATTTCAAAGAAGAGCAGTGGAGTTCTCCCAGTGTCCTGGCCAACATTTATCCCTCAGCCAACATCACTAAAAAAAAACAGATGACCTAATCATTATTTCTGGAACCATGCTGTGTGCAAATCGGCTGCCACGTTGCCTACGTTACGACCATGACTACACTTCAAAAAGTATTTCATTGGCTGTAAAGCGCTTTGGGACGTCCTGAGGTCGTGAAAGGCGCTATATAAAGGCAAGTATTTCTCTCTTTATTCCTATATCAGAAGAGCAATAATGATCATAAGTTTATGATACAAATATGTGCTAACAGATCTCCCATGATGTTGATCATATGTAGCCCGGGACAAAGAGAACAGCCTTTGCTCTTTGTTTACCATTGCCCCACTGAAAGATCCAGACCACGGAAGGAGGCCATTCGGCCCAGCGAGTCCGTGCCGGCTCTATGCAAGAGCAATCCAGCTAGTCCCACTGCCCCGCCCTATCCCCGTAGCCCTGCACTTTTTTTCATTTCAAGTATTTATCCAGTTCCCTTTTGAAAGCCATGATTGAATCTGCCTCCACCACCCCCTCGGGCAGTGCATTCCAGATCCTAACCACTCGCTGTGTAAAAAAGTTTTTCCTCATGTCACCTTTGTTTCTTTTGCCAATCTCCTTAAATGTACTTCCTCTGGTTCTTGACCCTTCCACCAATGGGAAGAGTTTCTCTCTATCTACTCTGTCTCGACCCTTCATGATTTTGAATACCTCGATCAAATCTCCTCTCTGATCCAAGGAGAACAATCCCAGCCTCTCCACATAATTTAAGTCCTTCCTCCCTGGAATCATTCTGGTAAATCTCCTCTGTACCCTCTCTAAGGCCTTCACATCAGGAAGACTTTACAAAACTTGCTTTAAATGAAAATAATTGCTTCAGTTACTCTTCCCTCTTATTTCCAGTGACTTACATCATATTTTTATCGTTGAACCTCCCACAGTGTTTTCTTAAGAGGCAAGTATTTTGTTTACACTTCCCTCCTCAAAACTGTCCTCCTTTTTCTCAGTTATTTACATAATTATAAAATATGTATTTTCTCCCCCTTATTTCCCACGGTGGATTTGTAACCCTTGCTGAAACTCTCTGCACTCCCTAGTTGCTGAGTCTCCAATGCCCAGAATAGGTGGGCATTTGCTACGCTCAACTATGGCTGACTCTGGCACTGACACAAACACTCATTTCCTTCAGCAATTAAAAAAAAACCCAGCCCAAATATTGATGACTCTCAATTTGTATTTCATGTCTTAAACTGTAAAAAGCACTGAAGAAATCAATTATTATAATTTTCCACCACTATTCGCCTCTGCCAGTATAGTTTTCATAGGGACAGGGTGAAAACTACAATCCCCACAGTGCATGCACACTTTCTCCACAGGAGGTATAATTCCAGGGTCCTTTGATACCTGTCTGCCAGTGTGATTCCACGTGAAGCACTCAGAGTGGTGTAGTCTTACCGCAGCAGAGTGAAAACTACACCTCACATGATGCATCTCTCTCAGAAACCATCATGTCACCAGCAAGCGGAAATTCTCAGCCCAGGCCCAAGTGAAATTTCCAACTTCAGCTCCCAGCTCCAGTCAGAAGGACAGGCCTATCTGGGGAAGCTTCATGCAAACATTTCTAACCCTTTTTATAGGCATGTTTCATGATTTTATTCTTATGGTCAGGTTGTAACAACTTGCATTTATATAGCACCTTTAACCATAGAATCATACAGCACAGAAGGAGGCCATTTGGCCCATTGTGCCTGTACCAGCAAAAAAAATGTTCAACCCCCCCCCCACAATGCTTCACAGAGGCATAATCAAAAAATAGTCACCGAGCCAAGGAGAAGGATGGCCAATGCTCGGGTGAAGAGGTGGGTTTTAAGAAGGGTAAAAGAGGAGAGGGAGGCGGAGAGGCAGAGGGGTTTAGGAAGGGAATTCCAAAACATGGGACCTATTAATGCCAGTGAGAATAAGTTTTGTTAAGTGTTGTTTCCTGCTGCCTACATTAACCTGAGTGAAGAAGGAAAATGGCGCACTGAAAAAACATTTGAATAATTTAATTGGTCAGTTTTTTTTAAAATTCATTCTCAGAATGTGGGCATCGCTGGCAAGGCCAGCTTTTATTGCCCATCCCTAGTTGCCCTGAAATAGCGGTTTAATACAACTGAGTGGCTTGCTAGGCCACTTCAGGAGAGTCAACCACGTTGGTGTGGGACTGGAGTCATATATAGGCCAGACCGGGTAAGGATGGCAGGTTTCCTTCCCTAAAGCACATTAGTGAACCAGATGGGTTTTTACGACAATCAATTTTTTTTTAACAACAATCCAACTTAGTGGTCACTTTTACTCCTACCAGTTTTTTAGTTCCAGGTTTATCCTTCTCAAAGTGCCATGGTGGGATTTGAACTCACGTTCTCTGGATTACTAGTCCAGTATTACAACCTTTACACTACCGTACCCTGTTTCGTGGTATTTGCTGGTTAATGAAATGGCAGCTTTGAAAAACTACTGAGCGACTTGATTGTGCCAGTTACTCATTCTTCATTGGTATTTTTTTGATTCATTCACTTAGATAATTGGATATTTGGCAACTTAACAGATAAGTGGTTAATTGAGCCAATTATAATACTTCTGTGCAATGATCCCTCCAACGTGAGAGGCAACTCCCGCAGACTACATGCAGGACTTATTACATTGACAGACACATTTGAGCAAGTAGTGACAAGAATATTTATTTAAAACAATTCAAAGATGCATAGGTATTACAAGACATTGAAATTATGCGTACACAAATAAAATTAATTGTACTGTTTTTGTGAGTGCTTTAAATATTCCAGCCCTCTTCTCTCCCCACCTCTATGAGTAACGCTGCATTGGCCTCAATATTTTTAATGCTCTACTCCTGACACATTGCTTAGAAAATTGCGCATCGCTGTCACAATTGCAAAATCTAGGAGGGAAGCATACTAAAATAACTGCCCCTCCCTGTAGCCCATGTCAATCTGACCGTAACAGTGAAAATAAATGAGAATTCTCCCAATGAATATCATACAATCAGAACTCGACATCAGTTTCTGAGGAATGGTCCATAGGAGGAAAAAAAACTGACACTTTAATGTTCTGCAGGATTTTCAGCGTCAAGGAGAAAAGACCAGCAGAGCTTATGAGCAACAGGAATTGAGTGTTTCACACATGTGATTAAACAACGGCGTCGCTCTGACTCTGCTGTCACATCCTTTATCATGATCACCTCTGTCTGCAGAGGATAAATAGACTTGGTGTCGATAGAAGGGCTCAGGATCAGAATAGTAAGTCTGTGTGACACACGATGCTATTAACTCCACTGGTACTATGGAGCAATACGAAGTTTAGCTCTTTGATCAATTGCCGACTGCAGTCTCAATCCTTTCTCATCTCCCTCCCCAGCAGTCTGCTGCTTCAGCAGGTTATTTAAATTCACAACACTCCTGGATGCAGCAGGTCAGTGCGTGCGATTACATCAGTTCTGTCTGTTTCCTTATACAAGTCACGCTGTTAAACTGCACGTCTCTCTCTCTCCCTTGCTCCCTGAATCTCGCACACTGCACTTGTAAAGTTGAGGGCCAATACAAGAGGATCCAGTGGTCATTCCATTACCAAAGCCTGAATATTCTTTTGAAAGTAAATAGAAATTGAGGGGGAAAAGCTGTTTAAAATTCCTCTCTTTCCATTCCACTTATAAGCCTCGATTAACCTGTGAAAGTCAGCAAGGAGACTGAATTGAGAATTTATGTCTTTAATTGCAGAAGATTGCAGGACACCTATGACCAAAATTTAAGAGGATAAAAAGTTGTTAATACTGTGATGAGGAGGAGAGTTCTCCCCAGTGTCCTGGCCAACATTTCTCCCTCAACCAACATCACTGAAACACAGGTAAATCGGGCCGTTTTTCATTGCTGTTTGTGGGATCTTGCTGTGCACAAATTAGCTACCACGTTTCCCTACATTACAGCAGTGACTACACTACAAAAAGTACTTCATTGGCTGTGAAGTGTTTTAAGGTCGTGAAAGGTGCTATATAAATGCAATGTCCCTCTTTATTTAGTGTCTTTGGTTAAAGAGCTCAGTTGACTCCAGATGAAAGCAGATCCAAGAGTACTATATCATTGGACCAAGCTGTCATCCAATGGAACAAACGGGCCATCGTTAATTAAACGGCATTTATCAATAACATTATTTTTCAAAATAGTTTCATACCATCTATGGAAATGCAACTTTTTCTTTTTTGCTGCCTCTCCAATGAAACAGGGACATGCAATGAAGTCATGATTAGGAGAGTAGGTCAGACATGAATCATCAAGCTATTCTACAACAGGGAACTGACAGACATGCTGCACTGGTCTTAATCCCAACCATTAATGTGTACACTTAGCTAGGTCTCCCTCTCCCTCCCCCCTCCTCCCCCTCTCCCCTTTTCTGTTTTCTATAAACAACCCCGATGTTTAATGTCTCGGCCTCTGTTATACAACCTGTTTAACCTACCTCTCTCCCTCAAGATTTAACATCCCAAAATCTGGACCAGCAGAAAGTGGGCAAAACAAAAAGGAAATTGACCAGAGTTTTTTTTTTTGGAGGGGAGGGGCAGGGGAACTGGGAAGAGACTAATCAGAGTTAAGGGGGGCTGGAACAAAGAGGTATAATAAAGATCGGCAGTGGTGTGGCTCCATGAATTAGGAACATTTCTTACCTTTTTTTAAAATTCATTCTCAGGATGTGGGCATCACTGGCAAGGCTGGCATTTATTGCCCATCCCTAGTTGCCCTGTGAAGATGGTGGTGGGTCACCTTCTTGATCCATTGGTAGCAGTTTGGTATAATGGAGAGTCTTGCTGGGCTACTTCAGAGGGCAGTTAAGAGTCAACCACACTGGTGTGAAACTGGAGTCACATATAGGCCAGACCGGGTAAGGACAGCGGGTTTCTAAAAGGACATGAGTGAACCAGTTGGGTTTTTACAATAATCCAATGGTCACTTTTACTGATACCAGCTATTTAATTCCAAATTTTCGTTAAACTGAATTCAAATTCTCAAACTGCCATGATGGGATTTGAACTCATGTTCTCTGGATTATTAGTCCAGTAATATAACCATTATTGATAGAAATCAGTTTTGCAAACCAGAGAACATCAGGTTAAATTGCGAGCATAGCGTGCAATTGAGACTCTCCCAGAAAAAAGCTCCGATAGTTGACAAGATCACTTCAAAATTATGAAGGGTTTTGATAGAGTAAATAAGGAGCAACTGTTTCCAGTGGCAGGAGGGTCAGTAACCAGAGGACACAGATTTAAGGTAATTGGCAAAAGAACCAGAGGGTAGATGAGAATTTTGTTTACGCAGCGAGTTGTAATGATCTGGAATGCACTGACTGTGCATTCAAGAGTAGCTTCTAAAAGGGAATTTGGATATATACTTGAAGGGAAGAATTTGCAGGGCTATGGGGAAAGAGCATGGGAAGGGGGACTAATTGGATAGCTCTTTCAAACAGCTGGCGCAGGTGCAATGGGCTGAATGGCCTCCTTCTGTGTTGTATGATTCTATGATTATAAAAACATGTCTTTCCACCTCATCTCAATCTGGATTGGCTCCAGCTTCCTATTACATAGCCTAAGCCTCAATGCTAATCAGGTCACCTGCGAGCAGCCTAGAAAGAACATTTTTAAAAACAATATGGACAAACCTGTTGGCAGCCCAGCCACTGGTACGTCATATTTTCATAAGAATATAAGAAATAGGAGCAGGAGTAGGCCATACGGCCACTCGAGCCTCCTCCGCCATTCAATCAGATCATGGCTGATCTTCAACCTCATCTCCACATTCCCGCCCGATCCCCATATCCCTGAGAGTCCAAAAATTTATCGATCTCAGTTTTGAATATACTCAACGACTGAGCATCCACAGCCCTCTGGGCTAGAGAATTCCAAAGATTCACAACCCTCAGTGAAGAAATTTCTCCTCATCTCAGTCCTAAATGGCTGCCCCCTTATCCTGAGACTAAGCCCTCTAGTTCTAGATTCTCCAGCCAGGGAAAACAGCCTCTCGGCATCTACCCTGTCAAACTCCCTCAGAATCTTATATGTTTCAATGAGATCACCTCTCATTCTTCTAAACTCCAGAGAGTATCGGCCCATTCTACTCAATCTCTCCTCATAGGACAACCCTCTCATCCCCAGAATTAATCTAGTGAACCTTCATTGCACCCCCTCTAAGACAAGTATATCCTTCCTTAGATAAGGAGACCAAAACTGGACACAGTGCTCCAGGTGTGGTCTCACCAAAGCTCTGTACAATTGTAGCAAGACTTCCTTACTCTTGTACTCCAGCCCCCTTGCAATAAAGGCCAACATAACATTGCCCTTTCTAATTGCTTGCTGTACCTGCATCTTAACTTTCTGTGCTTCGTGTACAAGGACACCCAAATCCCTCTGAACACCAACATTTAATAGTTTATCACCATTTTAAAAATATTGTTTTTTATTCTTTTTATTCTTCCTACCATAGTGAATAACTTCACATTATACTCTATCTGACACTTTCTTGCCCACTCACTTAACCTGTCCATATCCCTTTGCAGACTCTTTGCGTCCTCCTCACAGCTTACTTTCCCACCTAGCTTTGTATCATCAACAAACTTGGATACGTTACACTCGGTCCCTTCATCTAAGTCATTAATATAGATTGTAAATAGCTGAGGCCCAAGCACTGATCCTTGTGGCATCCCACTAGCTACAGCCTGCCAACCTGAAAATGACCCATTTATTCCTATTCTCTGTTTTCTGTCTGTTAACCATTCCTCTATCCATTACCCCCAACCCCATGAGCCCTTATCTTGCATAACAACCTTTCATGTGGCACCTTATCGAATGCCTTTTGAAAATCCAAATATACTACATCCACTGGTTCCCCTTTATCTACTCTGCTAGTTACACCCTCAAAAAACTAATTTCCCTTTCATAAAACCATGTTGACTCTGCCTAGTCATATTATGATTTTCTAAGTGCCCTGTTACCACTTTCTTAATAATGGATTCCAGCATTTTCCCAACAACTGATGTCAGGTTAACTGGCATGTAGTTCCTGGTTTTCTCTCTCCCTCATTTCTTGAATAGTGGGGTTACATTTGTTACCTTCCAATCCACTGGGTCCGTTCTAGAATCTAGGGAATTTTGGAAGATCACAACCAATGTATCCACTATTTCTACAGCCACCTCTTTTAGAATGCTAGGATGTAGGCCATCATGTCCAGGGGATGTTTTTAGTCCCATTAATTTCTCCAGTACTTTTTCTTTACTAATATTAATTACATTAAGTTCCTCACTCTCATTAGACCCTTGGTTCCCCATTATTTCTGGTATTTTTTTTGTGTCTTTTGTGAGGACAGAAACAAAATATTTGTTTAACGTCTCTGCCATTTCCTTATTCCTCATTATAATTTCTCCTGTCTCAGCCTCTAAGGGACCAACGTTTACTTTCGCTATTCTCTTCCTTTTTACATACTTGTAGAAGCTCTTACAATCTGTTTTGATATTTCTTGCTAGTTTACTCTCATATTCTATTTTCTCCTTCTTTATCAATTTTTTGGTCATCCTTTGCTGGTTTCTAAAACTCTCCCAATCCTCAGGCTTACTACTTTTCTTGGCAACATATCATGCACAGAAGGGAATGTCAACCAAATGAGCATCTTAGATGCTAACTGGTAACTTGTCCTAAAGACTGGCAACATTCAGTAAAATGGGCAGAAGGGACATCCCTTTACCCATAAAGGTGTCAGCTGTGGCTCAGTGGGAGCACTCTCACCTCTGAATCACAAGGTTGTGGGTTCAAGTACCGCTTCAGAGATTTGAGCCCATAATCCAGGCTGACACTTCAGTGCAGTACTGAGAGAGTGCTGCCCTGTCGGAGGTGCCGTCTTTTGGATGAGACATTAAACAGAGGCCCTGTCTTCCTTCTCAGATGGATGTAAAATATCCCACAGCAATCTTAATCCCTCAAACAACATCACTTAAACAGATTATCTAGTCATTATCTCATTGCTGTTTGTGGGACCTTGCTGTGCACAAATTGGCGGCTACATTTCCTACATTACAACACTGACTATACTTCAAAAGTACTTCATTGGCTGTGTAGCGCTTTGGGGCGTCCTGAGGTTGTAATAGGCGCTATATGAATGCAAGATTGTCCTTTATCTTTCTTTAATGTGAAAGAAGCTGTTAAACTTTGGTATTAGTCTCACATACCCTGAGATTACATAATGAATAAATGCAAGTCACAGTTATAAATTCTATGTTTAAAATACATGTGGGCTGCAAAGACTGTTGGTGTTAGTGGGAGATTAGTGGAACAGAGCTGGCCCATTCCTCCCTGACAGCCTGCACCCGCCCTCTCCCTGAACCTTGCTGAAGCTTTCCTTCCAGATATCCTGCTCTCGCTACCCAGTGTGCGATGATTCACATACAAACACAGCACCATCTTCCAAAATCCCAAAACAGTTCTTGTGCCAGGTGTCAGTTTCTGTTCAGTTAGCTGGATTGGTTGACACTCAATTGGTAAATGAATGGTTTGAATAAACTGGGCCAGAATGAATTGAAAATGTTCTACCTTGATCCCAGTATAATCCCCATCCATGTTGGCAAAGTAGCTCAGCATTTGCCAGGACTGAACTTTACTATGAATAAAATCCCTGGAGGATTACTCATTCTTGAAATTCTCAAAAGGAATTAATTTCAGCGAGTGGAACTGTTTTGTTTTTGTAATCTTAAAGCAACACTGTAAAACATACAGCTGAAAGAGAACAGACACCCGGGGATAAATATTTCGGTGTTGAAAGCTAATGTTAACATTCCACATCCAACATTCATGGGGAGATATTCCTGCACTCGGCTGGTGTTGAGTGTGTGTACGTACACACCCACACACCCCAACTTAACCCATTTCTATTTGTTCCAATTCCCCACCTCTGCTTTTTACTACTCCTCCCTTGAAGTCTTACTGGGGATCAGTTCCACAGCAGTGGTACCCCTACTGTATCCTACTCAAAGACCTCCCTTCACATGTAAGCCCAGATAACAAATGTCAGTCATGGAAGGAATCACAGCAGAGCCAGAATATGTCCTCGATTGATTCACGCACATTAACAAGAGCTGCTGGACAGTGATCAAGAATGGGAACCCTGGCTGATTCTGCCACATCACCCAAGGGTCCCAAAGCCAACAGTGGGGGTTCCAACTACCAAACTCAGGAGAGACAGGATCTTGTCTGGAATGTTCCAGGTCTTCGGAGTTGACCCTGGAATGGGTCTCAAGGTGGGGTGTCTCTCAGTCATGGTACACTACATAAACTGGACATGTATTACACTCATCCTGCACCCATCCCACTGCCAAATCATGGACAGTATTGACATGAGCTTTGGGCAAGTGGGGCAGCCGGAAAAAGAGCACTGAATTTTTTTTTTAAGCTTTCCAAATCCATTTTGTCTAGTTGACAAACTTTTGCAACACTAGCCCCACTCACTTTATTTGATTCAATTTTAGCTGAAAATACTGTGGGCCAACTGTGAAGTACCAAAAGGGCCCAGTTATCATGGAGGAGAATCTATAACAGACATTCGAGAATGCCTTGCCTTCACGGTTAAAGTAGTAGAGAGCAGTTTAAAGGTCTCTCCTTTTCTCTGCACATCTCTGTACATGCACTGGTCTCTCTCACTCTGCGTGTGCCTATTTCTCACTGCTTATGTATGCCATCTATCAATGCGCAGCTGCCCTTCTGTGTACCTGCTCCCTCTCTGTACGCTGCAGTACAAGTATCTCTCATTCTCTGCATGCGGGCATCCAGCCATACATAAAGCTCTGGATAAACCCCATTCAGTTCTGGGCACCAAACCTCAGGAAGAATATATTGGCCTTGGAGGGAGTACAGTCGGGATTCACCAGAATAATACTGGGGCTAAAAGGGTTAAATTATGAGGTCAGGTTGCATAGACTGGGCTTGTATTCTCTTGAGTATAAAAGATTACGGGGTGATCTAATTGGAGGTGTTTAAGATAATTGAAGTATTTGATAGGGTAGATCGAGAGAAATTATTTCCTCTGGTGGAAGAGTCTAGAACAAGGGGGCATAATCTTAAAATTAGAGCTAGGCCGTTCAGGGGTGATGTCAGGAAGCATTTCTTCACACAAAGAGCAATGGAATTCTGGAAAACTCTCCATAAAAGTTGTTGAGGCTGGGGGTCAATTGAAAATTCCAAAACTGAGATTGATAGATTTTTGTTAGGCAAGGGTCTTAAGGGATTATGGAACCAAGGCAGGTAAATGGAGCTAGGGTACAAATCAGCCATGATCTAACTGAATGGCGGTCTCTCTCTCTCTCTCTCTCTCTACACGTCCCCTCGGGGAGGATGGGCGGGTGTAAGCACGTGACTCTCTTCAGAGAATTCACTTCCATTTTCAAATAAAGCACCTCCCTGAAACATGCTCACCAAAGCCTCAGTATTCAGCAGCGAGCATATAAAGATTTGGCCTGCTCAACTGTGACTTGAGAAAGCATAAGCTCAGTCTGCAGTGAAATTGTTTTGTGCATTTTAGTTATAGTTGGTAAAATTAAATTGGAATGAGCACTTCTTTCTAGAACGTGTCTGGGGAATGGTTGTAGATTCCCCGATTGTTTTTATCATCGAAACCCACGTCTCGGCTTTTAAAAATTCATTCAGATGCATTTAAGGGGAATCTAAATGGACACGAGGGAGCAAGGAATAGAAGGTTATACTGACAGGGTTAGATGAAATGGGGTGGGAGGAGGCTCGTGTGCAGCATAAACACCGGCACAGACTAGCTGGGCCGAAAGGCCCATTTCTGTGCTGTAAATTCTATGCAATTCTAGTACAACTAACTTGCTTCTGCAAAACAAATTTAGCAACATGGCTAGATTTACAAGTGATACGAGATCACAGATCAGCTCCACATACTGCTATAGCAGTGACACCTGATAGATACCAACACACCCAGGGACCCATCTGGGAAATACCGACACACCCCCCGGGGACCCCCTGTAAATACCGACACACCCCCCGGGGACCCCCTGTAAATACCGACACACCCCCCGGGGACCCCCTGTAAATACCGACACACCCCCCGGGGACCCCCTGTAAATACCGACACACCCCCCGGGGACCCCCTGTAAATACCGACACACCCCCCGGGGACCCCCTGTAAATACCGACACACCCCCCGGGGACCCCCTGTAAATACCGACACACCCCCCGGGGACCCCCTGTAAATACCGACACACCCCCCGGGGACCCCCTGTAAATACCGACACACCCCCCGGGGACCCCCTGTAAATACCGACACACCCCCCGGGGACCCCCTGTAAATACCGACACACCCCCCGGGGACCCCCTGTAAATACCGACACACCCCCCGGGGACCCCCTGTAAATACCGACACACCCCCCGGGGACCCCCTGTAAATACCGACACACCCCCCGGGGACCCCCTGTAAATACCGACACACCCCCCGGGGACCCCCTGTAAATACCGACACACCCCCCGGGGACCCCCTGTAAATACCGACACACCCCCCGGGGACCCCCTGTAAATACCGACACACCCCCCGGGGACCCCCTGTAAATACCGACACACCCCCCGGGGACCCCCTGTAAATACCGACACACCCCCCGGGGACCCCCTGTAAATACCGACACACCCCCCGGGGACCCCCTGTAAATACCGACACACCCCCCGGGGACCCCCTGTAAATACCGACACACCCCCCGGGGACCCCCTGTAAATACCGACACACCCCCCGGGGACCCCCTGTAAATACCGACACACCCCCCGGGGACCCCCTGTAAATACCGACACACCCCCCGGGGACCCCCTGTAAATACCGACACACCCCCCGGGGACCCCCTGTAAATACCGACACACTCCCGGGGACCCCCTGTAAATACCGACACACTCCCGGGGACCCCCTGTAAATACTGACACACACCCCGGGGACCCCCTGTAAATACTGACACACTCCCCAGGGGACCCCCTGTAAATACTGACACATCCCCCGGGGACCCCCTGTAAATACTGACACACCCCCCGGGGATCCCCTGTAAATACTGACACACTCCCGGGGACCCCCTGTAAATACTGACACACCCCCCGGGGACCCCCTGTAAATACTGACACACTCCCCGGGGGACCCCCTGTAAATACTGACACACTCCCCAGGGGACCCCCTGTAAATACTGACACACCCCCCGGGGACCCCCTGTAAATACTGACACACCCCCCGGGGACCCCCTGTAAATACTGACACACCCCCCGGGGACCCCCTGTAAATACTGACACACCCCCCGGGGACCCCCTGTAAATACTGACACACACCCCGGGGACCCCCTGTAAATACTGACACACCCCCCGGGGACCCCCTGTAAATACTGACACACCCCCTGGGGACCCCACTCCGTCCGCTATATAAAAGGAACATTGCAGAAAGTGTTTTTATTGGTACACAGTATCAGCAATAACTTGCCAGTTAGCCAACAAATACAGAGGAACAAAGTGACAGCCTCAGGGATCCCACGGCATTCACTCACTGACCCCACGGGATCCACTCACTGACCCCACGGGATCCACTCACTGACCCCATGGGATCCACTCACTGACCCCACGGGATCCACTCACTGACCCCACGGGATCCACTCACTGATCCATTAGGGTCCTGGAAATCAATTTGTAAAACTAAAGAGGCTGCGGTAAGCAAATTTCAAGCGTCTTTGTGCACGCATTGTAATTAACTAAATTATCGGGGGCCCAGGGAAGGAGGCAGGCAGCCTTCCCCAGGGAGAATAGTCCTCGACCGTCATGGTTAATGCTCCAGTTATTGTGAATGATGGAATGAGGGAGCGATGGAGTGATGGAGTGACCTACACCCCTCACCTGTGTGAACGAGGGAGCGATGGAGTGACCTACACCCCTCACCTGTGCGAACGAGGGAGTGACCTACACCCCTCACCTGTGCGAACGAGGGAGCGACCTACACCCCTCACCTGTGCGAACGAGGGAGCGACCTACACCCCTCACCTGTGCGAACGAGGGAGCGACCTACACCCCTCACCTGTGCGAACGAGGGAGCGACCTACACCCCTCACCTGTGCGAACGAGGGAGCGACCTACACCCCTCACCTGTGCGAACGAGGGAGCGACCTACACCCCTCACCTGTGCGAACGAGGGAGCGACCTACACCCCTCACCTGTGCGAACGAGGGAGCGACCTACACCCCTCACCTGTGCGAACGAGGGAGCGACCTACACCCCTCACCTGTGCGAACGAGGGAGCAATGGAGTGACCTACACCCCTCACCTGTGTGAACGAGGGAGTGACCTACACCCCTCACCTGCGTGAACGAGGGAGTGACCTACACCCCTCACCTGCGTGAACGAGGGAGTGACCTACACCCCTCACCTGCGTGAACGAGGGAGTGACCTACACCCCTCACCTGCGTGAACGAGGGAGTGACCTACACCCCTCACCTGTGCGAAGGAGGGAGTGACCTACACCCCTCACCTGTGAACGAGGGAGCAATGGAGTGACCTACACCCCTCACCTGTGTGAATGAGGGAGCGATGGAGTGACCTACACCCCTCACCTGTGTGAATGAGGGAGTGACCTACACCCTTCACCTGTGTGAATGAGGGAGCGATGGAGTGACCTACACCCCTCACCTGTGTGAATGAGGGAGTGACCTACACCCCTCACCTGTGTGAATGAGGGAGTGACCTACACCCTTCACCTGTGTGAATGAGGGAGCGATGGAGTGACCTACACCCCTCACCTGTGTGAATGAGGGAGCGATGGAGTGACCTACACCCCTCACCTGTGTGAATGAGGGAGTGACCTACACCCCTCACCTGTGTGAATGAGGGAGCGATGGAGTGACCTACACCCCTCACCTGTGTGAACGAGGGAGCGATGGAGTGACATGAGCTTTGTGAATAAAATTACTTTTTTTTCAAAAATCTAATGTTTATGCAGATCAATTACCTTAAAAAAAAACTTGTCCATTTGGAAATGACAACCTTTTGATAGTTTTTCTCGTTTACAAACTCTGCCTTTTGATTTCGGTAGAAATGTAAGATATGCTTAAAGACTATCACTGAACAACAGCATAACAGCCTGCAATCTTTCCCCGGACACCGCCCACCATGGTGTCTAGTAAACCGTGATGCTGCCTCACAGATCGACAGCTCACAGCTGGGCCTGAGCAGATAGTTGTTATTCGGTAGGTGCCTGCGGAGCCCAGGAGTGTAATCATTTTATTTTTTTATCTCTCACTGTATTAATTGCTGCTCCATGGTCTGCACTGTGCATGACATTCCAGAACAGATAGAAAAACAAATCGATGGAAAGGAGAATACTGCTCATGAACTGCTCTGGTCATGACTGACTAAACATGCTGTAGAAGAGCCCCAGTGATACACAACATTTCATCATATTGACAAATGCTTCGTGAAATCAGATTCCTAACAGTACCAGATCCAACTCTCTGCACGAGGAGTTTTTGGGCAATTTCATGGATATGTCATCACTTGTCTTCAAGATATTTTGAAGATGAGGATAATCCAATGGAAAGGCACGAGTATAAGTTTGCTTTTGTTGCCTTCAGACTCGATTAGTCCAATTGCACTCCTAGCCATTCATCCATCTTCCATAAACTTAAGCTCATCGAAATCTCTGCTGCCCATATCCTAATTCACACCCAGTCCTGTTCACCCTTCATCTCTGTGCTTGCTCACCTACATTAGCTTCCGGTCCAGCAATTTTAAAATTCCCATCCTCAGAAATCCCTCAATGTCCTCACCCATCTCTGTAACCTCCTCCAGAGCTCTGCGCTCCTCCAAATTTGGCCTCCTATGCACCCCCCCACACTAGTGGTCATGTCTTTGGCCACCTAGGCCCTAAGCTCGGGAAT
This sequence comes from Heptranchias perlo, assembly GCF_035084215.1. Lineage (NCBI taxonomy): Eukaryota > Metazoa > Chordata > Chondrichthyes > Hexanchiformes > Hexanchidae > Heptranchias > Heptranchias perlo. The sequence continues at coordinate 3,833,989 of NC_090352.1, forward strand.
TTCCTCCCTAATCCTCTCTACCTCTCTCTCCTCCTTTAAGATGCTCCTTAAAACCTACCTCATTGACCAAGCTTTCGGTCACCTGTCCCAATATCTCCTTATGTGGCTTGGTGTCAAATTTTGTCTGATAATGCAACAACAATTTGCATTTATATAGCATCTTTGATGTAGTAAAACATCCCAACGCCAGCCAGCCTAGTGTTACTCTACATCTTGCATTGCAAGATAGGAGCTCTCTGCACAGAATCAAACAGCCATCGGAACTCTGCGTAGCCTGACCTTGAATTGAAAACATTTTTTGAAGTAGAGTGAATGAGGATTGACTATTGTGTTGCTGAATAATGAGTCTCTCTAACAGGGTCAGAGATAATCACCATACTGCGTGTTACAATTAAATTGAAAAATAAAAAGTTTTCAAATGTTTTCATTGCAAAATTAATTTTTAGACTCTCGAAGAAGGTGCTATATAAATGCAAGTTGTTGACGTCGTTGAATGAGCCCTACAGAAAAGGCACCAGCAGCTTAACAGCAACGGAAGATGGAAAGTGGCATCAGGCAAGCAGGCCACCAGGAGGATGTACTTTTGAAAAGACCTTTTAACTCGTAGGATTATATAATGTTGATCAAACTCTTTTGTACACTGTCACAATTGTTGCCAAGCAGCAGAATTATGAGCAATTTGCTTCTATTCTTAGCGTTCGTTCTTGTGTTGTGTGAGATGCCTGAACAGGCTGCAACCTTCAGCTCTGTGGGCTCTTCGTCCTGTGATTTAAGGTGCTGGCATTTAATCAGTGGAAACCAGGGCAAGAAATTGGTTATTTAAATGACCAATCCGGTTAATTCACACTCTGCCCATCCCCGTTTATCCACTCTGAATCCCAGATTAACACTGGCCCTGAAACACTCTCTCGATCCCCTTCTTTACCTCAGAGAATTTTTTGTTGTATAAATTGACTACAATCCACTTCCAGCTATATACTGCGGGGCAGGAAGTGAAGCAACGTGCCATTACATGATAACTACAGCTCCTTCACTATGACCCAGGTCACATACACTACCCCCTGTATAATGGTAAAAACTTTTATAAAAATTAAATTCTATATGGTTAACACTACAGGCAACCCCAGATATTTCAGGGCGTGGGTTTTTTGCCCTAAAAATATGAATTAAGCAACATACATAAAATTAGGAAATTAGCACTTGAATTATCAGAATAAGCGACTGACGGTAAACAATATCATACAGTTAGAACAAATGTCTGGCAGCAGGTAGAACATAGGAACAGGAGAGGGCCATTCAGTCTCGAGCCCATTCCGCTATTCAATTAGATCATGGCTGATCTGTATCGCTAACTCCATTTACCTGCCCTGCTTCTGTAAGCTTTAATACCTTTGCCTATCAACAGTCAATTGATCTGAGTTTTGACATTTTCAATTGACCACCAGCATCTACAGCTTTTTGGGACATTAATTCAATCGCATGCTTCAGCTATTGTTTGGAAACAGCTCATACGGATACATATTCCCCACTGCTACTGTTTCTCTTTCTTTAAGAATGCATCTCCTAGCAGATAATCCTAACACCAAAGGCTTATTCCCTACTTTTCAGATTATACTCAAGTGTTAGTAAACACTTCCTCCAAGGGTTAGAGTGCAGAGAGTTTTGTTTAACACTAGGCTGGTGATTCATTTTTCTTCTGTGAGACTGACAGTGTCTATTGATCGGTTCATCCCGAGCCCAGCTACAGTTTTGCCTTCTCGCTCACGCTCTCGCACTTATTCAGTACTCCTGATGTAACATTAAATGATCGGTCCGACAGGGGCTATAAGGGGTGTGTTTATAGTCTCAATACTCTGTAGTTTCTGATGATTTCTCAGTGCAGCAACAGCTAAAACCTTGCATTCCTCTCTGGCTCAGTGAACGTAAATCAGTATTAACGTGATGGGCGAACGGTCAGGAATCAGCTCTGCCAACACATCTCTGGTGGGCTGGTGACCTCACCGCACCAACACACACCCCACTGTCCTACTCCCTGCTCGTTTCAAAAGTTGATTCCAAACTGTTCAATGCATTTGGCCTGCAACACGAACAAGTCAAAGTCTTCACAGCAAACACTGAATTTAAATTAACGACATCCAACACCACAGCACTTCAAAGGAAAAGGCACTCCAGTATCCTGTTACAATGAAGGAGGTGCAGTCATGCGTATACAGGAGTTGGAGGGGGCTACGTGGACAGTGCAATGTTTCGCAAATCAAATACATTACAAGTGTCAGCTTTGACATGCCCTTATCTCGTCAGGTGTTCTTTTTTGCCTTTTAACAATAGTTATTTGGAAGCAAAATCCTACTACAATATATTTCAGAGAATCCCAATGACGGCTGTATATACTCTCTCAATCTAATTACAACACAAGCAAATGTGGGAACCACAGACAGCAACAGAAATTCTTTGCATTAAAAGCAGGCAGCTGTCAGTTGTTACAACATTTTTAACTTAAATGATTTTTCAGATTAAAGCCTATCTGTTTGAATAAAATGAAATGCTGTCACATTGGTCTCTGTGCAACACCCAGTGAGTGAGAACGGAGTATTCACTTTGCGGCCTGCGTGCCCCATCGTCACGGTTACTAAATAAAAGAGGCAAGGAGACCCCGGCTAAAATGACAGTGTGAACTCACACTCATGCAAGAGTCTGCTGCCTCCCAAAAGGTGCACGGGTTTAGGATCGAGCCTGAAGAGATTAGGGAAAAAGCCTCTGACCACATTACTACAAGCATGAGTTCAAGGCCAGGTCAACCAACAATCGACACTAACCCTTGTGGGTCGGCACGGAGGGGCCATCCATGTGGACTGGATGGGCCGAAAGGCATATTTCCATGGTGTAACTTGTAACTTCTACATCCAAGGAATTATCCCCACTCTAGGTCGGTCGGTCAGGGAAAGCAATACAAAAATTTAAAAAACAAATGTATCCCTCAGTTTAATATTTTCTGAAACTTAACGGGAACCAGTGTTGTAGCAAAAATTAGACAGAAAATTTTAACATTTTACAAAGCAGAGAGAAATTGTCACGTCCTAGACAGTCTCTCAATGCCCTGGTTCATTAATCGCAACATAATTACCATCATATTAGCTATTAAGTTTGTTAGATTAGATGAAACATTATCTTGGGTGGCTACTAACCACTTAAGTTTTCAGTAAAGGCCCAAATAAAGGCACATTCACCCCATCGTAGCTCTACATAAATGTCCTCCCATTGGCCACTGTGCCTGACCCACAGGCTATCTGCCCACCCGATCAATATTTGTGGTGTTCCATCTCCCTCGTACCCCGATATTCAGAACTGCAGTCATTCTACAGAACGGCCCTGCACGCTGCCTGGTGATTTTGTTTATAACCCTCAAATCAATCCGAAATGGTTCATAAAAACTGCAACAGTTGCAGAGGGCTGTCTCTCTCTCTCTCTCTCTCTATCCAACCGTGTAAAATTCTAACCGTAACCTCAATGAATTTTAAATGATGGCCATAATTATAGCACCATGTTACTGTATATATAGAAAAAAATATACTATATATAAAGTATACAACAATCACAAGCACACACAATGCTGTAAAGCCCTGATCAATTCCAACAAATTCCTCTCCTGAAGTTGATGCCAGAATGCCCGAGACTCTACACCAACAATCTGACTAGTGCCACCGACACTGAGGGGCAACACAGGTCAGGGTTCAGGTGAGACCCAGGCCGTGCTGGTAAATCTCCAGCCCCAGTCCTGTCCGAGCTGGGACACTCGCTCCCAGTGAACTCCTCCCTGTGCTGGCGATGTGTCAGTGACAGGTAGAGTGAGGCTTCCTACCCCCCATCTGATTGTGGGGAGTGGATCACCCCCTCTCTCACCCCCCCTCTCTCACACTCACCCCCTCTCTCACACCCCCTCTCTCTCACACTCACCCCCTCTCTCACACCCCCTCTCTCACCCCCCTCTCTCTCACACCCCCCTCTCTCTCACACCCCCCTCTCTCTCACACCCCCCTCTCTCTCACACCCCCCTCTCTCTCACACCCCCCTCTCTCTCACACCCCCCTCTCTCTCACACCCCCTCTCAACTACACTCTTTCACCTCCTCCCTCATATACCCTCCGTCCCCTTCAGTTTTTCACACTCACTCACCTCACACACTTGACTCCCCCCACTAACCCACACACCCACCTCACCCCCCACATCACACCCTCCTCTCCCACGGGTCTCTCCCATTCCCTCGGGTCCCTGCCCTCCTCCCTCCTCCTCATTCCCGCCTTTCCCTCGGTCTCTCCCCTCACTCACACTCCCTCCCCGCCTCGGGTCCCTGCCTCCCCTCCTCTCCTCTCGGGTCTCTGTCCCTAATCCCCCTCCCCCTCCCCCCCGGGTGTCTGCTTCCTCTCCCCGGGGTCTCTCCCCCTCCCCGGGTCTCTCCCCCCCCCCGGGTGGGTCTCTCCACCCCCCCCCGGGTGGGTCTCTCCACCCCCCCCCAGTGTCTCTCCCCCCCCCCGGCTCCTCTCTCCCCCCCGGGTCTCTCTCCCCTCACTCACCGTTGGGTCCCCATCGCTCCGCGCTTTGCTTCACTTGCTCCGGGCTCAGCCCCGTGTTCTCATTCACCCCGAAGTGTGCGAGAACTTCCTCCACGGTCTGGCTGTGCGCCTTCTCCATGCTGCCCGCTGCCGACCCGCGCCTCCCAGATCGCGGGCGCCTCTGCGATCTCACAGCGCTGACTCTCCGACTCCGGATCTGGCCGTCCCCGCTCCGCCCGCTGGATCACCGGCTGCTCGGGGCTCGGGCTCCGGCTGCTCTGCCTTTCCCCCCGCAGGTGTGCTGGGCTCGGCGAGCTGTCTGAGGCGGCCCCGCCCACCTCCCTGTAGACCACGCCCCCTCCCTGTAGACCACGCCCCCTCCCTGTAGACCACGCCCCCACACACACCGGGCCCCGCCCCCTATGCCAGGCCCCGCCCCTCCCCTCTCTTGGCCCCGCCCCCCGCATGTGGGCTGCACTGATTGGCTCCGCCGTCGCGGAACTTTGAAACAAGCCCCGCCCCTTTCCCCTGGCATGACGTCATCTACATTTTTGGTTACTTCCACCAGCTTGTGATTGGTTAAGATGGTAAGAAACCCCGCCCTCTCCCCCCCCCCCCCCCTCTGCCTCCTTATTAAAGCTGAGCTGGGAGCCGGGCTTGCTTCTCTCTCTCTCTCTCTCTCTGTACCATGATGTGGAGATGCCGGTGATGGACTGGGGTTGACAATTGTAAACAATTTTACAACACCAAGTTATAGTCCAGCGATTTTATTTTTAATCCCGAAAGCTTGTGGGATTAAAAATAAAATTGTTGGACTATAACTTGGTGTAAAATTGTTTACAATTCTCTCTGTGCCCACAGATACCATCTCCATTACTGCACGGTGGCACTGGTTGCTGTGCCAACCCAGGAGGGGGGCACAGCCCTGGCAGAGGGTTCACCGTCTTTCACTCACAATGTCTCTTTTTCATTTCCTGACTCCGATATTTTCCTTTTGTTTGTGCAGATCTCTGCTTTCTATATATCTACATTATCCCTCTGATGATACTTTATATTGTCTAGTTGTTAAACAGTCTGCAGGTCGTTTAACTCATTAACCTCCTCGCTGCGACTGCTACTTCAATCTCTACCCCACTTTTTTCTCTCTTTTTCCAACCTTGCTAAGATACCTGTTTATCTCCCAGTCTTCAGATCTGACAAAAGGCGCACAGCCAAAATGTCAAGGCCTGTCTCTACGTCTCCAGTTGCTTATTTCCAGCATTTTCTATCTCAGATTTATTAATTTTAAATTTGATTTTACTGGAAATTAAAGCCTGGTGTAATTAATATTTGCGTGTGGAGGCTGGAGTCAGTTTATGGGTGTTATTTATATTTTAAGCCTCTTCTTGCCAGCCTATTCTGTTTTGCTCTCACCCAACCCTCAGGCATTCACTTTCACATATATGCTGATGACACCCGGATCTCCTTCTCCACCCCTTCTCAAACCTTTGACATCCTCCATACCATCATACTACTTGTCCTACATCAAGTCCTGGATGAGTCACAACTTCCACCAGCTTAAAATTGGGATTATTGAAGCCATCGTCTTCAGCCCCTACCACAAGGTCCGCTCCCTTGCCGCTGACTTTATGCCTCTCTCTGGCCAGTCTTAGGCCAAACTAGAGCATTCACAACCAGGTCGACCCTGAGCTTTTAACCCCTCCCAGCAACTCACCATTGATGGCACAGCCTTCAGCTACCTTGATCCTACTCTTTGGAACTCCCTCCCTAATCTCCCTGTCTCTACACCTCTCCATCCTTCAAAAGCTCTTCAAAACCTGTTTTGCTAACAAAGCCTTTGGACACCCCTCCTATTCTCTTCCTTCCTTGGCTCAGAATCCATGTTTTATTATGCGAATTTATGAAGCACCTTAAGGTGCTTTTTACAGTAAAGGTGCTATATAAATGCAAGTTTCATCAGAAACCACATGTCCCTCTTCGTAGCTGACCCGAGCCACCTGTTTGGAAGGAGGGAGGGGTTTACATGGACCAGTTACCAAAGTAACAGAAATCCCTGATTAAAATTCACAGTAGCTCAGGCAATTTTAATCCAACTAATACATTTAAAAATCTGGAGACAATTTTTGTAACCCAGTTCCACCAGGCTGAAGAATGTTGCTCAAAGAGTGAGATCACAATCACACATCAGGCGTTCTCAATATGATGGTCAACCTGAGTTTTGCAAGCTCAGAAAAGGAAAGCAAGGTGCGACGAGCAGCTTGTTCTCATGTTTTTATGAGAGCAACTTCCCTGAGCCCCTCCTCCTTGCTACATCTCTCCTCATCTTCAATATCCTCTTTAAAACCTACCTCTTCGACATTGCACCTTGCTGCCTCCCCTTGCCCCCCGACCCTCCCATCTCTGCTCACTCCAACCTCCAGTACTGAAGCAGTAGGGGACATTTTGCTACATTAGGGTTGTTGTTGCTTCACCTGGCCAGGCAGCACTTGACATTCACATTGGTACAAAATGTGTGAAAACACATGGAATGAGCCCATCTGAGCTGGGTGCAGTCTCAGTTAAGCCTCAGCATCTGAGGAGAAAAATTGGAACACAATTCACACATCTGATTGCAATCCAGTGATTCAAATTGGAAGAATGTGTGGAACGTAGGATTCAGGCCCTCGAGCCTGTTCCACCATTCAATTCGACGATGGCTGATCTGTACCTCAACTCCATTTACACACCTTTCTTCCACATCCTTTGATACCCTTACTCAACAAAAATCTATCGATCTCAGTCTCGAAAGCTCCAACTGATCCCCAGCATCCACGGCCTTTTTGGGGGAGAGAGTTCCAGGTTTCCGCAACCCTCTCAATTTTCTCTTCCCTCCGTTTCATACATTTTGCTCTCTGTTTCTTTTCACAGCCCACCTGACCGTGGGGCCTGTAAGTGTTTTCTCTCACTTTGCCATGGAACAGACACATCACCGGAACATTCTTTTGCCCTGGGGACACCAGGTGAGGAGAGGGCTGAGAATTGACTGTGATGGTCAAATAGTTGACTAAAGCTCATCAGCCGGACTCAAAGAAGAAGAAAGAACTTACATTTATACAGCACCTTTCATGACTTCAGGACATCCCAGAGCACTTTACAACCAACAAAGTACTTTTGAAGTATAGTAATTGTTGTAATGTAGGCAACACAGCAGCCAATTTGTACATAAACAGCAATGCGATAAAGGCCAGATAATTATTGGCCAGGACACCGGAGAACTTCCCTGATCTTCTTTGAAAGTAGTGCCATGGGATTTTTTACATCCACCAGAAAGGGCAGACAGGGTTTAACATCTCATCTGAAAGACAACACCTGCAACAGTGCAGCACTCCCTCAGTACTGCACTGGAGTGTCAGCCTGGATTATGTACTCAAGTATCTGGAGTGGGACTTGAACCCATGACCTTGTGACTCAAAGGCAAGAATGTTACCAACATGAAGAATGGCCATTTGGATGAGATAATGGAGTCCCACCAGCACCCACAGAACCATACTCCAGATAATCTCCGAATAATACTCCAAGGATCGCCACTGTAAAGAGAGAACATTTAAAGAAAACTAAGCACAGCGAGTACTGGAGAAAACAAATAAGGAAACCTTTAATTCCCCAGGACCAATTCCTTGAGGAGTAGAAAATGCAGCAACACACTAAAGAGTACGACAAAGTCCATCAGCACACACTCTCTGAAAACACTTAACAAAGATTTTACACAACTTTGGAGCCACATATACCATGAAAGGAAACAAAAAATGATAAATGATTTGTTCAAATCGTGAAATTTGCACTGGAAATTAATTTGGACAGACCAAGATATTGCCCTTAATAGATTTATGATCCATTATGACTATAACTTACCAGCAATACAAGCTCTTCCTTCACAGGAAATGAAATACTTAAGGACCCAATTTGTATCACTTGATGAGCCCTTCATTCTGTTACGTCACATAACAACACTATCTTCAAAGGCTATTATGTTCAATTCTACCAATTCTCCTGCATTCAATAGGAGAGTTGTACACTGTCATGTTAAATTCCTGGAGGGAAAGCACTCAGTTTTTTGTAATTCGTTCATGGGATGTGTGCGTCACTGGCGAGGCCAGCATTTATTGCCCATCCCTAATTGCCCTCGAGAAGGTGGTGGTGAGCCGCCTTCTTGAACCGCTGCAGTCCATGTGGTGAAGGTTCTCCCACAGTGCTGTTAGGTAGGGAGTTCCAGGATTTTGACCCAGCGACGATGAAGGAACGACGATATATTTCCAAGTTGGGATGGTGTGTGACTTGGAGGGGAACGTGCAGGTGGTGTTGTTCCCATGTGCCTGCTGCCCTTGTCCTTCTAGGTGGTAGAGGTCGCGGGTTTGGGAGGTGCTGTCGAAGAAGCCTTGGCGAGTTGCTGCAGTGCATCCTGTGAATGGTACACACTGCAGCCACAGTGCGCCGGTGGTGAAGGGAGTGGATGTTTAGGGTGGTGGATGGGGTGCCAATCAAGCAGGCTCTTTGACCTGGATGGTGTCGAGCTTCTTGAGTGTTGTTGGAGCTGCACTCATCCAGGCAAGTGGAGAGTATTCCATCACACTCCTGACTTGTGCCTTGTAGATGGTGGAAAGGCTTTGGGGTGTCAGGAGGTGAGTTACTCACCACAGAATACCAGCCTCTGACCTGCTCTTGTAGCCACAGTATTTATGTGGCTGGTCCAGTTAAGTTTCTGGTCAATGGTGACCTCCAGGATGTTGATGGTGGGGGATTCGGCGATGGTAATGCCGTTGAATGTCAAGGGGAGGTGGTTAGACTCTCTCTTGTTGGAGATGGTCGTTGCCTAGCACTTGTCTGGTGCAAATGTTACTTGCCACTTATCAGCCCAAGCCTGGATGTTGTCCAGGTCTTGCTGCATGCGGGCACGGACTGCTTCATTATCTGAGGGGTTGCGAATGGAACTGAACACTGTGCAATCATCAGCGAGCATCCCCATTTCTGACCTTATGATGGAGAGAAGGTCATTGATGAAGCAGCTGAAGATGGTTGGGCCTAGGACACTTCCCTGAGGAACTCCTGCAGCAATGTTCTGGGGCTGAGATGATTGGCCTCCAACAACCACTACCATTTTTCTTTGTGCTAGGTATGACTCCAGCCACTGAAGAGTTTTCCCCGATTCCCATTGACTTCAATTTTACTAGGGCTCCTTGGTGCCACACTCAGTCAAATGCTGCCTTGATGTCAAGGGCAGTCACTCTCACCTCACCTCTGGAATTCAGCTCTTTTGTCCATGTTTGGACCAAGGCTGTAATGAGGTATGGAGCCGAGTGGTCCAGGCCGAACCCAAACTAAGCATCGGTGAGCAGGTTATTGGTGAGTAAGTGTCGCTTGATAGCACTGTCGACGACACCTTCCATCACTTTGCTGATGATCGAGAGTAGACTGACGGGGCGGTAATTGGCCGGATTGGATTTGTCCTGCTTTTTGTGGACAGGAGATACCTTGGCAATTTTCCACATTGTCGGGTTGATGCCAGTGTTGTAGCTGCACTCGAACAGCTTGGCTAGAGGCGCAGCTAGTTCTGGAGCACAACAACAGGGTCTTTATTTTTCAATCGTGCACTTTTATTGCTTGTTTTTTTTAAATAGATAAATCAGGGTGGAGGCTCACAGTGCAGGATGCCACCAAGGCTAAAATCCAGAAAGCAGAAGGTGAGTATCGTTGAGGCCTTTTAAGCACCCAAAGAACAGAATTCCTGAGGTATCCTGGGAACTGCCCCGATACACCCCCAGAAAAAGGCTGGAGTTAAAAAAAATGCCGTAATCCAGGACAACCTGGTTCAGGTCCCTTGACCAGAGGTCAGCGCTTTGGCCTGGGCCAGAATTTCAGCCCCATACTATCTAAAGTTGATGCTGAAAGTTGTAACATATCATATGGGGATATGCAACTATTACAGTGGGAGGGAATCCAGGTTTTGTATGAAGCTAGCCTTCTTTGATAAATTCCAGCTTTCTCTCCCTTTTCCCCTTCCTTTCCTGAAGGTGGGTTCTCTACCCTGGGATATGGTTCAACAGGCAGTGGTAGCCCTCTCGTACCTCACTGACTGGCCACTTTACATCAGCCTGGATAGTGATCAGGCAATTCAACCATGGTTATCCTCACCCTCTCAAATCTGTATTGGCTTGTCAATGGGAACAAACAATTCCTGCTCATTTGCTTTAGCACCAAACTCAGTTAATGATCTAGAACTGGCCCACTCTTTTAAACTGGAGTGATTTTGTTTGTGTTCACTGTTAATGGGGAACAACATACAATATCCTTATTCAACACCACTACTGTAGGCAAAGAATAAGAACATAAGAGTGAAATAAAGCCTCAACCCAACAAGCCCAATCCATCCAGAGTCTACGCATGGTTATTCTATCATGGACCCCTCCCACACATCACCCCTTGGTTCCCTAAGAAAATTGCATTTCTGTAGCGCCGTTCACAACCTCAGGACACCCCAAAGCGCTTTACAACCAATTATGTACTTTTTGAAGTGTAGTCACTGTTGTAATGTAGGAAATGTGGCAGCCAATTTGTGCACAGCAAGATCCCACAAACAGTAATGCGATAATGACCAGATCATTTGTTTTAATGATGTAGGTTGAGGAATAAATATTGGCCTGGACACTGGGGAGAACTCCCTTGCTCATCTTCAAATAGCACCTTGGGATCGTTTACATCCACCTGAGGGGATCACCTTGGTGTAACATCTCATTCGAAAGACAGCACCTACTGACAGTGCAGCACCTCCTCAGTATTGTACTGGAGTATCAGCCTGGATTATGTGTTCAAGTCTCTGGAGTGGGACTGTGAACCCACAGTCTTCTGACTCAGAGGCGAGAGTGCTACCAACGGAGCCATGAATAGAATGCTGGCCTTTATATCTAGAGGACTGGAGTACAGGGGGGCAGAAGTTATGCTGCAGCTATACAAAACCCTGGTTAGACCGCACCTGGAGTACTGTGAGCAGTTCTGGGCACCGCACCTTCGGAAGGACATATTGGCCTTGGAGGGAGTGCAGCGTAGGTTTACTAGAATGATACCTGGACTTCAAGGGTTAAGTTATGAGGAGAGATTACACAAATTGGGGTTGTATTCTCTGGAGTTTCGAAGGTTAAGGGGTGATCTGATCGAAGTTTATAAGATATTAAGGGAAACAGATAGGGTGGGTAGAGAGAAACTATTTCCGCTGGTTGGGGATTCTAGGAGTAGGGGGCACAGTCTAAAAATTAGAGCCAGACCTTTCAGGAGCGAGATTAGAAAACATTTCTACACACAAAGGGTGGTAGAAGTTTGGAACTCTATTTCACAAATGGCAATTGAGACTAGCTCAATTGCTAAATTTAAATCTGAGATAGATAGCTTTTTGGCAACCAAAGGTATTAAGGGATATGGGCCAAAGGCAGGTATATGGAGTTAGATCACAGATCAGCCATGATCTTATCAAATGGCGGAGCAGGCTCGAGGGGCTGAATGGCCTACTCCTGTTCCTATGTTCCTATGACTGTCCAGTTTCCTGCTCCAATATCCCATGATAAAGCATCAAGCATTGTTGTTAATATCTCTATAAACCTCAATCCCCCTTATCCCTCTTTTCAATAGACATTAAGCCAGCTCCCTTTTAAAGTTGCCAATTGATCCCGAATCCTCTGGGATTCTGTTCCACACACTGTGGAGGAGAAATGGTTTCTTGTCTCTAAACTTGCTCAGGTTTGTGGGGTTTTTTCTGTGTTGTCTAATTCTTTGCTTTGAGGATGACATAGTTAAAGATTCTTCTGTCACTTCCCCTTTAGTCTTCCTCATACACAAACACAATCGCCTGGAATTTCCATGGGAGTCCTTTGGTAGAAAGCTGCCAGAACCCCCAGAGCAAAGGGGCCAAAGTTACAGAGGGCCATCAGGAGAACCCTGCAGAAAGTCTCCCCCAATTTCTTTGTGCCTTTAGTTTTAATTTGATTACTGCGTTACCATTCCTTCTCCCTTCCCTGAAACAACTCAGCTGCCTAAGCTCTGGAATTCCCTCCCTAAACCTTTCCACCTCTCTGACTCTCTCTCCTCCTTTAAGACGCTCCTTAAAACTACCTCTTTCCTGTCCTAATATCTCCTTATGTGGCTAGGTGTCAAATTTTGCTTGATAACGCTCCTGTGAAGCGCCTTGGGACGTTTTACTATGTTAAAGGCGCTATATAAATGCAAGCTGTTGTTGATGTTACAACAAGCAGTTGTTTGCCTTTTGTAGCACTCCATTACTGGCCTCACTAGTACTGCACCTGCAGAAGGAAAATACAATAAAGTACTTTATAAAAAAGATGTTTGTGCTGAAATAAAACAAACTGCGAAGGTAACTATGAGCATGGGTGGGTCCTCCCATTGACGAAAGTCTCAAGCAGATGTCAAAGAAATGCAATACCTGGTGTCATGCCCAGGAGATACCCAGCCTGTTTGCAACAATAGTTGAAGGATTTGCCAAGAATAACATAAGGGAGGTACATTCATCATATAATGTACAACATACCAGTTACTTCACTAACCAATCCAACTGGAGAAACCAGTTGAGCTCATTTACAACCTAATTATATCTCACTGATCAATGTAGGAACTCCCTTGTTGCCCTTCTCTGAATTCTTGCCAGTCCCTCTTTATCTTTTCAGGTATCAGTCATGGCTCAGTTAGCAGCACTCTCTCCTCGGAGACAGAGGTTGTGGGTTTGAGTCCCACTCCAGAGACTTAAGCATGTAATCCAGGCTGATACTCCGGTGCGGTTCTGAGGGAGTGCTGCACTGTCGGAGGTGCAACCTTTTGGATGAGACGTTAATCCGAGGCCCCGTCTACCCTTTCAGGTGGACATAAAAATCCCACGGCAAAGAAGAGCAGGGGAGTTCTCCCCGGCCTCTTGGCCAATATTTATCCCTCAACCAACATCACTAAAAAACAGATTATCTGGTCATTATCAAGTTGCTGTTTGTGGGATCTTGCTGTGCACAAATTGGCTGCCATGTTTCTGACAGTACAACACTTCAAAATTACTTCAATGGCTGTAAAACCCTCTGGGATGTCCTGAGGTCTAGAAAGGCAAATTCAAGTCTTTCTTTGTGACATCTGCATTCAAAACTGGACAAAATACCTCAAGGTGATAAGACGGTGATGTGTGGGTTACAGCATTGAATTGTCTTAGCACTAAAAAAATGAGAAAGGAACCCAACAAACAGTGTGAAACACCAATTCTTCTTTCATTTAAATTTGCATGTTCAGCACCTGCTTAGCAACAAGTACACCTCACGATTCAGTAAACAGGAATCCCTCCCTCTACAAAGCTGTGGATGCCATTTTGTAGAAGCAGCGGTAAATGCCTTCCTGTTTCATTTTCCTGTTGAAAATTAAAATCATCACCATCAGCCATACAGAAGCTCCTCGAAATGGTTTTGCAGATTTTAACCAATTTCCCTTAACATCCTAGAAATTGGAATGATCCAACAACAATTCCTAATGGACAAAGAGGAATCAGCTTGGTCAAGTAAAGCTCAGGATAATCCATAAAACATGAGCCAATCAGTTTTCTATACAGCCTGCTTTCAGTTAAAGGTCGAGGAGTCTTATAATCCAGAATTTATTTGTACCAATGATTTACGATGTTTCACATCCTGCAGATTCACATCCTAAGGAGTCACAATATATGTTTTCAATGAACTAGTCGGAACTAGCTAGGAATTGGTCTTGGGCAGGAACGCAAATCAAGCAGTAGGGCATCAGCCCCCCATTATACGTCCCTGCCCCTTTCAGCTCCATTGCAGTCAATCGAACTGCAATAACAGGCTCGGCGTGTAACTGCCAGTCGATGCCATACCATCCAAGATAAATTTCTAGCCCATCCAATCTATGTTATTATTTCACAGTCTGTTTCACAGAGAGAATTGACTTTTCAGGAATTAATTTGTCTGCATCCCTCATCATACAACTCAACTGTATACGAGTCTCTGTTACAGCCTTGTTAAAATGTTCAGATCCTGAGTTTATTGACCATGAGTACCCATTTCAGAATTCAGTTAGCAAAAACTCTGATTGACTAATATTTAAGGACTGATTTTATGAGGTCCTGCCTTTGCCTAGCTGGGAGGGGGGTGCGGATTATGAAATCGGGCACGCAGGGTAACATTTGACTGAAGAAAAATCCTTGCATTTTTCATGCTGCAATGGTGGCCACTGCAAATCTCATTAGGAGGATCAGAAAGTATCTCACACATTACGTATGAACCTGTCCTTAACTGGCTGAGACTGTCCTTCCTGGGCATCCCAGAGAAGACCTGACTGCAGCATCTCTGTTTCACAATAGAGGCTGCCATGTAGCTGTATCATCTCCTGGGGGCCAGACCCCAGACACCTTGTATTATATGAATGGAATGCATTAAATGTTTACACTACTGGATCCTTCTGAGCAACCACCAGGGACATATGTTAAATCAGCAAGTTGTCTGTCCACAGAAGCACCAAGTAAGTGGCAGAGGTCTTGTTGGCAGAGCCAAACATAATGGTCCATTTCCCTGTGGCAAAGAGGCATTAGTTTGACAGGGCACAGAACATTTCCTGGAGCCCGAGGTTCTCCGCAGGGCAGATGGCACTCTTGAGACTGACCACCACTTCCTGGAAGGCGAGGAGCAGTGCTCTCTTCTGCAGAGGAGGGACAAACAGGGCAACTTTTTGCCCCCATCTCATGCAGTTTGCCAGTCACCAAACAGGATATCCCTCCCTCATTTGCCCACCTAATCATCATTTGCCGTTACCTACCTCTTCATTGGGTTTCTTTTTTGCATGGCACTTCTTCCTCTCCACAGCCTTGGCAAAGATTGACGAGTAATTAAAGTCCATTTTCAAGTCTTACAGTGGCTGAAGCAGTATTTACACCCGTATGCTGCCACTTACCTTAAAGTGTGCACATCACCTTAAATTTGATCTGCTCGCCAAATTTTGTGCAAACCTCAATAGGCTAGTTGCCACTGCACAACCAAAGCCGTGCTGGAAGCTTATGCTAATGATTCAAATGAGATGACCATACAATGTTGAGCAGTTAATTCAGTGCGGTCCCTCAGCTGAGGTAGCCAGCTATTCCCAGCACAACATTTTTTTGTTCACCATTGATGGCTTGATCAGGGTACAGGAGGAGCAAAAGGGTCATTAGGTAATTAGTAATTAGGTAACAGTTAAAATGGTAAGTCAACACCATTTATGACTTTACAAAGAAAAACCGTTGGTTAATTTTACCACTGATTGTAACTGTAGAGAAAACTGCACACAATCTGAAGTGAAACTTTGGGAGGATATGCCAGGCCAATGACCTCCTCACCTTGGTTCACAGGGTTCAGCCAAAACAGGTCTGATTGGCGAACTTCCACAGACTTTCTGTTGGAAAATGGCGATGGATGTCTGGGGTTTGAAAGAGTTGATGCCGCACTGCCCTAGCAACGCGTGCTCAAATAGAGAGGCCCGAGGCAGTCCTGGAACTGAGCCTCGGGCCTCATCTATATCTTCGTCAGAGCCTGTCACACCTCCACAGGCAGCTCGTCCAACAATGGAATTTAATTTCTGGCCACTGGCTGCAGCCCACAGGTAAATTCATGGGACACCTAAAAAACGGGCCCCACGCATTTAGCAGTGGGACCAACACTGGAGCAGATTGGATGCAGGCCATCCCACTGCTAAATTGGTCCGCTTTGCACCCGTTTTAGGCCCAAAAAATGGGCCCAACGCATGCCAATTTCTACCCCGAGTGCAGTCAGCAAACTGATGAGGGATCCTAGCTGCTTTTCTTACTCCCCCCAGAACACATGTTACTGTGCTGTAAGCTGTTGGAAGTCACTTTGCACAATATTAAATGTATTTTTGGTGTCCTGAGCCTCTGAGGCACTTGCAGTCCAGCTCTGTATCAAGGTGTAAGGTTCAAGGGGACACTTCCATACTATAACTACTGTGTCCCTCTTTTATGGCCGGAGATAAATTAAAATGTGAGTAAGTGGTAAATCGCAGCCTACAGATTGGCCATTAAACATGGCTAAGTACTTCAGATTTATTATTCAAATGGCTTTAATGGCTGCACATAGACCATCTATGCCCTTAGTTTGATAATGTTGGTATTTTTGCCTGTGGGCCTGTGTTTCGAACAGTAGAGCACCAGTGCTTTGAGCATGGGCCTGGAATGCATCGTGTCGAGTGAGTGAGTGCGATTGGCAGTGACTCCGACCGGTGGTTACTCACCGGCTCCCCCTGATGGCGAAGCTGAGAACGGAGACTCACCACCTGTGGAACCGCGAGAAGGGGTACATATCCCACCACTCGTGGCAGGGGACGATCGGAGCCCCAGATAACTGCATCTGTGTCCTGTGAGGGTAAATTCTTTGATGTGATGCACCAGTTGCAGATATGCATGACCAGTGCAGGGAAGGGGTTGGATCCCCATGGCCAGGCCATGCACCTACTCTGGCACAGGATGGTGCATCCCATTATATTTTACAGTCAGGCTGCTCTGCTATCACTGGAGGCGCTCGGTGCTGGCTCACATTAGGATTTCCCTACTAATATTTGCCGTGGTTTGGCACAGGAGTTCAATGTCATTATTAAAGGCGAATATAAAATGGGGAGATTATTAAACACACTTCCTGGACTTTGGAAATTAGTTTCTTAAAGGTGTGGTTGCTGGTAGTTCTAATGGAAGGTCGTCAATCTGAAACGTTAACTCTGTTTCTCTTTCCACAGATGCTGCCTGACCCGCTGAGCGTTTCCAGCATTTTCTCTTTTTATTTCTTAGAGATGTGTTTCGTTGGTTTATGGGTGAGTCTTACTTTTGTTGCATTCAATTTGGAGCATTCCTTTTTGTTGCTTATTTTCTTAACTTTTGCATGGTTTTATCTTTGTTTTTCACCTTCTAGCATTTAGAAGAATGTAAATTTTAAGCACCCTA
Source organism: Heptranchias perlo (assembly GCF_035084215.1). Lineage (NCBI taxonomy): Eukaryota > Metazoa > Chordata > Chondrichthyes > Hexanchiformes > Hexanchidae > Heptranchias > Heptranchias perlo. The sequence continues at coordinate 3,851,542 of NC_090352.1, forward strand.
AACTGGTAGGAAGGAACATAGGAACAGGAGTAGGCCATTCAGCCCCTTGGGTCTGCTCCGCCATTCAATTAGATCATGGCTGATTTAATTTCATGTACGAGGACACCCAGATCCCTCTGTACCGCAGCATTTTGTAGTATTTCTCCATTCAAATAATATCTTGCTTTTTTATTTTTCCTCCCAAAGTGGATGACTTCACATTTTCCCACATCATATTCCATCTGCCAACTTTTTGCCCATTTGCTTAACCTGTCAATATCCCTTTGCTCCATATCCCTTGATACCCTTACCTACAAAAGTCTATCCATCTCAGTTTTGAAAGCTCCAATTGTCTCAGCATCCACAGCCTTCTTGGGGAGAGAGTACCATATTTCTATTACCCTAGAAGGGAATTTCCTCTTGAACTCAGGGAACTAGAAGATGAGGAGAGGTTGACAGGAATGCAAAGGAGCAGGTCTACTCAAAATTAACCCAAGGAGGCGGGTCTACACACACCGCCAGAATTATCTGAATTGAGGCGGCCGGCTGCTTTCAAGAGACATGTGCCAGATTAGCCAGCCTGCAGTCTGCAGTGCAGCAATGCACACGTCAGGACACTGAACTTTCTTTGTCAGGACTAAATGTTTCATCATTTTTGCAATGAGAAACCACCAGCAGTAGGAGAGAGCTCTGCACTTTGTCAGGATGGCCAAGGTACTAAGAGTATAGGCCTGGTTGATGGAATCCATGGGCACGATTTTAACATTGAAAAACGGATGGGTTGGGGGCAGAGGCAGCATTCAAAATCACAACCATTTCAGACCCATCCCCAACCCACCCATTTCTGGTTTTCACCGGGGTGGCTGCGGGCCTCCATTTTTGCAGATTTTGCAATTTCAACCCCTGGGGGCGTGGATTCCCGGGGCCTTCTCCTTCACACCTCATGAGAGGAGGCAAGAAGGCCCCAAACTGCACGTAAGTGCCTTTCTGGCACAGCTTGTGGGCCCGGTGGAGCAGGAGTGCTGCCCCCCCAGCCCAGCAAGCCTACCTGCAACGACCCCCCAATGATCGTGGTCCACCCACCGATCCCCGACCCCACCCCAAAGATCACAAACCCCCCCACAACAATCGTGGATGCCCCTGATCTCTGACCCCTCCCCACAATCGATCGCAGACCCCCCCCGATCTCCAACTCCCGCCCAATCGATCGCAGACCCCCCTCTGATCTCCGACCCCCCCAATCGATCATGGACCCCTGCGATGACCCCCGATCCCGACACCCCCTCCCTATGACTGACTTGCCCCACGACCCCCATGCCCACCAGTGCCCCAATGCCAATCAGTGCCACATATCCACCCATGCCCATCAGTGGCTCATGCCCACCCACGACCTCATGCCCAGCTCTGCCCCCATGCCCACCCATGGCACCCATGCCCACCCACCCCCCTTCATCCATACAATCAAAGACTTATCTGAACGCGGGCAGGGTGGATAAAGGGGAGCCAATGGATGCAGTATATTTGGATTTCCAAAAGGCATTCGATAAGGTGCCACATAAAAGGTTATTGCACAAGATAAGAGCTCATGGTGTTGGGGGTAATATACTGGCATGGATGGAGGATTGGCTAACTAACAGTCGGGATAAAAGGGTCTTTTTCAAAATGGCAATCTGTAACTAGTGGGGTGCCGCAGGGATCAGTGCTGGGGCTTCAACTATTTACAATATATATCAATGACTTGGATGAAGGAACAGAGTGTCTTTTCGCCAAATTTGCTGATGATACAAAGATAGGTGGAAAAGCAAGTTGCGATGAGGACACAAAGTGTCTGCAAAGGGATGTTGACAGGTTAAGCAAATGGGCAAAAAGTTGGCAGATGGAATATGATGTGGGAAAATGTGAAGTCATCCACTTTGGGAGGAAAAATAAAAAAGCAAGATATTATTTGAATGGAGAAATACTACAAAATGCTGCAGTACAGAGGGATCTGGGTGTCCTCGTACATGAAACACAAAAAGTCAACATACAGGTGCAGCAGGTAATCTGGAAGGCAAATGGAATATTGGCCTTTATTTCGAGGGGGATGGAGTATAAAAGCAGGGAAGTCATGCTACAACTGTACAGGGTGCTGGTGAGGCCACACCTGGAGTACTGCGTACAGTTCTGGTGCCCTTATTTAAGGAAGGACATACTTGAATTGGTGGCAGTTCAGAGAAGGTTCACTAGGTTGATTCTGGGTATGGAAGGGTTGTCTTATGAGGAAAGATTGAACAGGTTGGGTCTATACTCATTGGAGTTTAGAAGAATGAGAGGAGATCTTATTGAAATATACAAGATTCTGAGGGGACTCGATAGGGTAGATGCTGAGAGGATGTTACCCCTCATGGGGGAATCTAAAACTAGGGGGCATAGTCTCAGAATAAGTGGTCACCCGTTTAATACGGAACTGAGGAGGAATTTCTTCTCCCAGAGGGTTGTGAATCTTTGGAATTCTTTACCCCAAAAGGCTGTGGAGGCTGAGTCATTGAATATATTCAAGGCTGAGTTAGAGAAATTTTTGATCAGCAAGATAGTCAAAGGATATGGGGAAAAGGCGGGAAAGTGGAGTTGAGGTAAAAATCAGATCAGCTATGAACTCATTAAATGGCAGAGCAGGCTCGAGGGGCTGAATGGCCTACTCCTGCTCCTATCTCTCTTATGGTCTCTCTTATGGTCTAACACATGCCCTCCCTGGCTGCTCTCCCATCCGACTAAGGCCAGCCTATCAATCAGGTCGGTCAGTCAGAAGGCAAACCGCCAAAAAAAAAGACGCCCTTACGTCAAAATTGTAAGGACGTCCGGGAAACCCGTATTAATGGGTTTCCTGACCGCAAATTGACACCCCCTGCCTCCTTCCCGGCTCAGGGTCAAATTCATGCCCCATGTGTCTGTACAGACCCATTTCGACAATGCAGTGACTATTATGAACAGGAAGGGGTTTCATTCAATGAATATCACAGGTTGTCTGTGACCATTGGCACCACATCATGGCAGGTATCTTGGTAGCTGCCACAATGCATTTATCCTACGGCTGTTCACAGTGACCATTGGTACTTGGATGGATGGATGAACCTTTCAGGACCAGGGATACTGTCTTGTGCCGTGGCTTATGACGCAAATCCAAAGTCTACGAACCTCAGCTGAAAGAAAACATGATGAGTTACATAAGATACAAGGATACAGACAGAACCCACCATAGGAACATCGAATATCCTGCTTGCAAGGGTCTAAGGGTGTCCAATTGTACACTAGTGGCTCTAAGCTTTCTGATAAGTGAGCCGATCACCGGACGGTTCAGGTATCTGGAAGGTGTGTTACGCATCAATATGGGCTGCTTCATGCTGATGGAGAAAAGGCTACAGAGTTCCCGAATGATTAACATGCAAATTGAGATGCAGCGGTTTGAGGTGACATCAAAATGAGACCCCATCTGCCTGTTCAAGTGGATATAAAAGATCCTGTATCGCTATTTGAAGAAAAGCAGGGAGTTCTCCCAGTGTTGTGGCCAACATTTATCCCTCAAACAACACTACCAAAAATAAAGATCATCCGGTCATTTTATTTATTGCTGTTTGAGGAACCTTGCTGTTCTCAAATTTTGCCTACATTACAACAGTGATTGCAGTCCAAAAGTAAAGAGCTTTGAGGAGAGTGAAAGACGCTGTTGAAATGCAAATTCTTTCATTTTCCGCACTGTGTTTTTCCACAATGTGCTGATGCCCGAAAGCAATGCAAAGAGAGGTCGTTGAAGATGCTTGCGATTGTTTTACTGCAAGGTTGCAGATAAATCATCTGCAGTTGGTGAACCCGACTGACTGAAAGCTGCCTCCCGAGGATCAGCCTCCGACTGACGTCACAACGTAGCCCAGAGGCACTGGCAGTATATTTATTTGCTGACTGATTACTGGGAAACACTCTACATGAGGTCCCGAACTATCAAGTGCTCCCGACTTCAAACTAAAATTATTTCAAAGAAAGCAAGAGCCCCAGGTGAAAAGTTATATATTTGTAAATTAACAATGGAGAGTGGTTCCTTTAAGAGTTAGGTAAGTGTAAATGCATATCTATACTACGTGTACACTTCCCATTAGAAGACAATGGGAGGGTGTGACGGCCTGTGAGGCAACGTATTGCCTGGGAACGTTTAGGAAATACTGTCTGATACAGCAGGGTGAGTCTCCGCACTCCTGGACTAGGCAGCTCCTCAGTGACTGTCTCACTGTCAATGTGGCTCACTTGTTAGCACTCTCACCTCTGGGTCAGAGGGTCAAACCCCCATCCCAGACGTGAGTGACATAATCTAGGCTGAAGCTGCAGTGTAGTACCGAGGGAGGTGCCGTCCTTCAGATGGGACATTAAACTGAGACCCTGTCTCTCTGCCTGTGGATGTAAACATCTCATAGCATTATTTGAAGAAGAGTGGGGGGAGCTTTTTTGCTGTCCCAGACAACTTTTATCTCTCAACCAACATCACTAAAACAGATTTACCTCATTTTTTTTGTGTGACCTTGCTGTGTGCAAATTGACTGCCACGTTTCCTACATTTCCAACACTTCAAAAGTATTTCATGGCCTGCAAAGTGCTTTGGGGCATCCTGAGGATGGGAAAGGCGCTATTTGAATGCAAATTCTTTTTCACGGGATCAATATCTGAAGTTAAATGTAAACAACATCTAAACCCTCAAAGCATAGACGACCTCACCTAAAATGCCAGCCACCACAAGGTTTCTGGTGTGACTGCGCTAGAAGTAAAACAGGATAGAATCTGGCTTGGAGATTTTTTTGAGAGATCTGCAAGTGTGATTCCAGCTGTGAGCTGTGTGCGCAGGGAGTGTGGGTCAGAGAATCGGGATTTACTCTGAGAATGACCTCTCACTGGGAGGTGGGATCAGAGAATAACTCTTCTTGTGTAATTGCAGCGTTGACCTCTGCCATCTGACCCCAGTTTGTGATGTCAGCCTTGGCTCAGTGGTAGCACTCTCACCTCTGAGTCAGAAGGTCATGGTTCAAGTCTCACTCCAGAGACTTGAGCATAGAACCTAGGCTAACACTTCAGGTGCGTCTTTCTGATGAGACGTTAAACCGAGGCCCCGTCTGCCCTCTCAGGTGGATGTAAGAGATCCCATGACACTATTCGAAGAAGACCATGGGAGTTTTCCCCGGTGTCCTGGCCAATATTTAGCCCTCAACCAACATCATTAAAACAGATTATCTGGTAATATATTTCGATGCTGTTTGTGGGATCTTGCTATACACAAATTGTCTGCCACATTTCCCACATTATAACAGTGACTACGCTTCAAAATTACTTAATTGTCTGTAAAGCGCTTTGGGACGTCCTGAGGTTACGAAAGGCGCTATATAAATGCAAGTTCTTACTTTGTTTTTGTGATTGGCAGGAACTAGTCAGCTTTGGAAGAATGTAGGTCTGGCTTTTCCTGTCTGCAAAAAACTCCAAATGTATTTATAAGATCTTCAAGTATCTTCGGTGGGATGGCAGTGGATTTATGCAGACCTCCTCAGGTGCAGGCATACTTGCCTCTAATTGTTCCTTTGCAATTCCTTCACATCTTCAAGCTTCCTGAGTAACTTCCTGGAGGATTACCCATCCTAAGGGTCTAGAGTGCTTCGATTGAGCATCAGACTCCCTGAAATGCAATATGTGAAAAAAATGAACAAACAGTAAAAAAAAAATGCAAAAAATAAATCAAAAAGGAAAGAATAAACAAATGCACCAAAAAAAATGCAAAAAGATAGGGGCCCAAAGATCCAAACTTGTACGGTGAGCATCACGTTTAAAGCAGCATTACACACCTTTAAGAAATAAGCCAGGAAATTGCCTCCAATCTGCCATTTTATATGGGCCTAGGACTGCTGCCTCTAGTTGGACGTATTATTAGAGGTTTTATCACATGACCTCCCACCTCTAACAGCCCCGCCCCCTCCCTCCTGCCATTGGTCGTCCGACACGTCCATCTTCGTCTTCCCATACCAATTGGAAAGCGAACAGATTCTTCGTTATCCGATTGGATGAATCTTGACCGTCAGTCAAACAGCCTTTTAACCCATCTCCAATATTTTTATAACTAATAAATGAAAATGTTCAAACAAAATGAAAAAAAAGCAGAAGATCGGGAAAACCCCCTGTGGAGTTTCAAGGTGGAAGCACAAGTCTAAATGGAGTGGGGGAGGAGAGGGAGGAAAAATTATTCTGGAAAAGCAGAAAACTAAGACTGAAGCTTGTGCCTGGAATTTGCTCCATTTTACTTTAGGCCCTGAGAGCCAGATGAACACCTGAAGAGGAAAAGTATGAAGGTGTACAAGGAAACATTGTTAGAGCAGATCCCTCCAAAGTGAAGCTAGCAACAGCATAGGTATGGTGAGCTTAAGGCCTATTATGGCCTTCTATGCAAAGCAGGCTCAAAGGGCTGTACGGCCTATTCCTGCTCCTAATTCTTATGTTTTCCTGTGCTGCAGTTTGTATCATATGGTGTGAAATTCTTCTACAATAATTATAGGCTCTTAGTTTGCTTTGTTAAAACCTTTCTGAGTAAAAGCTCCCCCTATAACTTCATGGGTAACGCACCGCCCAGTGTGCTACCAGAAAGACCAGGAGACCAGGAAGGCCTCAGGTTCGTTTGCTGAGGTAGCTGAACTTAGCCAGGACAGCAACTGGGGGATCTACAAATTGCCGCAATTCCACCGAGTTAAGGAGAGTTCAAATCAGCCAGGGTTTCCGCTCAGAATCTCTATCCAATTAGCCTTCTGGTAAGTCTTAATCAGGGATAGTCAACATGGCTTTGTCAAGGGAAGATCATGTCTGACTAATTTGATTGAATTTTTTGAGGGGGTGACTAGGCGTGTGGATGAGGGTAACGCAGTGGATGTGGTATACATGGATTTCAGTAAGGCCTTCGATAAAGTCCCTCACAGGAGACTGGTCAAGAAGGTACGAGCCCATGGAATCCAGGGTGCCTTGGCACTTTGGATACAAAATTGGCTTAGTGGCAGAAGGCAGAGGGTGATGGTCGAAGGTTGTTTTTGTGACTGGAAGCCTGTGGCCAGTGGGGTACCACAGGGATCGGTGCTGGGTCCCTTGCTGTTTGTGGTCTACATTAATGACTTGGACATGAATGTAAAAGGTATGATCAGTAAGTTCGCTGATGATACAAAAATTGGTAGGGTGGTAAATAGCGAGGAGGAGAGCCTCAGTCTGCAGGACGATATAGATGGGTTGGTCAGATGGGCGGAACAGTGGCAAATGGAATTTAACCCGGAAAAGTGCGAGGTGATGCACTTTGGAGGGACTAACAAGGCAAGGGAATACACAATGAATGGGAGGACCCTAGGCAAGACAGAGGGTCAGAGGGATCTTGGTGTGCAAGTTCACAGATCCCTGAAGGCGGCGGAACAGGTAGATAAGGTGGTAAAGAAGGCATATGGGATACTTGCCTTTATTAGCCGAGGCATAGAATATAAGAGCAAGGAGGTTATGATGGAGCTGTATAAAACACTGGTTAGGCCACAGCTGGAGTACTGTGTGCAGTTCTGGTCGCCACACTACAGGAAGGATGTGATCGCTTTGGAGAGGGTGCAGAGGAGATTCACCAGGATGTTACCAGGGCTGGAGCGCTTCAGCTATGAAGAGAGACTGGGAAGATTGGGTTTGTTTTCCTTGGAGCAGAGGAGGCTGAGGGGGGACATGATTGAGGTGTACAAAATTATGAGGGGCACAGATAGGATGGATACTAAGGAGCTTTTTCCCTTCGTTGAGGGTTCTATAACAAGGGGACATAGATTCAAGGTAAAAGGCGGGAGGTTTAGACGGGATTTGAGAAAGAACTTTTTCACCCAGAGGGTGGTTGGAGTCTGGAACTCACTGCCTGAAAGGGTTGTGGAGGCAGGAACCCTCACAACATTCAAGAAGCATTTGGATGAGCACTTGAAATGCCATAGCATACAAGGCTACACACCAAATGCTGGAATATGGGATTAGAGTAGGCAGGGCTTGATGGCCGGCGCGGACACGATGGGCCGAAGGGCCTCTATCCGTGCTGTATAACTCTATGACTCTATGACTCTTCATTTGTGGGATGGGTGAGGTGCTTGGCTGTGGTACCTTCCATTGTAGAAGACATGCTACCACATGGAGTGGTTGAGGCGAATAACATAGATGCATTTAAGGGAAAGCTGGATATGTACATAAGGGAGAAAGGAATAGAAGGATATGTAGATTGGGTGAAATGAAGTAAGGTGGGAGGAGGCTTGAGTGGAGCATAAACACCGGCATAGACCAGTTGGGCCGAATGGCCTGTTTCTGTGCTGTAAATACTATATAATTCTATGTAAGAGCCTTTTAGGAATATTAGGAACGGGAGTAGACCAATCATCCCCTTGAGCCTGTTCTTCCATTCAATCGGATCGTGGCTGATCTGTGCCTCAACCCCATTTACCCGTCTTTGCTCCATGTACCTTGATACCCTTGCCTGACAAGAATTTATCAATCTCAGTCTTGAAATTGATTCACCAGCCTTTTGGGGGAGAGAGCTCCAGATTTCTACCAGTTTTGGCACTTGCTGCCTGGATTGACACTTGGATGAGATGCTGGAGGGTCAGTGGAACTGCGGTTCACCATCTGTGCTTCAGGAAGAGGAGAGATTGTGAAATAAAACACACAGTTTAAGGAATAAATGTAGTTCAGGGATTTCCAGCCCCAGTCAAGCTTTCCATTCGAACATCTGGGAAAGAGGAAACTCCACTGCTGAGTTTTAGCCACGAGAACTGGAGGTTTATGGAGTCATGGAACTTCTCAGCTCTCAACACATTCGGGATTATGGACAGACAGAGGTAGGATGCAGGAAACTATTCACATCAGGAAGACATCACCCATGATCCCAAAGGGAAGTGGTCATCCTTCCCGATGCCAACAGTTGGATTATTTTCCACAGGCCAGCCGTTCTATTTATATCGCACATTTTGTGTGAGACAGCAGTAAAAACAAGATATTGTTATCCAATCAAAAGGGCTGCCAATGGTCATGCCATGACCCCGTGACACCATCAGCAGTATTTCGAGGTTGTAAAATAACCAACTGAAAATAAGAAAATTCACTTTTCTCATTATTTTAAAGTAATTTTCCTTCCAGTTTTTGCTGAGTGTTTCTCGTTAACATTGTTGGGGCATGACGACTAACCTCAATCCTAACCTCACCCGACACCAACATGCACATACTTGAATTTACAATCGCAATTGGTAGGAGCAACTTGGATTTTCCCTCCCCTATCCCATCCCAGGGTGCTGAGTTCAATTATTGACCTCCAGATTGTTACCCCAGTTACTGAACCCCCCATTATTACCCCAGTTACTGAACCCCCCATTATTACCCCAGTTACTGAACCCCCCCATTGTTACCCCAGTTACTGAACCCCCCATTATTACCCCAGTTACTGAACCCCCCATTGTTACCCTAGTTATTGAACCCCTATTGTTACCCCAGTTATTTAACCACTATTGTTACCCCCGTTATTGAACCCCTATTGTTACCCCAGTTGTTGAACCCCTATTGTTACCCCAGTTATTGACACTCTATTGTTACCCCAGTTGTTGTACCCCTATTGTTACCCCAAATATTGAACCCCTTTTGTTACCCCAGTTATTCAAGCTCTGTTGTGATCCCAATTGTTGAACCCCTATTGTTACCACATTTATTGAACCCCTATTGTTACCCCAGTTGTTGACCCTCTATTGTTACCCCCGTTATTGAAATTCTATTGTTACCCCAGTTCTTGAACCCCTTTTGTTAACCCAATTGTTGAACCCCTATTGTTACCCCAGTTCTTGAACCCCTATTGTTACCCCAGTTCTTGAACCCCTTTTGTTACCCCAGTTATTGAACCCCTATTGTTACCCCAGTTCTTGAATCCCTTTTGTTACCCCAGTTCTTAACCCCTATTGTTACCCCAGTTGGTGAACCCCCATTGTTAAAGAGATATTAGGACCAGTGACCAGAAGCTTGGTCAAAGAGGTAGGTTTTAAGGACCGACTTAAAGGAGAGAGGTGGAGAGGCAGAGAGATTTAGGAAGGGAATTCTGGAGCTTAGGGCCGAGGCAGCTGAATGCATGGCTGCCAATAGTGGCTGAAGGAAATTGGGGATGCGCAAGAGGCCAGAATTGGAGGAACGCAGAGATCTCAGGGGGTTGTAGTCCTGGAGGACTTTATGGAGATAAGGAGGGGCGAGGTCATGGAATGATTTGAAAACAAGGATGAGAATTTTAAAATCGAGGTGTTGCTGGACCGGGAGCCAATGTAGGTCAGCGAGCACATGGGGGTGATGGGTGAACAGGACTTGATAGCGTTACAAGACTGTCCCGCCCAATTCCCAGTCCACGCTCCCTGCTAGCAAGGCTCCCCACCAGGAGTGCAGGATCGTGGAATGTCTATTCATAAGCGGGTTTTAAAAACAATCACTGTTGACCACAACTGAATTTGTAAGAACATTTCAACAGAAATGGCACCAAATTACAGAACCAGGAGCCCAAAGTCTTTATCATTGCAGTTAATCACTTCTCCACCTCGACAAAGACCCATTAAGAACATTCTATCTCGGGCATAATTCTTGCTAGAAAAGAGGAAGCAGAAAATGTGTATTCAATTCTTTCTTTAAAGCAAATGCGATTATAAATAACACAAACGGCGCTTCTGTTTACTCTCAATGTGCCCATGAAGCTGAACGGTGCATTCAACAAGAGAAATGACCAAATCAGCAATGCAGGTCTTTGCATCATCAAACTAGCCAGCTGTTTCTCCATTATTTACTTTTGTGATTTTTCTTCATTTTATTCCACGAAAGCAGTTATAAGAAACTCACCAAGATTAAAATGTCCTCAGGATCAGATGTCATCCTCAAACCGTGCGGCCACATATATAAGGAGGTGGAGTAATGGACTTTCCATCACTAAAGAAGGTGGATCAAGCTTTCAAGGGATAAGGAGAGTTAAACTGTTGCTCTGTGTTGGGTCCCTTCTCTTATCTCCAAGGCGCTACATTCTGACTTAACAAAGGCTGTAATGACTAGAATTCAAACTTTAGATTCTATCGATTCATTATCCAATTCACAAGTGGCTTCATTAGCAGGTACCATGAGGGATTCCAACCCTACCATTGAAGCTGGCTCATCCAAAGGCTATCAGTACCAACGTGGCCACTCCCTCCAACATTGTCACCGACACTGGCACCTCAAGCACAGTCCGCCTGTCTCTACTCAACCGGAGCATGTTCCAGGATCTGAGGATGTGGCAGACTGGTACTTCTGTCAGAAACTAAGCTTTTTGAGATATATATTAATGATTTGGACTTAAATGTAGGAGGGGGCATGATTAAGAAGTTTGCAGATGATACAGAAATTGGCTGTGTGGTTGATAGTGAGGAGGAAAGCTGTAGACTGCAGGAAGATAGCAATGGACTGGTCAGGTGGGCAGAAAAGTGACAAATGGAATTCAATCCAGAGAAGTGTGAGGTAATACATTTGGGGAGGGAAAACAACACAATAAATGGGAGGATACTGAAAAGTGTAGAGAAAGTGAGGGGCCTTGGTGTTCAAGTTCACAGATCCCTGAAGGTAGCAGGACAGGTAGATAAGGTGGTTAAGAAGGCATATGGAATACTTACCTTTATTAGCCGAGGCACAGAATATAAGAGCAGGGAGGTTATGCTGGAACTGTATGAAACACTTCTTAGGTCACAGCTTGAGAACTGTGTACAGTTCTGGTCAACACATTACAGGGAGGATGTAATTGCACTAGAGAGGGTACAGAGGAGATTTACAAGGATGTTGCCAGGACTGGAGAATTTTAGCTATGAGGAAAGATTGGATAGGATGGGGTTGAGGTGTACAAAATTATGAGGGGCCTAGATAGAGCGGATAGGAAGGACCTATTTCCCTTAGCAGAGAGGCCAATAACCAGGGGGCATAGATTTAAAGTGATTGGTACAAGGATTAGAGGGGAGCTGAGGAAAAATGTTTTCACCCAGAGGGTGGTGGGGATCTGGAACTCACTGCCTGAGAGGGTAGTAGAGGCAGAAACCCTCAACTCATTTAAAAAATACCTGGATGTGCACCTGAAGTGCCGTGACCTACAAGGCTACAAGCGCTGGGAGGCTCATTTTCGGCCGGCACGGACATAATGGGCCGAATGGCCTCCTTCTGTGCCGTAAATTTTCTATGATTCTATGATTCTATGATGGCATTCGATGGCAAGTTTTCCTTGCCCTTGTCCCAGACAACAAATTCTGTTGCAACGTCAGGGACTTTAGGAACAAGAGTGGGCCGTTCAGCCCCTCGAACCATTCAATTCGACCATGGCTGATCTGTACCTAAACTCCATTTATCCGCCTTTGCTCCATATTCCTTGATACCCTTACCCAACAAAAATCCATTGGTCTCAGTGTTGAAATTTTCAATTGATCCCCAGAATCCACAGCCAGTTGGGGGGATAGAGTTCCAGATTTCCACTACTCTTTGTGTGAAAAAGTGTTTCCTAATTTCACTCCTAAATGGTCTACGTCTAATTTTAAGATTGTGCCCCCTTGTTGTGGATTCCCCCACACCAGAGGAAATAGTTTCTTTGTCGAATCCCTTTATCATTTTAAACACCTCAATTTTGGAAGTTTTGGAGGGTTTGACAGGTTCCACTAAAGACATCAAAAACACTCAATACACACAGAATGGTCAGCATTCATGTGTAGACTCAGACACACAAACTGGTTTGCAAGGTGCAGAGAAATCTTACAAGGCAAGTTGCAACATTCTGGAAACAGCAGAGACCCGACACAACCAGAGTTGTTTACTTGTTCCTCATTGACTGATTGAACTCAATTGCTTTTGATTCATTCGCTATTAAGCGATCGGATATCTGATTGGTAATCTGACAGATAGGTTCTCATTTCGGACAAATTCGTTTTTGGATGTGTGACATTTTGAGATGCGACACTTTCAGACGAGATGCCTTTGGAAGGCCTTATGCAATGGGTACAAGTTAGATGTAAGACTTAATTACACATATGAGATGGTATGAGTGTCCATATTTGTCCGATTGCTCCTTGGTAAAGTGTCTTAGGATTTTTTTTACGTTAAAGGTGTTATATAAATGCACAAAGGTTCTTCAGAGGCTAGTTTTCCATCAAACATGAGTCTAGCCAATGTTCATTGTTAAATATTTCATATTTAATATGTAAAAATTGCTATGGCAACTCATTTGTACCAGCGGCCAGACATATTATCGTCCCTCTGTTGTAAGACATTCATTTTGATATATGGAGCAATGACTATTGTGCTGTTTGGTGGGCAGAACACAGTCCAATAAAGTGGACAAAACATGATATTGTTCCCTAAATTCAATTTTGAACAAATTGCTCCTGGTAATGTTAAGCTCAATTTCTGTTTGCACTTTTTGCTTAAACAATAACATTTCATTATTGCCTCAGATCGTGTGATTCAGTAAGAGGTAAAGCGACAAAAAAAGAATCAGGAATTAACGCGCCAATCGCGTTTAGAGATAAACAGGCCCCGCAGTATGTTCTCTAACCCGCAAAAGCATGAATTCCATTCACAGAATGACGTGTGTCACAGGTCACTGTTACAACAACAACTTGCGCCATTAATGTAGCAAAACATCCCAAGCCGCTTCACAGGAGTGTAATCAGACAAAATTAGACCCCGAGCCAAAGAAGGAGACATTAGTCAAAAAGATGGGCTTTAAGGAGGATGCTGAAGGAGGAGAGAGAGGTAGATAGGTGGGGAGGTTTAGGGAGGGGATTCCAGAGCTTAGGGCCTAGGCAGCTGAAGACACGGCCTCCAATGGTGGGGTGAAAGGAGTGGGGGACGGGCCAGAATTGGAGGAGCGCAGAACTCTCAGAGGGTTGTAGGGCTGGAGGAGGTTGCAGAGATAGGGAGGGGTGAGGCCATGGAGGGATTTGGACACAAGAATGAGAATTTTAAATTTGAGGCGTTCCTTCAGTTCCTTCCACTTTGCTTTCACACATAAAACTGCAGCACTACCTTACTGCAATCAGACCTGGAGCTGGATGGCCTCTGGTGAGTCTCCCGAATTGAATTTGTCCGTCTTGTCCAATTCATACAGTTCAGTGTTTTCGGGATGACAGAAACATGGCTCATCCCCAGAATACAGAGGTTAGAGGGTGTTTCTGAAGGATCAAAGAAGGAAAAGAGAAGGGGTTGGGTAGCTTTATAAGTTAAAGGAAGTTTGAAAATTGAGGAAAGTTTAATTAATATTCCATGGGAAAAGACAAAATGGAATTGTGCGGCTTGAGTAAACAAGCTGGTAGGGACCAGGGTTAACAGAAAGGTCTGCTACAGTCCCCTTTGGGAGAATAAGCACAATAGGAACATACTAGATGGGAAAGGGATGTAATAATGAGTGACATTAGTCAAACCTCCGTAATATAAAGTGGGAATGGATTAATAGTAATGAAACAACATGGTGAAAGGTTGCTATTTTGACACATTGGCCTTGATTTTCCGATTGACGTTTTTACTGGCGTTAATTCATTTATTTTACAGCGCTAATCAGAAAGTCTAGGCTAATGTGTCAAGGATTCTACTAGTGGGTAACTCGCACTCAGGGCTGAAAATCCGTCGCCCTTCCAGCAACTTCAGCTGTAAGTCCGATGGGAGTGTGGCAGAAGGGCCATAAATGAGGCCGGATTGGGACAGCTCAGGTCCGTGGCGTTCCCCACCGGTTCCTGCAGGGCCTCGTTAGGGGCAGGGCCTCGTTAGGGGCAGGGCCTCCTCTCACCCCAAAACACAGACTTCAGCACAAGATGGGGGGGGGGGGATGGCATGGGCAAGGGGCGCCCGAGCTGAGAGTTTCCTTGTCCCCAGTCTGGTGGAACGTTGGCGGGTCACTGTGCCCATGAAAGGAGGCGACCAATCTTCCAACCAGCCCGTCCTGCGGATCCCTGAAAATTGTTAAAATATTTACTGCTTTTAGCCGATTGGCGCACTTCCAAGATCTTTCCTGAGGGTGGGCAATCCCGTTGAGTGGGCACCTTCTGCCACGTCTTGCGGCCTCTCCCCTCTGATGGACGCCCACAAAGGGCTCGCCCGACATATTTAAATGAGCTGACCTCCCACTGACCCTGCATACCTTGGCAGGGTCAGTGCCAGAGGTCACCGGCTGGTAGATCCCGCCACTTACACTGGGATTTTCAGCCCCAAACCCCCAGTTCTTAAAAGTGACCAGGATGGCCCCAAAACACAGAGGTCAGAGGTTGGAACTAGGGCCACAAATGTGATTAAATGTTGAGATTATGTGACAATCGGCAGCAGTAAGAATGAAGTGTAGGCAAGGAAAATAGGACTAGTGGAGATAAATAGAAATTAATGAAAAGACGGAAATTAGAATCATGGAATCTTACAGCACAGAAGGAGGCCATTCGGCCCATCTCCCTGCTCTTTCCCCATAGCCCTGCATTTTTTTTCCTTTTCACGTAGTTATCCAATTCGCTTTTGAAAGTTATAATTGAATCTGCTTCCACCGCCCTTTCAGGCAGTGCATTCCAGATCATAACAACTCGCTGCGTAAAAAAAATTTCTCCTCCTCTCCCATCTGGTTCTTTTGAAGATTAAAGGCAGCCAGCACAGCCCAGGCTGCATTCAGGAAAATGTGGTCTGCATGCGGCCTAACCAGCAGTCATTAAAGGGACCGCTGCAGGCCGCCACCAGCAAGGTAAGATTTTTAAATACCTGAATGTGGATCCGGGAGGAGCAGGAGTGCTCCACATTAAAACCACGCGGGCCACTGCCGGCCACCACTCCCCACCCGTAACGCCCTCAGCCCCCCCGATTCTGGCCACCGCTACCCTCCCTCCCGGTTGTCCCCCCCCCCTCTCCTGGTCCCCTTTAAGGATTTACACAGCGGCCTGATCTTAAAGGCCTCTATTCCGGTGAGCTGCCTGGGGATGCCCATTAGATGTCTGCAGCTCACCGGTTCGATGATAATGAGGCCCGAGGCCCAATATTAGCTCTGCCTTTAGCCTATCCATTCAGATACAGGGTTCGTTCCCTGTGCCCCCTGCCCACCTGTTTTTGGGGGCGAACAAATTTCAAGGCCCATGAGTTCTAATCCCACTGTGGCAAATTGTGAAATTGAAGTAATTTAAAGGATTAGCACCAGGACAAATAACTGGGCCCAGATCTAGAAGAGCTCAGATGCAGTTCTATTGACACATCAGACTGGCTCCTCTATAAAGGGGGGGCTGGTCCATCGGTTTGTTAACACTTCTGGGAGTAACAACCTGTAGGCCCCCCCAAACAACTCTTCCCACCCCACCCCTGTGTCAGGTGACCTCCGACTGACTGCAGGCACTTTGGTGGGGTCAGGAGCAGAGGTAACTGGTGCGGAAGTGCTGCAGATTTTTTGGAGCCACGTTGTTTAGCTCCTGCCTAGTTCAGGGAGCAATGCAGGAATGGGAGACTCCTTTGCTGTAAAGCCTATTGGGGAGGTACCACTAATTCACTGGCTGGGAAGGAGCCAGTGGGAAAGCAATGAAAATTATTGTGGCTGAAACTCAAAAATGTTGCTGCATGAAGGAACAAAACTGCGGCTCCTGCAGGGCCTGGAGACACTATTTTCCAACATAGACTGTTTTGAAAGCAGCAGAATGTTGTCGTTTATCCTGAGGTAAAATCTCAACCACAGTCGGGGAAAATGAAATTCTGTGTGATTATCTTTTTTTTAAAATAACAGTTGGGCAAAAGCAGCTTAATGTCAGGATGTCGATTTACATATATGTAGACTAGGCCGTGCATCGAGTGTTATGGAAGGTGTCGTTTGATATTCGTTGGTAAGGTTTGGCACATGACAGATGGGCTTGAAGCTGAGGTCATTTCATAACACCTTGACAAGTTATGCAAAGCAGGCCCGTGAACTATGCGCGCTCATCGACTCCTCGCCAATGAAATCGTCCCTCATCTGATTAGCATTTTTAACGAAGTACTCTCCACATCAGCAGTGCAGATTGCCGGTTATTGGCAGCGTAAAGCTGATTTGAAGACGGGAAGCCCAGTAGCCTTGCAGGGCTGACTGCCGATGTTGAGAGGCTTCTTAGTTCAGTGGAACGAGCTGGGAAACTCACACAGGCTGAAGGAAGGAAATGGGCATTACCGTTCAGCGGTATAAATAACTTTTTGTTGACAACCAGGGAATCCTAACTGGAACAAAAGTCTGTATTTTAAATGTGTGGTGGGGATGTCGATTGGAAGCTTTGCCAGGGGACTTTCCCTGGATATAAAGTTTTCTGGACTGGCTGTGTGTTCTTTCCAAAACCCTCCAGTTTTATAGCCAAATTGCGTTTTATACCTTGCAGTGACAGATTGATCTATTGGATAAGAACTCTCCTCTTCAGCCAACTTGAAAATGAAAACCACCATTATCCCTATCTGAATGCAAACTATTTGTAGCCAGAGAAAAATTACACCAGGGAATTTGATTCTTCTAAACCTAAATGCTCCTCCTGGCCCACAAGCAGTGCTGGTAAAGTACTGGCCTGTTGGAGCCCGCCGTTCCTGCTTCCCTTTAGCTGCCGGTTTTCCCGAGCCCCTGGGAAGCTCGACCCGCAGACGTTAAATTCAAATGGCTCCCAAAATCTGAGGGACAGAGCCTCATTTAAATATTATAGTGACGGACCCGCCTCTCCGGACCGGGTCACTTGGATGCCCCCAAACCCATCGCGGTTATACCGGGAGCAGGCGCATTCGCGGTAGGTTGGGGTCGGGTTTCACATATTTACCAATTTACCAGCCCCCCCCTCGACCCTCTCCCGCCCATCGTGGGGGGGCTAAAATCACCCTCTTTGTGTCTGTGACAAAATGTGATGTCTGGAGTTCATGCACAAAACTTTATATAATATCTACTAAACTGTCATGATGTGGAGATGCCGGTGATGGACTGGGGTGGACAAATGTACGGAGTCACACAACACCAGGTTATAGTCCAACAGCTTTATTTGAAATCACAAGCTTTCGGAGCTTTGCTCCTTCGTCAGGTGAGTGAAGAGTTGCATAAAAGGCACAGCATATATAGTCAGAGAACAATGCCTGGTGATTACAGATAATCTTTCTAACTGCCCTTTATCACACCTCAGCATTCTTGGATGTAATATTCTTGGATGTAATGTTTCCCTGACTAACCTGTCTGAACACCATTCACTCCTTTGATTGCTGTGATATCTCTGCCGAGGTGTGATAAGGGCAGTTGGAAAGATTATCTGTAATTACCAGGCATTGTTCTGACTATATATGCTGTGCCTTTATGGAACCCTACACTGTTGGACGATAACCTGGTGTTGTACGACTCCTTACATTTACTAAACTGTCAGTGGTATTGCTTAGGGTCAGTTGATGAATATAAGGGGGTTGATTTTAACTCCCTCTGCCTGGCAGAAACCAGGCATTGGAGGGGGGGCAGTCAAAATGGAGCAGGGGACTAACCCACTCCAAGCCCGACCCCTCAACCTTCTAAACTCAAGGGAATACAAACCACGTTTATGCTCTGACTGGCTTAAAAACTGTTAATCTCTAACGTCTTCCTTTGTTTGGCCCAGGGTTGGGCTCCACTCCCACAGGGTTAGATGGAAATTCTGGGGCGAGGTCAAGAGCTCATTTATTTCATTTTCTGTTTGTGGGATCTTGCTGTGCACAAATTGGCTGCTGCGTTTCCCTAGAAAACAGCAGTAACCACACTTCAAAAGTACTTTGATGGCTGTGAAGCATTTTGGATGTGAAGGGGGGCTATATAAATGCAACTTTTTTCTTTCTCAACAACTAATAAACTAATAATTTTTGTGGTACTGACTTTTCGACAATAAATACCCAATGGGCTCGTTATTGTTAGGCTGGCTTATGCCACAGGTTTCCCTCTTGTGTTCAGTGCCATCATTTTATTGATTTGGAGGTATTTGTGGGATCAGAAGCAATTTCTCCGTAGAAACGAGACAAACAGTTCATTACCTTTCTTCAAGAATACCTCATGTGATTTCATTAGCCAATTCGATATACCGCACGTGGCTTCAGGTGATATCAGCGCTCAGTTTCACACCAGCCTGAAATCTTATGCCAGGATATGTTGGCTCCTCGGGCTAAGCCCCGTAAGCCAAAGCCTCTGTCACATTCAGTTAACAATATATATTGCTACAGTCACACGTGAAAGAAGGACCAAGAGATACAGCACCTCGTCAGCTAAGGAAGAAAAATTACTGATTTTCATAACACACTGTTCAGGGAGGGGACTTCTATTCTCACCTGAAACCTGAGTTAATAAGAGGCAATTAACAAACATCAAGATAGATTTATTCCTAATTATCACCCTATTAACTAGCTCTGTCTCTAATCTTACTTTTATTGTGTTATTAAGAAACGATGCAATTTTTTCTGACGAGTGATACAGTTGGCACTAAGTTTTTTTTCATCATTCTCGGGATGTGGGCGTCGCTGGCAAGGCCGGCATTTATTGTCCACCCGTAGTTGCCCTGAGAAGATGGCGGTGGGCCTTCTTCTTAAACCGCTGCAGTCCGTGTGGCGAAGGTGTACCCACAATGCTATTAGGTAGGACGTTCCAGGATTTTGACCCCGTGGCACTGGAGGAACGGCCGATATATGTCCACGTCAGGATGGTGTGTGACTTGGAGGGGAATTTGGAGGTTCCACATGTATGCTGATGACACCCAGCTCTACCTCACAACCACCCCCCTTGACCCCTGCACTGTCTCTCATTTGTCACACTGCTTGTCCAACATCCAGTACTGATGAGCAAAAATTTCCTTCAGCTAAATATTGGGAAGACCGAAGCCATTGGCTTTGGTCCCCGCCACAAACTCCGTTCCCTCGCCACTGACTCCATCCCTCTCCCTGGCCACTGTCTGAGGCTGAACCAGACCGTTCGCAACCTTGGTGTCCCATTTGACCCTGAGATGAGCTTCCGACCACACATCCGCTCCATCACCAAGACCGCCTACTTCCCCCTGCGTAACATCTCCCATCTCCACCCCTGCCTCAGCTCATCTGCTGCTGAAACTCTTATCCATGTTTTTGTTACTTCCAGACTGGACTATGCCAATGCTCTCCTGGCCGGCCTCCCATCTTCCACCCTCCAGAAACTTGAGCTCATCCAAAACTCTGCTGCCCGTATCCTAACTCGCACCAAGTCCTGTTCACCTGTCACTCATTGGTTCCTGGTCCGGGAACGCCTTGATTTTAAAAGTCTCATCCTTGTTTTCAAATCCCTCCATGGCCTCGCCCCTCCCTATCTCTGTTACCACCTCCAGCCCTACAACCCTCCGCGATCTCTGCACTCTTCCAATTCTTGCCTCTTGCACATCCCCGATTTTAATTGCTCCACCATTGTTGGCCGTGCCTTCAGCTGTCTAGGTCCTAAGCTCTGGAATTCCCTCCCTAAACCTCTCTGCCTCTCTACCCCTCTCTCCTCCTTTAAGACGCTCCTTAAAACCTATCTCTTCGACCAAGCTTTTGGTCACCTGTCCTAATATCTCCTTAAGTGGCTCTGTGTTAAATTTTTTTTGATAACGCTCTTATGAAGCGTCTAGGGAGGTTTTACCTAGTTAAAGGTGCTATATAAATGCAAGTTTGTTGTTGTTGTGGTGGTGGTGTTGTTCCCATGCACCTGCTGCCCTTGTCCTTCTAGGTGGTGGAGGTCACGGGTTTGGGAGGTGCTGTCAAAGAAGCCTTGATGAGTTGCTGCAGTGCATCTTGTAGATAGAACACACTGCAGCCACTGTGCACCGGTGGTGGTGGGAATGGATGTTTAAGGTGGTGGACGAGGGCTTCAACTTGGGATCGGCGGTCAGGGGAAAGGGATCGGGGATCGGGAGTGGATCTCAGGGCTGGGAGCGGCAGCGATCAGGATGGTGTTTGTGGTGAGTACTTATATTTTGTTTATTTAGGCGATCCCTAGGGCTGATGCGATCCCTGAGTGGAATGGCACTGCCTCAAGGAAAACCAATGTTGCAGTGGAGACCTGAAGAACGTGTTAGGCCCTTTATTTGGATTTGCAAAGAGACTAACGCCTGCTTCAGGCCTGGGTAATGGACGCCTCTTGTTTGTCGTTACCCAATATGGTGTGCGGGGCACTTTCAGTCGAGCTGCCTGCCCCCTATTTTGGGGTCTTCGGAGGCCACATAGCGCCTGAAAAATGGACGCCACTCGGCCCAATTTAACCACCATGGTTCCCACTGGGGGTTTTCCTCACCTCATGATGGATATGTTGGAGACTAATTGATAGAGATTGATTATCGTTGTTTCATGTGACTAGCAGGATGGTAGAAGGTGAACTAGACGGACCGTGGTCATTTCTCATCTAGAAATCCCTAATGTTCTTCTTTAAGAATGGTTTGGAGCTTTAATGAGGTTCATGCTGACAATTGGAACAGCTTCAAAAACACCAGAACTTATTCTTTGCCACTAGATGCTCCAGCTGTGAATTGGGCGCACAAGTATCGGTGCCCACAGGTTTAACCCGCAATTCTGGCCACACACTGTACTTTAAAAAAAATCATTCTGGGTTGTGGGCATCGCTGGCAAGGCTGGTATTTATTGCCCATCCCTAATTGCCCTTGAGAAGGTGGTGGTGAACCATCTTCTTGAACCGCTGCAGTCCGTGTGGTGAAGGTTCTCCCACAATGCTGTTAGGAAGGGAGTTCCAGGATTTTGACCCAGCGACGATGAAGGAACGGCGATATATTTCCAAGTCAGGATGGTGTGTGAGTTGGAGAGGAACGTGCAGGTGGTGTTGTTCCCGTGCACCTGCTGCCCTTGTCCTTCTAGGCGGTAGAGGTCACGGGTTTGGGAGGTGCTGTTGAAGAAGCCTTGGCGAGTTGCTGCAGTGCATCCTGTGGATGGTACACACTGCAGCCACTGTGCACCGGTGGTGAAGGGAGTGGGTGTTTAAGGTGATGGATGGGCTGCCAATCAAGCGGGCTGCTTTGTCAGTGGAGTTGCTTAAAAGACGCCCAACTTCTCCAGCCATTGTTAAAGTTAAATAACCTTGATACCATCGCATTATAATGGCCACTTGGGGGTAGAATCAAAGACAGCCTGATTGGCGAGGGCCAGATCCCAAGTGCCATTCTCATCAATCTTGTTAGTGCTCCCAGGATCTGACCATCTGTGACCATCTGGTTGGGATTATTATTTCTCTGCAATGATGTACACTCCTGGGCAGTGAAATTATTAATCCACAATAATAGAAAACAATTCACATTCCATCATTAAAATCTCATGGTCAGTGGCACAAATTGTTCTGTATTTTCTTTGGCAAAGTACAATAATTAGAAAACAATAAACTACTCATTACAGACAGATTCCTACAACCCTGGTTCAGGATTCTCCCCGCTATTTGTATGACCTTGAATAGACACAGGCATCACCAGACACACACACACACACACACACACACACTCGCACAGACACACACACACACACACACACACACACTCGCACACACACGGACATATGCACATACACAGACACACACAGGCACATAGACACACAGGCACACACATAGACACACAGACATATACACATACACAGACACACATATACACACACATAGACACACAGACATATACACATACACAGACACACACACAGACACACAAAGACAATCGTGGACACACACACATAAACACATAGGGCTCAATTTTAAAAGGGCATTGGGATGGCAGCGGGGGGGGGGTGATTTGCGGGCGACAAACCCGGAAGGGGAACAGGCAGCGATTGCAACCCCAATGAGGCCAATCAAAGCCTCTTCCGGGTTTCGCGCCCGGCAGCCAGCCTGACAGGAGCTACACATCCGAGGCGGGGGGGGGGGGGGAGAGAAAGAGAGAGAGAGAGAGAGAGAGAAAGACCTCATCGGCCTTTGTGAGAGAGAGCGCGGGGTGGGGGGAGACAAAGATCGGGGGTGGGGGAGACATCGGACATCGGAGCGGGGGGGGGCACAGGAGACATCGATTGTAAGGTATGTTTATTTATTTTTTTACAATGGGAAATTTAACTTAATACAATTTATTTTTTGTGTCCCATCCGGCCCTTGCAGTCTGGTTTCACCAGGTGTGAATCGGAAGCTGTGGGAAAGCCGTCCAGGTAAGGTCAAAACCTTTATGCCAATATGCCAAAAATAAAATACCTTAAGTACCTCAATGAGGTACGTTTGCTTCTTTAAATATCGTCCAGCCGGCTTTAATTGCCGGGTTCGGGAACGGCGCGGGCACACAGATAACTCTGGGTCATGCACGTTCTTCAGCGGGTTGGAGTCGGGAATTTTTTTTAATTCATTCATGGGATGTGGGCGTCGCTGGCAAGGCCGGCATTTATTGCCCATCCCTAATTGCCCTTGAGAAGGTGGTGGTGAGCCGCCTTCTTGAACCGCTGCAGTCCGTGTGGTGAAGGTTCTCCCACAGTGCTGTTAGGAAGGGAGTTCCAGGATTTTGACCCAGCGACGATGAAGGAATGGCGATATATTTCCAAGTCGGGATGGTGTGTGACTTGGAGGGGAACGTGCAGGTGGTGTTGTTCCCATGTGCCTGCTGCTCTTGTCCTTCTAGGTGGTAGAGGTCGCGGGCTTGGGAGGTGCTGTTGAAGAAGCCTTGGTGAGTTGCTGCAGTGCATCCTGTGGATGGTACACACTGCAGCCCATGCGCCGGTGGTGAAGGGAGCGAATGTTTAGGGTGGTTCATGGGGTGCCAATCAAGCGGGCTGCTTTGTCCTGGATGGTGTCGAGCTTCTTGAGTGTTGTTGGAGCTGCACTCAACCAGGCAAGTGGAGAGTATTCCATCACACTCCTGACTTGTGCCTTGTAGATGGTGGAAAGGCTTTGGGGAGTCAGGAGTGGAGTCATTCACCGCAGAATACCCAGCCTCTGACCTGCTCTCGTAGCCACAGTATTTATGTGGCTGGTCCAGTTAAGTTTCTGGTCAATGGTGACCCCCAGGATGATGATGGTGGGGGATTCGGCGATGGTAATGCCGTTGAATGTCAAGGGGAGGTGGTTAGACACTCTCTTGTTGGAGATGGTCATTGACTGGCACTTGTCTGGCGCGAATGTTACTTCCCACTTATGAGCCCAAGCCTGGATGTTGTCCAGGTCTTGCTGCATGCGGGCACGGACTGCTTCATTGTCTGAGGGGTTGCGAATGGAACTGAACACTGTGCAGTCATCAGCGAACATCCCCATTTCTGACCTTATGATGGAGGGAAGGTCATTGATGAAGCAGCTGAAGATGATTGGGCCTAGGACACTGCCCTGAGGAACTCCTGCAGAAATGATTGGCCTCCAACAACCACCACCATCTTCCTTTGTGCTAGGTATGACTCCAGCCACTGGAGAGTTTTCCCCTGATTTCCATTGACTTCAATTTTACTTGGGCTCCTTGATGCCACACTCAGCCAAATGCTGCCTTGATGTCAAGGGCAGTCACTCTCACCTCACCTCTGGAATTCAGCTCTTTTGTCCATGTTTGGACCAAGGCTGTAATGAGGTCTGGAGACGAGTGGTCCTGGCGGAACCCAAACTGAGCATCGGTGAGCAGGTTATTGGTGAGTAAGTGCCGCATGATGGCACTGTCAACGACACCTTCCATCACTTTGCTGATGATTGAGAGTAGACTGATGGGGCGGTAATTGGCCGGATTGGATTTGTCCTGCTTTTTGTGGACAGGACATACCTGGGCAATATTCCATATTGTCGGGTAGATGCCAGTGTTGTAGCTGTACTGGAACAGCTTGGCTAGAGGCGCAGCTAGTTCTGTAGCACAAGGCTTCAGCACTACAGCTGGGATGTTGTCGATGCCCATAGCCTTTGCTGTATCCAGTGCACTCAGCTGTTTCTTGACATCACGTGGAGTGAATTGAATTTGCTGAAGACTGGCTTCTGTGATGGTGGGGATATCGGGAGGAGGCTGAGATGGATCATCCACTCGGCTCTTTTGGCTGAAGATGGTTGCAAATGCTTCAGCCTTGTCTTTAGCACTCACATGCTGGACGCCGCCATCATTGAGGATGGGGATGTTTGCAGAGCCTCCTCCTCCTGTTAGTTGTTTAATTGTCCACCACCATTCACGATTGGATGTGGCAGGACTGCAGAGCTTTGATCTGGTCCGTTGGTTGTGGAATCGCTTAGCTCTGTCTATAGCATGTTGCTTCCGCTGTTTAGCATGCATGTTGTCCTGAGTTGTAGCTTCACCAGGTTGGCACCTCATTTTTAGGTACGCCTGGTGCTGCTCCTGGCATTCTCTTCTACGCTCCTCATTGAACCAGGGTTGATCCCCTGGCTTGTTGGTAATGGTAGAGTGAGGAATATGCCGGGCCATGAGGTTACAGATTGTGCTGGAATACAATTCTGCTGCTGCTGATGGCCCACAGCGCCTCATGGATGCCCAGTTTTGAGCTGCTAGATCTGTTCTGAATCTATCCCATTTAGCACGGTGGTAGTGCCACACAACACGTTGGATGGTGTCCTCAGTGCGAAGACGGGATTTCATCTCCACGAGGACTGTGCGGTGGTCACTCCTACCAATACTGTCATGGACAGATGCATTTGCGACAGGTAGATTGGTGAGGACGAGGTCAAGTAAGTTTTTCCCTCGTGTTGTTTCACTCACCACCTGCCGCAGGCCCAGTCTGGCAGCTATGTCCTTCAGGACTCGGCCAGCTCGGTCAGTAGTGGTGCTACCGAGCCACTCTTGGTGATGGACATTGAAGTCCCCCACCCAGAGTACATTCTGTGCCCATGCTCAACATGGAGGAGGACTGATTCATCAGCTGAGGGAGGGCGGTAGGTGGTAATCAGCAGGAGGATTGCTTGCCAATGTTTGATCTGATGCCATGAGATTTCATGGGGTCCGGAGTCAATGTTGAGGACTCCCAGGGCCACTCCCTCCTGACTGTATGGGCATCATTTTAGCACCCGCTATCGGGTGCATTCCTGGCAGGGGGGCCCCGAAAATCGGGAAATCCCAGAGCGGGACCGGAGCCCGCCTCGAACCCGCGCACTTCCGGGTTCCCCGCTGACACGCCGGCGTGCGCGCGCAGCCCCCGCTGGTGGGAATCCCGCAGGCAATTAAAGCCAGCGGGATGCCACTTGACAGTGTTTATTTGGCTTGTTCAGGTCATTAACTGACCTGATTGAGGGATTATGTGAGGAGGGGTGGGATTTTGGAGCAAACTGGGACTGTTTCCCACACTGGGGGAAACACTCCAAGTTCAAATGGACGTGTTGCAGCCATCAGCCTGTGGCAGCTGCAAAGGTCCATTTGACAGGTCGGGGTGGGAGACCCTCAGCCATTGCAGGAGGCCACTCTGTCACTTGGGACAAAGTTTGGCCTCCACCACCCTCCTCCTGACAATCAAAGTCACCAACTTGCACACTTACCCTGGGGTCCAGAGACAAGTACCTACCTTGAGGACCCCCTCAGATGTACATCTTCCGGATGGGGGCCGCCGTAGCTGCAGTCATGACCTCCTTGGAGGGCGAACAGCATCACCAGCTTCGCCGGCCTCGCCATCCACCTCTGACACGTGGAGCTCCACAACAGAGTGCTGTGACACATCCACCTGCACAGCAGGAGGGAGGGCTACCGCAGAGAGAGATGCGTCGCAGAGGGCACTACCCTCGCCACAGGGTCCACAGACCGAGGCTCAGCTTCCTGGACCTCTCTGAGCAGCAGTGCACACAGAGGCTCAGAGTCACTCGACATGTCAAGGGAATTAGGGGTTACGGGGAGCGGGCAGGAAATTTGACATGAATTTAGATTTGAGGTTAGGATTAGATCAGCCATGATCTTATGGACTGGCGGAGCAGGCTCGAGGGGCCGATTGGCCTACTCCTGCTCCTATTTCTTATGTTCTTATGTAGTCGTGGACATCTGCAGCCTCTTTCATGCCGAGCTGCTCCTGGCTGGCCCGAGCACCATCTTCTTACCTGTCGCTGTCAAAGTCACCACTGCCCTCAACAACTTCTCCTCCGCATCCTTCCAGGGTGCAACCGGGGACATCGCCGACATCTCTCAGCCGTCTGCACAAAAGAGCTCTGCAAATACACCTACACCCACTCTGCAGTGACACAATGGGTGGCATCAGGTGTGGGTCTTCATAGTGATCCTCAAGAAAGGGCATTATTGCACAAACCAGACAAGATTCGCGAAGACATGGCAGTAGTGGTGCCAATGTAATATGTGATGTGAGTTGCTCAGAAATTCAATATAAGTAACAACCATGACAAACCCTCAAACACCCTTGTGCATCCCCTTCATGCTCACGACACGTTTGCCTTACGCTGCCTACTGCACATATGTGATGCATGCCCTGTGGCTGAAGCACAGGTAGTGGCTGGTTGAGTGAGGCTGGCCGTGAAAGAGATGCACGAGAGGGTGAGTATGAGATAGAGCCATGAGATTGTATGAGGATTGGGTTGAGTGGTAGTGGCGGGATGAGTACTGGCGAGGTGAGTAAGTGCAGGTAAGATGAGGATGAGGTTTGAGTGGGTGTGAGGGGTGATGTGACAGAGTTGTGTTAGCAGTGCAGAAGGAGATGTGGGGTGGGGGCAGTGATGTGGCAGACGGAGTGTAGGGGAAAGAGTAAGTGTACTCACTTCGGCTGACCTACTTAGATGATTGAAGCGCCTCCTACACTGTATGCAGGTGGGCGATATGTTGGTGGTGCAGGTGACCTCCTCTGCCACCTTGAGCCAGGCCTTCCTGGTGGCAGAGGCAGGCCACTTCCTCCCGCCCGCCGGGGGGAACATAAGAACATAAGAACATAAGAAATTGGAGCAGGAGTAGGCCAATCGGCCCCTCGAGCCTGCTCCGCCATTCAATAAGATCATGGCTGATCTGATCCCAACCACAAATCTAAAGAACACAAGAAGTCGGAGCAGGACCCGGCCACATAGCCCCTGGGCCCTCTCCGCCACCCACAGGGCATTGACCGATCCGAACTCAGCTTCATGTCCAATTTCCTGCCCGCTCCCCATAACCCCTAATTCCCTTTACTTCTAGGAAACTGTCTATTTCTGTTTTAAATTTATCTAATGATGTAGCTTCCACAGCTTCCTGGGGCAGCAAATTCCACAGACCTACCACCCTCTGAGTGAAGAAGTTTCTCCTCATCTCAGTTTTGAAAGAGCAGCCCCTTATTCTAAGATTATGCCCCCTAGTTCTAGTTTCACCCATCTTTGGGAACATCCTTACTGCATCCACCCGATCAAGACCCTTCACAATCTTATATGTTTCAATAAGATCGCCTCTCATTCTTCTGAACTCCAATGAGTAGAGTCCCAATCTACTCAACCTCTCCTCATATGTCCGCCCCCTCATCCCCGGGATTAACCGAGTGAACCTTCTTTGTACTGCCTCGAGAGCAAGTATGTCTTTTCTTAAGTATGGAGACCAAAACTGTATGCAGTATTCCAGGTGCGGTCTCACCAATACCTTATATAACTGCAGCAATACCTCCTTGTTTTTATATTCTATCCCCCTAGCAATAAAAGCCAACATTCCGTTGGCTTTCTTGATCACCTGCTGCACCTGCATACTAACTTTTTGATTTTCTTGCACTAGGACCCCCAGATCCCTTTGTACTGCAGTACTTTCCAGTCTCTCGCCATTAAGAAAATAACTTGCTCTCTGATTTTTCCTGCCAAAGTGCATAACCTCACATTTTCCAATATTATATTGCATCTGCCAAATCTCCGCCCACTCACCCAGCCTGTCTATATCCCCTTGCAGGTTTTTTATGTCCTCCTCACTCTCTACTTTCCCTCCCATCTTTGTATCATCTGCAAATTTTGATATGTTGCACTCGGTCCCCTCCTCCAAATTGTTAATATAGATTGTAAAGAGTTGGGGACCCAGCACCGACCCCTGCGGAACACCACTGGCTACTGGTTGCCAGTCCAAAAATGAACCATTTATCCCAACTCTCTGCTTCCTGTTCGATAACCAATCCTCCACCCATGCCAGAATATTACCCCCAATCCCGTGATTTTTTATCTTAAGTAATAATCTTTTATGTGGCACCTTGTCGAATGCCTTCTGGAAGTCTAAATACACTATGTCCACTGGTTCCCCTTTATCCACCCTATACGTTATATCCTCGAAGAACTCAAGCAAATTTGTCAGACATGACTTCCCCTTCATAAAGCCATGCTGACTTTGTCCTATTAAATTATGCTTATCTAAATGTTCCGTTACTGTCTCCTTAATAATAGACTCCAAAATTTTACCCAACACAGATGTTAAGCTAACTGGCCTATAATTTCCAGCCTTCTGCCTACTACCCTTTTTAAATAACGGTGTTACATTAGCAGTTTTCCAATCTGCCGGGACCTCTCCTGAGTCCAGGGAATTTTGGAAAACTATCACCAAAGCATCCACAATCCCTACTGCCACTTCCCTCAAGACCCTGGGATGGAAGCCATCAGGTCCAGGGAATTTATCCGCCTTGAGTCCCATTATTTTACTGAGTACCATCTCCTGAGTGATTTTAATCGTATTTAGCTCCTCCCCCCCGAGAGTCCCCTGTTTGTCCAGTGTTGGGATATTCTTAGTGTCCTCTACTGTAAAGACTGAAACAAAATATTTGTTCAGCATTTTTGCCATCTCCATATTTCCCACCATTAATTTCCCGGTCTCATCCTCTAAGGGACCTATGTTTGCCTTAGCCACCCTTTTTCTTTTTATATAACTATAGAAACTCTTGCTATCTGTTTTTATATTTTTTGCTAATTTCTTTTCATAATCTAACTTCCCTTTCTTAATCAATCCTTTAGTTACTTTTTGCTGTCTTTTGAAGAATTCCCAATCTTCTATCCTCCCACTAAGTTTGGCTACCTTATATGTCCTTGTTTTTAGTCGGATACTATCCTTGATTTCTTTACTTAGCCACGGATGGCTGTCATTTCTTTTACACCCTTTTTTCCTCAGTGGAATATATTTATTTTGAAAGTTGTAAAATAACTCCCTAAATGAACACCACTGCTCATGTACCGTCTTACCCTTTAATCTATTTTCCCAGTCCACTTTAATCAATTCCGCTCTCATACCATCATAGTCTCCTTTATTCAAGCTCAGTACGCTTGTTTGAGAATCAACCTTCTCACCCTCTAATTGGATATGGAATTCAACCATGTTGTGGTCGCTCGTTCCAAGGGGATCCTTAACTAGGACATTATTAATTAATCCTGACTCATTACACAGGACCAGGTCCAAGGTTGCCTGCCCCCTTGTAGGATCAGTTACATACTGCTCAAGAAATCCATCCCTGATGCACTCAATGAACTCGTCCTCAAGGCTGCTCTGCCCAATTTGATTTGTCCAGTTAATATGATAATTAAAATCCCCCATAATTATGGCTGTTCCCTTATTACATGCCCCGACTATTTCCTGATTAATACTTCTTCCAGCAGAGTTGCAACTATTAGGAGGCCTATATACTACGCCCACTAATGTTTTTTTTCCCTTATTATTCCTTATCTCCACCCAAACTGTTTCATTATCTTGATGCTTTGTCCCAATATCATTTCTCTGTATTACAGTGATTCCTTCCTTTATTAACATAGCCACCCCACCTCCCCTTCCTTCCTGCCTGTCCTTCCTGATTGTTAAATACCCTGGCATATTTAATTCCCAGTCGTTGTCACCCTGCAGCCATGTTTCTGTAATGGCCACAAGATCATACCCATACGTAGTTATTTGTGCCGTTAACTCGTCCATTTTATTACGAATGCTACGTGCATTCAGATAAAGAACTTTCAAATCTGTTTTGTGACGCTTAGTTCCTGCTTTTTCCTTTTTTAACACTTTACCTATTACTCCATACCTTCTGTCCCTTCCTGTTACGCTTTCCTCTCTCTCCCTGCTCAGGTTCCCAACCCCCTGCCACTTTAGTTTAAACCCTCCTCAACAGCACTAGCAAACACTCCTCCTAGGACAGCGGTCCCGGCCCTGCCCAAGTGCAGACCATCCGGTTTGTACTGGTCCCACCTCCCCCAGAACCGTTTCCAGTGTCCCAGGAATTTGAATCCCTCCCCCTTGCACCATTCCTCTAGCCACGTATTCATTTGAAATATCCTCCTATTTCTACTCTGACTAGCACGTGGCACTGGCAGCAATCCTGAGATTACTACCTTTGAGGTCCTATTTTTTAATTTACCTCCTAACTCCCTATATTCTGCTTTT